>NC_133752.1:74219660-74558410 GCF_036562045.2 Rhinolophus sinicus
GGTTACAACCAATCTCTCAACACATAGTTATTGAGCTCCTGTTCCATACCAGGTACTAAACTAAACATTGGCTATTTAGTGTTGAAACAGTCCTAGTCAAGCCTTAACGGATGCGGCAGTCTAGACTCTATTGGGCCCTATGAATTCATGGGCTCAGTGAACACTGCTGGTATTAAAAAGGTTATGTTCTTTCTTCTCTGTTAAAAAGGTACGTTGAGTAGACCTAGAAGGATGATGCTTTCAAACTTAGCTCCCAGCAGTGAATGAGGAATGAGGAAGTAGGGAGAAAGTTGCATTTGTTGTCAAGTGTCGTGCAAAGGCCAACTCTACAGCAGTATAAAGGCAGTGAAAGATATACAGACATGGGCATTGCATTGACCCATGAAACTGGAGGGACGGACATCTACAGCAGAAATGTGTGTGATCAACCTCTGAAACATAAAGGTCCACGGGTAAGTAGTAAAAGAAAAGAAAATAGTTAGAATATAATGTAATAGCCAGTAGACTCTAAGAGTCCCCAAGCCCATCTCTGAGAGTGTAGATGGAAGAAGGCTGGGTTTCTTCGAGGCCCTGCTCTCTTTTCAGCTCCTGGTACTGCCATGGCAGGTGGACTTCTGTTTGATCCTTTTCAGAGCCCAGAGCCTCACATCTCTTGGAAATACAAAGATGTGTGTGAGCTGCTGATCTCCATCTGGCTCTGTAGAACATTCTGGTGTTTCAGTTTGGTGAATCCTTTTTTGACTGTGGAGAACTTCAACAGAGACCTGTGTCTGCCCTGTATACCATTTGCTCACCTTTGCCTGACCTGTTTTTGAGGGGCAGTGTTGTCCTTAGATGTCTTCTAGCCCTGATCCTGTAAGTCATCGGTGTGAATTGCAGAATGGAATAATTAATAATTTTTTCATTGTACTTTCATCCTAGTGGTTGGATTCATTCCTGGGGACTCTGTTTCTTGTAAGCAGTCATTTCTCCCACAGCAGCCATCTGTGGAGAAACGGAGCTTACGAAATGACTGGGGCATGTTTTACAGGGCTGTGTTCAGTTCCGTCTGTTTGATTCCCATGTAAGCTTTGGCAGTGATCTCCATAAGTGTTTCTGTGGGCGGTGCTGCAAAATGACTTTGGTAAATAGCCCCCTGGCTGTTGTTGGCTGGGTCCCTGAAAATACCATAAAGGATACAACTTGAACAGTCACTGAGGTTTCCTTGTCCTTCCTAGAGCTGACCCAGGACTGACATCAGAAAGCCTGACTGCCGCCATATTATGGTATGAGCAGCAGCTGGGAATTTTTCTGTGCTTGCTGGCTTCTGCTTGGCTGCTCTGTACCGGAGTGGACTTCTGACTGCATCCCATTTCCTTTCTTCTTATTACCCATCCTGGGATTTTCACCCTAGCCCTGAATCTGCTGGAATCTTTTTTGATAGGTTCTCATTTCATCTTCCTCATTTCTGTTTCAATTTTTCACGCCCAGAATAATAACAAGCCTTAGAAGTTCCCAATTTATTGATTTTATCTAGGCTTCTGCTGCTACATTTTGCTTTTAGGACTATGGACGCGCTTAGGAAGTTCTTAGATATACGTATGTATGAAGTGGACCTGTTTTCCCTGTTTCTCTCTTCTCCCATTTCTGTGAAACAATTATTTGCATTGCATGTTGAATGCCACGAGGATATTTCAGTTGTCTCTAGAAATCCATCCCATCATAGTAGCTTGCGTTCTATCCCACTGTGAGCAAACCTCATCCAAGAATTTCTTAAATCAGAGGACAGTGTTCCATCAGTGTAGGTATTGACAGTAAGAAGGAAAAACTTCCTATAGTGTGCTTATGTGAATTAACTCCAACACATTGAAAATAAGGACTAAAAGGTTATAAAATATTCCTCACATTATTGCTAAAAAATTAATCTTTTCAAAAATGCTTTTTGAATTAATGCTGTTTGATGCTGGCAAAACTGACTACCAAATATAATGGTCAAGGGATCAGTTGACTTTCAAGAAATAATTAACTAGCTTATCTTTGATACCATCAACATGATTTTTGATAATCTGTTGGTTCGATGAAAGATAAAAATATAAAATTTGTGATTTATGAAGGAGAAATTTGTGAGGGAGAGAGTAACACAAGGACCTGTGTCTAAGAGGTGTGGGTGCTAATTCTACTAGTGGAGCCAGCACTTTCTTCCCCAATAAGGAGTATTCCCCAAGGCTAAGCCTTTCTTTCCTAAGACAACTAGTTTCCTTCATGGCACAGAATGTCTGTTTAACTTGGTTAACAGTATTTAATTTTTACTATAAATAGACATACTATATATTTTTATGTGTTTTAATAGAAATATGTTAACCTATGCTTATAGGTATAAATATAAAAACAAAATATACGGAATAGGTTTGAATGCGATATTAGGGACATCTCTGAGTGGCCAGATAAAGAGTGTTTTGTTCCTAAAAGAACTTATATTTAAGGAAGTTGGATTTTTCATGAAATTTACTCAAGCAAGACAACTGGCTAGGTTTAATATATATGAAAATTAAACTTTTGGTCCGTTCTGTTCCAAATTGAAGCTTTCTTTTTCTCGGAGCCTGGGCATCAAGACTAGCATACTAACAATTAGACCGACTTGTATCCTTGTGGTCATTCTGTCTGCATTATAAGCACAGTTAATTGGATGGCATATGAAGGGACATTGTCACCATCTTAATCTTTTTGTCAGGGTCTCAGTTCCTCGGCAGGCCTCTGTGCCCCAGAACCGTGTGCTCCACCCCGGGGTCCTGACGTCCTGGCCAGGTTTCTCATTAAACAACAAGGCGTTTCAGTGTCATATGTTTATAGAGAGCATGTGGTATATATTTATTTTGTGATAGGTTTTTATCACTTAGTAGAAAGATGTTACTGTGTCTCACATGAATCATCACTCACCCTATCATTTCATAGTTGCTAGTTGTGTGTGTGTGTGTGTGTGTGTGTGTGTGTGTGTGTTTCTGCATGGGTGACTGCTTTAGGGGACAGGTCGGCAAGACTGCCATGGAAATATTCTCTCTCCAGGTGTTTACTTCTATATTTTTATCTGAAATTCAGCCTTTTCACCTATGGACACATGTTCCTGCAGCAAATACGTAACCTGGTGAAGTCTTGGTCTTGTATTTTTGACTCCCCACCCTTTCCCCTCCAGCCTCCTTAGCTCAAACCCATGGTTATGCTGGATGCTTTCTGTGTTATGCTTTGGCTTGTAATGGGCCAGCTGAAAGATAAATTGCTGTTAAATAAATCTATGACCCTTTTGAGAGCAAATAGACCTATTGAAAGAATTTAAGAATATAGTGACTCCTTGAAAGACTGTCAACATTCATGAACCCTTTGACTAAAAGTAAATTTTCTTCTCTGTGTGTGTGTGTATACTGAAACTTTGAAAAAAGAACCTCAGTAGCAAGATATTTGAAGCCTTTTGTGTTCCTAACCTTGCAAAGTTTTTCTTGGCAAGACTTGAAGAAAACTTAACTGTCATCTATTTTCTGTTCCTATTGAGGGGAGCAGTTGGGACGGGAGACGCTGGGGATGCAGCGAGAAGCCCACAGAGGAGAGAGGGCCCCAGGAGCTGCTGGGTGCCAAGTGCTTACCTAGTTATTCCGTTGCGTTCACCCTGTTCCCCAAGGCCAAGCCTTTCTTTTCTTTTTATCTTTTCTCATGTGTCTCCACTGCTGGGGGCCTGGGACATTGGAGCCTACCCTGGACCACACACATCTCCTATTGCCACTGGGTTCATCTCTGGACACTAGATCAGCCCTACTGCCATTAGGATGGTTATACTTCCTCGGGAACTTCATTTATCTGTGCTGGGGAAGCTGATTGGGACTATGCAAGCTTTGCTGTTGTGGGTTTAACCTCGTGGGACTCCCCAATTTGCCTAAGTTACCTCTTGGGTCCTTGATCTAAACTCCGATTGCCAGGCAACGAATATGCAATAATTTGAATTGGTCTCTTTTCCCTCTTCTGTCTTTCTTGTTTGCATCCTGAAAACAACTGCTCTGACCTGGCAAATGCCTGTGGGGACTTCAGTGTCATTGGACAGATTACTTTACCCCTTTGTATAACCTCAGAGTTACTGCCAATACAAGGTGAAACATATTTTGTTCATCATCCTGAATTGCAGCGTGATGTCAGTTGGAATACTAAGATCAACTTAGAGATATTTTTAGCAAAATAAAATATTTTGATGCATATCTCTCACCTGAAAAATTTCCCAGATTTGCTATTTCTAGCTTCTTAGCAACTTCACAAAGGGGTATTGTATTTGAGTAGGAAAAGAAAAATATTTTTGTTTCCTGCCCTTGACGGTTAGTGGAATTGATAAAAAGCATCGAGGCTCTGTGAGTTCTGGATCTTACACGCTAGAGCACACACACACACACACACACACACACACACACACACCCCCCAAACACATTATGTAAGAAAGAACTTGAGTGGTTTTTTCCTGTTTGTCGATATGAGGGGAGAGTTACTGTGGAGAGTGAGGGGCAATCGTCAGTAGGAATAGAAAGCAAAGAGCTTTGCTAAGAAAGTCATAGTAATAGTGATTAGGCAGCTACCATGTCATCTGACTCTAAACTTAACATTGACCTTGACTGATGACTTTGACTTTCCCTTCCCAGGCTAATTCAAAGGCTCCTTTATCATGCATATTCCTGAAAAGAATCTCTTGCAAGTTGAGTTGTAGGGTGTTAGAGCTAGACTGTTTTATTAAATAGTGATGGTCTCTTACGGTTGATCAATAAATGAGTGATAGTCTTTTATGGTTGATCAGAAAATAGTCATTAAAAAAGTCACGGGTTTGACTTTTTCAAAAAGCTTAAGTAAATACAGAACTTATATACTTAAGCAGTTGGAAGACAAAATAATGCATTCAGTTAAGAATATCCATTTCACTTCATACTTATTTGGCATTTTAATTTTTTTGGCCACAGTTTAGATGGCCCAACTGTTATATTGCTTAAATTTGCCAACATGAAGTATTAACAATAAACTGAATGCTTTACAAAAAATAAGAAATTATTCCTGTTTGGCTTACCTATTTATTCATTCACCAAGGTTCCCAGACTTTATCAATAGGTTTCTAAGCAGACATTTGGTGATATATTGCTTTTAATGCACAGGAGACTGCCTTCTATGTAAAGGAGAAAGAAGCCCTCACCCATCTCTATTTTTTTTATTAAAAAAAATCCATGGGCGACATCATTTATGTTCTATTACGCTTTACGCTTGCCTGTCCATAAAATGAAATCAATGTGTTGTTTTTATTTCCCAACTTTCTTCATTCTTATTTCTCTTTAACCCTCCTCATTCAGTTTTGTTGTTTTTGTTTTCTTTTAACTCTGAAGTCTTTCAGGCACTTTCACCACACTCTTTTCTCGCCTGATTTACTATTTCATTTAACCATGGCATTCCAGGCAATGAAGGTATTGCATTCCCTATGACAGATAACGGCACTGAAATAGTAGTGACCTTTAGTATAATGGGAGCAAAAATTGCTCTCCTGGGTCAGCCCAATTTTTCCTTTAGCTCAACTCCGTGCTCTGTTAGCCACAGAAATGCCAAGGGCTTCCCCTCCATCCATTTTTATGAATTCCTTAGGGTCTTTACTATATTTATAGCTCCCTGTCAAGTTAGGTCTTTAGTACTGGAAGAGTGAAAGATTTGCAAATAAAACTTTTCTTTGCACTTTGTCTTTCCTATTATCCTTACAGATGTTACCTACAGAGGCCCAGGTGCATCTCCTGGCCTAGCCACATTCCAGCTAAGTGACTGTGGGCCAGTTATTTAACCTTATGCTTTAGCTTTCTCCTCTGTAAAATGAGGGTGAACTATAGTACCAACCTCATAAGTGTTGTAAGGATTAGATGAGCTAATGCAGATAAAGCAAATAGTGTATATACCTGGTACATGGCACAGGCTCAGAAAAAGGTGACAATGTTATCATTACCATGGTGGTGATGCAAGTGGTAATGTCACTCACATCCTTCCTGAGACCTCTATTTCCTCATCTGTACAATGGCATAATAATAGTACCAAACTCATTGATGTGTGAAGAATAGCGATATATGTATCAACTTAGTGTGTTGTCTGACATCTGATAAGTTCTCAGCCAATGGTGGTGGAGATTTTGGCAATGATGTCGATTCATTATGCATCTCCTGTTTATCGCCACTCTTTGTTTAAGGCATGAACATTAAGCCATAAACCTATCCATGAGGCTCTAAACTAATCAAGTCCCTTTGAGCAAGCCACTTGCTCTTTCTATATTTATTCCTCATTATAAGTTGACAGTGTTGAACTAAATGCTCTGAATAGTCTCTTCCTTTACAGTATTTATAGCAATGATCACCCCATCACTCAACTCAATTTTGAAAATACGTATTAATGAGAACTCATCCAAAAGAACGTCTTTGCCTTTCACTACAAAAAGCCTTACTAAATTGGTCTCTTAGCTAATTTTCTCTTATTTAAAAAATCAAGCTGTTTTGTTTATATGATTAATGACTCCATTAACTGGCCCTATCCATAAGTGTAACTGATCAGTCTATAATTCCCCAAAGCCATTCTTATTTTTCATGCTTATATTTTTAATCTATAAACCCTTGGCTGGTTTCACCAAAAATTAAATCCTGATGCCTTCCAGATATACCCCATATTGAGGAAGAGTATTCAATCGTGTCTCTTTGCCAATGGCTGCTCTACTTTGTTCTATACCCTAAATCCCCAACCAGCCTTTTCTCTTTGGGGACCAGACTGAAAAACTGGTTTCCATTACAATCTGGTTACCTTGACTGATGGTTACCTTTAGTTGTCTGGTTACCTTTAGTTGTCTTATCTTGATATGAATATATTGCTAACATGGTTTATTCTGTTCCTGAGGAAAAATAAGCATATCACCCTGAGGGAGGAAGACTCAGTATGCAGTATGGTTTCAGGCCAAGAGGAGTGGAATAGAACCCCAAAGACCTAAGTTGCAGTCCAGGATCTGTCCCCAGAGCTGAGGGACTTTAGACAGGACATTTACTGTTGCTTTAGTCCTTAGTTTTCCCATCTGTCAAATGAAAGATAGGACAGAATGATTCCTAAGATCTTTCTCTGTGTGAAAACGTGTCCCTATTTCTTCCCATATGTCTCATACTGTTAGTATTAGCTACCTCTTATTTAATACCTACAGTATGTCATTATTCTAATAAGTTAACATTGAGTGCTCATTGTATGCTAAGCGCTTTACACCTATAATTTACTCCCCACAGTAACCCAACAGATAGATGCAACTAGTATCCTCCTTTTACGGATGAGGAAACTGAGACACAGGGATGTTAGGTGTGTGCTCAAGGTCAATGATGGATCGAGCTGGAATTTGAATCCAGGAGTCGAATGCCATACCCTTGCTCTTAGTCATTTTATTATACAACATTCTTAAGCACTTTATTTTTTTCTCTTTTTCTTCCCACAACAACAGTGGGAATGAGATAGTAGTACTCTCATTTTAGAAATGAAGGAAGTAAGCATAGGGAGGTTAAACAGGTCTCCAAAGTAACTCAGCTATTGGGAGACAGAGCTGGGCTTCAAACTCTAGCCTGGCTCTTAACCACCACATTTCACGGCCTGAGGGCATTTCTCACTCCTCTAACAGTTTCCTTTGTTATTAGTGAAAAGCTAAGTTGTGGTATATTTTAAAAAGGAGAATATTTTTTTATATAAGCACATAAGATAGAAGCCTTTAAGCATATATATATATATATATATATATATTTTAAGCGCGTGATGTAGAGACCAGATTTACTTAAGTGTCAGGTACAAATCACTTTGTAGTCAACACATCATTTATTTACAAACAGATTCTTTTGATTTAATAAGATAGTGCAGGTTAATCTAGTTCCTGTCTGATTTGTCTTACATTCCAAATAATGCTATCTAAATTAGTGAAACTTGACCATGCCCCCAAATTGCAAGAGATGGCAGATTTCACTCCTAGCTTCCTCAGTGCAGCTTTAATTACTTATGTACTGTATTCTTCACTCTGCTGTTTAAAAATCTATTTCCTATTTATAGGAAGGTAAGACCCCAAATTTGATAGAATATACACATGAATATTTGGGAGAATCTAATTGGTTAATGTTTATTGTATGCCTGATTTGTACTAGGTGCTTAATTAATGCCTATTGATTGAATCAATAAGGAAAAATAATTTGATACCCGTATGCCATTTTACTCTCCTAGGCAGAAAAAAAAAAGAAAAAGTCTTCCACTTTCAAAATGACCTGGAGTAAATGACTCGAGGCCATCTCATCTCACCATCTCTGGGTGCATCGAGTTGGAATCAATCACACACCACTCAGCCTGAAATTCTAAGAGTTGACAGGAAGTGGGCAGGATTTGTTGCTGTGCTCTTTATTGTTTGTATAAATATTAAGTGCCATGGCAACAAAAAACTAATAGCCAGATGAAGAACAGAAACATATGGGGAAGTGGAAGACAATCTTGAAAAAGAGGATATTTGAAAGAAATGCTTTAGTTGTCTTATCTTGATATGAATATATGGCTAACATGGTTTATTCTGTTCCTGAGGAAAAATAAACATATAATTGGGGAATAAAAGTTTTGGCCATGGAAAATATCAATATAACCAAAGGATAAATATCTTATTTAATTTTTATAATTGGAGCACAAACTCGACTCTGTTTTCTGGCAGCTATAGCAAAAAGAAAAATATTAATTATAAAGGTTTTTGCTTTCATGGGACATAGTTATATTAATTTCTTTTGAGGAACAAGGCTATTTTTAACACCTATATATTTTTTAAAAATCCTTTTATTGGTCTTCTTATAGGAGACTAACACTGTGATTCCAAAAACAAAGAGTGTTCTTCTATCATTTTACCTCCATGACAGGAAGATTAGAAGTAAAAATTCTGAAGTCATTATCAAGTCACTTGTATAATTAGAAAAGGAATACAGATGGCCTACGTGGGGGTGGGGTGTAATATATGTCTTACATCCCTAAGCGCTGTCTGCAGAGTTCATGAATCTAGTTGAACTTTCATAATCATGGATATTTATAACAACTTTGCCTTACATTACCAAGCTCCTTAGAGACCATGCAAAATAGTGCTCGATATCCTTGAAATTT
Organism: Rhinolophus sinicus; assembly: GCF_036562045.2. Classification (NCBI taxonomy): domain Eukaryota; kingdom Metazoa; phylum Chordata; class Mammalia; order Chiroptera; family Rhinolophidae; genus Rhinolophus; species Rhinolophus sinicus. Next base: position 74,228,823 of record NC_133752.1, read on the forward strand.
CCTAAAGGAATTGTTTGGGACAAAGTATCCTCAAATAAAATCCCTCTGCTTTTCTTGATGCAGCTGTATCATGAAATTGGAAGTTGCTCTTATCAAATCACAGTGGTCACTACTGAGAATCTTCTGGGGCAGTCTGTTTTGCTAGCACTGAGCAGTAGAAGGATACAAATATGTGATGAAATTAGAGTGCTCATTCATATAGAGCACGGGTCAGCAAACTGCATCCTGTAGGCCAAAACCAACCCATTGCCTTTCTATCATGTCCTGCAAGCTAAGAATCATTTTTACGTCTTTACATGGTAGAAAAAAATTAAAAGAAGAATGTTTCATAAGACATGAAATTAAGTGAAATTCTAATTTCAATGTCTATAAATAAAGTTATGCTTTGTCATTTATGTAATATGCCTATCATTTATGTAATACATATAGCTACATATCGCGCCAAAACCCTAAAATAGGTACCTTTAAGAAAAAGTTTCTGACTCCTGTTATAGTGGAAAGAGTACTTCTGTGTGTTCATGAGCTAGGTGAAGAGTCTGTAGAAAAAAGATCTGTCCTCTCTCTGGGGCAGGGGCCTCTTTCCATGTGGCCCATCCTTTATATCTTCATGAACTGATATTTGAAACATGGCACCTGCTAATTCTGTATCAGGAGCCACCTTAGGGGAAGAATGTTCCAGAAGGCTGGAATCATGAACCCAAGGCTCAATATGTTTAATAATACCATCACCTTGCTCTTAAAGCCTTTCTTTACCAGCTCTTGTTCTCTTGGAATCAGTGCCTTTTTCTTGTTCCTTGCTTCTTGTTCTCCTAGGCTGCTTCTCACTAATCTGTAAAAATTATAGACATGAATATTTTAGCATTTTGTGCTACAAAATATTCAGTTTACTTCTACCTCCCCTACACACTCAGCCTGTTCCTCATTACTCCCATTCCTTTTCTCAGGAGCTTGGGAAATAGCTTTTCCAAACATTTTTCTAGATATTTGGTTAGATTTATGTGTCTTTTAGACCCAGTTTCCATAATTTAACGTCATGGATTCAGAGGCTGGGGGGTGGGGGGCAGCCCTGCCATCGTCCAGTCATTTTAAACAAATATTTATTGACTGCCTACTATGTGCTAGATCCCATGCTATTATCTGAATATGTAAACATGAAAAAACCAAAAGAGACAAGAAGGCCCCTGACCTAAGTGAGTTCCCAAGCTCTCTAATATAAGCCAGGACAGGTGGAATCCAGCAGCCTGGGCCTGGTAAAACTGATGGAGTGGTTGGGCTTTGCGGGTTTCCAAGCTCAAATTCAGTAAAGCCTATTCATTTGATGAATGGCTCTAATCCTTCTAAAGCTCCAATTTCCTAAGAGACAAAGTTTTCTTCTTGAGAGCCACTAAGGATTTAAATCAACTCTTCCATTCTCAACTTCGAAGGAAATAGAACTGTTTTGCTTCATCTTATATATGATAGACCTTCCACTATTTCTCTTTGTATTAGTTATCTATTGTTGCAATGACGCTACATAACAAATCATCACAAAACCTCAGGGGTGTGAAACAAGTGCTTATTGCTCACACATCTGTGATGGTCAGCTTGGTGAATCTGCTGAGGTTGGTGGGGCCCTATCGTATACCGGGGTGATCTGGCTATCAGTCAAGGTGATGAGGGCTGATCCAGTGCTGCTGTAGTTGGCTACTCTAGGTATGTTCTCATGCCACCCAATTCCTTCCACTATTACCTCTGAGACTATTACTCTGAGTTGTTGGACTACTCACCTTTAGTGAGAATCGTTCTTAAAATGTGTATCCAGACCTGGACAACTCTCTTCCAGGTATGGTTTGACCAGTTAAAAATTCAAGGGAACCATTATTTCTTATCCTCTGGACACATTACTTCTGTTAATTGTTCATTTGGGCTCAGATGGCATTAGCTTATTTAGGAAATGAATTGCACAGTTGGCCCTTATCTCACGTCAGCCTTGAGAAAAACAAAACCTCTCGGATCTTTTTCCATAAATACTGCTGCCAAGTCTCATCCATCCTGTTGAACGGAATCTTTGTCTTCAATCTCTAGTCCTTGAACTGTGTCAACTGGGTTTTGTAAAAGGTCTTATTGTATTCCCATTAGGTGCCAGGCACTGTGCAGCGAACAAGATATTGACATAGTCCTTGCTCTTGTGGAATTTATGATGTAATTGCAACAGGGTAGGGTGGATTCTAAAGACTTAGGCAGTCAGGATTAAAAAGCATCATCAACTTTGTAGCATCTTTTTTGGCTCTGGAAGCCCCTCGATGCTATTTGAGAACTCCTGTAGTTGATTAAAATTCCAGTCATTGTTCTTTGATTGATATTTTGGTGAGATGTTGACACATCTGCTTGAACAAGGCATGAATAGTTAGTAGATGTGGAAACTGTTCACAAATTTCAAAAAGCAGATTTCTGTTGAGCATTCTGAGCTTGATTGACATCACGCTGATGATGATGTTGATTTAGCAAGAGTTTCCTACTGTTTTCATGTAAAGCTCAGACATCTTTCCCTTGTGCAGCTTGCTGGGCACACTGTGTGAGGAGTCTAGGCAAAGGAGTGTGTGGTGAATACTTAAGCTTATCTCAGAAAAGCCTTCCGTCACTCCTACTGCCCAGTGTGCCTGTGCTAGAGGCAGTTAAGTGCCTTCCGTTGGCTCTGGGCATCCAGTGAGCAGTACCCTCAGTCTTGCTCTGACTCTAACTTGACATGTGAGTAATGTGAGGAACCATTACTCCTCTCTGACTGACCCAACATTCAAATGCAAAACAAACCAAAGCAGAGTTCATTCATTCATTCAATAAATATCAAGAACCCACTAAGTGCTAGAAACAGATTAAACTCCTTCCCTCAAGGGGCTTATATTCTAATGGGAAAGCATAATATTGATGATGATGATGATAATAATAATAAAATTGTAGAGTAGGTTAAGTGGCCATAACATTTTGGGTGGAACTCTATAGGTTGCCTGTTTAATAGAATAATGAATGGCCAGTGTAAGTCTCTTTGAGAAAATAATATTTACGCAAAGATATGAAAAAAGTAAGAAGTCATGTAGCTATCTGAAAAATATCGTAATGTGCAGACGTAACAGCCAGTATCAAAATCCCGGGTTCCACTTTTTTTGTAGTTAACTCTGCTATCAGTGGCCGATAATATTAGCAACCTCTTCATCCCCATGACCTGCCCAGGCATTGGGCACTTTACATATATTGTTTGGAATCTGCCTAGGAGGTAGGTTATACTGTGTTTCCCTGAAAATAAGACCAGGTCTTATATTAATTTTTGCTCCACAAGACGCATTAGGGCTCATGTTCAGGGGATGTCATCCTGAAAAACCATGCTAGGGCTTATTTTCCGGTTAGGTCTTATTTTCGGGGAAACACGGTATCATTATCAATCCCCACTTAGAGTTGAGAAAACTGAGTCAGATAAATTAAGTAACGTTTCATATCCTAAATATCAGCTGAGATGGGATTAGAATCCATATAACTTTGAACTCTTACTTCCTAAGCATGAGCATCTTCCCCTTTCCATGCAGTTTCCCTCATATATATAACCTTGGTGGGAACAGACTGAGGAATTACCCTTTGAGTCAAGCAATTTCAGGGGTGTCCTTGGAACTAAGAGATCAGTTTTCTAAGAGACAAAACCTATGTCCCTCACGCATTTTGCAAAATCTGCCTTAGGAGCCACTTTTCCCAGGAAACCTGCCCTGAATAAGGCAAAGTATTTGTTTTGATCATCCAGCTATGTTAACAGAGCTCTTTGTATAACCTAAGCCATCCTGCATGGAATTCTATTTAACTCTCATGACTACTGTTAGCGTATATCCCTGATTAGTGATTGCTTGACAGTCTTGACACATAATAAATGCAGAACTTCTCTGTGCTCTAATGTCGCAGTGACTCATTATGCAGGCTATTGTAAAGTGGTTCTCCTGTTTTCTGTATCAACAGTACGAGGACGGAGGAGTTGCCTATATTTATAAGGACTAGGCATCGAGTCATCATCACAACTATCAATGTCATGAAAGCAAAGATAAATGTAAAATTATGCTCTAGGCCATATAGAAAGGGTTATGCATGTGAGTCCCATGTACTAGTTAGTTTACTTTTAGCACATGAAAAAATACTGCTCCACTCTCTCATACATTTAGAATTTACAAGAATCTGGGATGGATGATTTAGAAAACCCAGGTCTCTTTTTACAAGATATCCAAGAAAGTTTAAATTGATGCTTTTTCTTTCAATAAGTAGCCCTAAATCAAGCAAAGGCATTGAAATATACATATTTTAAATTTATAGTTGCTCTGTGTGCGTGCGTGCGTGTGTGTGCGCGCGCGCATGTGCGCAAATAAAATGGTGGTCAGAATCCTTAATAAGGTGTGACCTGCTGGGCAGAACCAATACAATTTTAGTCACCAAGGTGCTAAAACACCACTGGAAGTTTAAAATAATGAATAAAACTTGATTTAGTGGAATTCTCTCTAGACACTGCGTGCTTAGAAGTGATCCTTAGATAAGCCCCATTGAGAGAAGATGGAGTGGCAAATTGAAACCACCAAGAGAGGTTCTAAAAAGGTGAGTCAATCAGTGTGAGGCTTTTGTGGGGGCTTCAGTTTTGAGCTTAAGAGCTGAATAGCAAGTTCTGGAGAGCTGAACTTGGCACCAACACATACCTTTTTCCTAATCCTCGCCATGCTGAACTCAACCTCCCCTAAAAATTGATGTTGCCCAGATAGGTTTTAAAGGTTGCAGAATCTTTGCCTGGTCATGGTGCCCTCACGGGCCAGCGTGGTGGTTTGAGTTCCTCAAGGACTCCTCACAAGCTCATTTAAAACTTTAGTGTAGCTGCTACATACACATTGGACCAAATAAAAGCCACCCGTGGGCAGTATGTGCTTTTAGGGTGCTCTTTGATACTTTGGTGACAACTCTCAAACCATTTCACTCTTCCCTAAAGAGTCATAAACAATGAATAGCAACATTAAAAAAATAAAAGAACTTCAAAACTCCTCTCACAGTTGTAAAGGCAGGAATGAGACAGCATTTTCCTTCCTTAAATCTTGTAGGAATTGCTTAAAGGAGGGGGGGTGGGGAAGTTAGGAGGGTATCAGTTGAAACAAATTAGGTAGTAATTTCTGTTTATGTTCCTTCCCAGTTCAAATTCTTTTACTTTATCCATTCCCCATCAGGATACAGTCCATATTCTTTTTCACAGTCTTTTCCTGGCCCCATTTCCTGCTCCTGTGTTCCAACTTCCCCCACTATCTGATGCCGTTAGGCTTCATGCTCCTTTCTTCTTCAGGAAAGAGGCAAACCTAAGTCATTCTTGGGGCCCCGCTCACATCACTTTTTTTAATCCCGTTAGGCATTTCCGAGTGAATTCCCTTTTACAGTCTCTATGATAACTTCAACTATATTTTATTTAGGAAAGATGTGTTTATGTTTCTTCTCCTTGAGACAGTAAATTCTATGGAATTAAGGGACCATTTTCTATCAATCCCTTCAGTGAATGTTATAATTCTAGCTCATGAGTGATTGAATTAATGCTATAAATGCTGTAAAAAGGAGGCTGCTTGTATATTATCTCAGTGCAAACAGTGCTTCTTTATTAAAATTACTGGATTTTTAAATTTTAACATTCATTTCAACAAACATCTTTAGCATCTAAAATTATGATAAAAGTTTGATTTACTAATTTAGAAATTTAAAATTGTCAAACACATGAAGATTTTTTTTTTTTTTTTGTATTACCCAAAAAAGCAACATCTTTCTAGATAAAGAAAAATAAATCTTTTGTCTAGTTTGGCAAGCTAATTTTGCAGGACAGGGGGAAGGTATGTGCTGGAAGGCATAGTTTTTTTTAATTAATCTTTTGAAAACAGTCCTCTAAGAATAGTAGATTTTTAAATAAAACACTTGTTATCATTGCCACTAAAACATAAAAATAAATCGCTAGTTCAGCTTTAAGTAATCTTACAGAAGCACCTTCAATTTCCTTCCTCTCCCAAATGTTCTTTGGAGCCTGTACCCTGTTCTTCTTCCCCCAATCCTATCTTGATCTACTTCCCGAATCCTCCTGAACCAGCCCCACTATTATAGCCCATCTCTCTCACATTTCCCATCCCTCACTTCACCACTAGCTCCTTCGCTTCAGTCTACAAACCTACTCGTTTACTCTTAACTCCCCCTTTTCTAAACTTGGCTGCATCCTCCAGCTTTCATCTTCTCCATCCTCTTCAAGAACAAACTTGTTGCAAAAATATTCCGTTTACACCATCGATTTCCAAGGAATAGCCTAACATCTTAACCCTTTACTGACTTCCACCTCACCACTGGATTAAACCTACTCTGTGAGTCACTAGAGGTCACCAGCTACTTTCCACATGATGGATACCATCGATCACCCCTACATGAAATCCTCTTTCCTCTTGATGTCGCAACACTACAGCTCCTAGTTCTCCCTCATTTCCTTTATATGTCCCCTACCCCCACGCCATACAGGCATGTCCTCAGGTCTGTTTTTGGTCCTTTTTACACTTCTTTCTACCTCCTTTCCCTTAACAGCCCTGTTTACTCCCTTCATTTCAGCCACTATGTACATGCTGAGGACCCCAGGTCCATATGCCAAGGACCCCAAGTATATATTGGCTGTCCCAGCTTCTCCAGGGCTTTGTCTCCTTATTTCCTGTGTTCCTAACAATTCCTTAATTTTATTCTGTTGAAAACATGACCCCACAATCCGTTCCTATATCAGCATACTTTATTTCCCTTAATAACTTATTTCCCTTAATGGCCACGCCATTTTTTCAGCCATCTTTCCAGTGCCTAAAGGTATTCCCAACACCCACCTCTACATTTAGTCGTTACAAATTCCTGGAAATTCTATCTAAGTCCCCTCTCTCTCACATTCCTCTCTTTTCCTTTTTGTTCCTACTGGCCTTTGTCAAAGGTCCGGACTGTCACACAGTGGGGATTGTGTTATTCTCCCACCCCTTCTGTAAAACATTGAAAGCCCTCAAATTCTTTTACAAGGCGTTCAAGACCACACAGGTCTGACCTTATATAATCATAAGGGCACAATGGAAAGCAACACCCTCTTAATGATAAAAGTCTAGGCTTGTCACAGAGGCATAGAGACTGGAACAAAACCCCTGGCCCTCCCCTCCCACTCATCTAAGTGCTTCTCCCTAAGCTTCAGCCTCATGTACTCCCCTCTCTACCGTCTTTCCTCGGTTTGGGTACCAGACTGTCCTGACTCTTTCCCACCCCAGGATATTTCAGATTCCTGAGAAAACCAAGTTGTGAATTGTATCTGGAGATGTTGCCAGGCTCTTCCTGGCCCTGTGTTGCTTAATCCAGACAACCTAAATGTGAAAGGAAAAGAAACAATCCTGTCCTAACACATATTTAAATCCTTTGTAAATTGTTCTCCCTTCCCGTCTTTCTCTCTCTGCTGGTTTAGAAATGCCACAGTTAAATTTAATCTTGCTTTCTTGGCTGTATTTTTTTCCCCCAGAACTGCGTGGACTTTTTTCTGTGTTGAAAAAAATCTAGATTCCAATTAACTTTGCCACTGATTGCTTTGTAAATCGTGGTGAGTCAGGGCTTGTTCATGAATGATGATGAAAATTTAAAGTTCTTTGAGCATGGCAAAGGCATGAGCAGAATACAGATAAATTAATTAGAATGTATGGTCACTGTACTTGTATGTGTGGTTTTGAGAAGAAGGCTGTAAATAAATGTGGGGCTTTCAAGTCTTGTTTATGGATTTCAAGGGGAAGTTTGTGTGCTTTATCCTGTATGACAAACTAGACTGTAAAATTCTCGAAATCTCTCTTAATCTTAAATTCGTATTCTTGGGCATTAAAATATGGAACAAGCATCATGAAAAAGGAAAAAAAAAAAGAATGGATATTCTTTAAAAATTTCACTGACATTGATTAACTAAACTCCCAACATGAATTTGATCAACAAGAGACAAATGGCACAGCGGGATGGGAAAAGTACCCAACAATTCTGTTTATGCCTTCTAATAATACAGTGAAGAAATAGAAGGATGTCACAAGAGTATGCACGTCACCACACATTTGCTTGAAATGGTATTTAAGAATCCTCAGACATCTCCCTGAAGGCCTCTGAAAAGCCTTCTGTCTGGAGAGAATTCTGATTATAAAACATTTTCTGCATGTCTTTCCCTCTTTTATAGGCAGTGTCATTATTGCCTGTGGGTTTGGGGTTTTACTTTGCCTTTGCTTCTCTTGGGAGCATTCTCAAGTAGCCAGAGTGGCCCTTTCCAGGTGCTACTAGCATCAGGGCTGGGCCTGGGGCATGGAAGAGTCAGAGTCCCTTCTCAGTTCTTTGGAAAAAGGGGACTCTAAAACCTTCCCTCTACTTAGCATAGTAGTTAATTAAACACTTCCTCATTTTTTAGTCAGAACTGTCCAAAAAGTCTTTGCTTCCCTTTAAAAATTTCCTTATCTTACCACAGACTGAGTGAGTGTGATGTATTGGGAAGTTTTCTCCTTTTCAGTGTGGTAAGGGTGAGTCAGGCTTTCTGATATATTTTAGCTTTCCTTTTTCCCCCAATAGTGTTCAAAGAAGACAGAGAGAATGTCAGATAGCAAGTTCCTATCCAAAAGTGAAAGGAAAAAGGGAAATGTCAATAAGATTTTGGTGACATGCTGAAATAAAAAGGAAGTATTTTTTGACCTACCATGAAAATTAGCATGGGTCCAATCATCCTGTCCTAAAAGAAATTAATTTAGACTTTAATAAATTTTGTGATCACATAGAAAATTTTAAGATTATAATTCTGAGTACCTAGACTACTTCATATTCCATGGTAGCCATGATTATTGATGTGAAAACATTTAAAATGGGAAAGTTCAGGCTAGAATCTAGAAATAAGTGTTGAGCTCTTCTGTAGGGCCAAGGGTTTGACAAGAATTACCTTCTTATTAGAGAGATATTTGAATATCTGTACGAGAGTGAAAATATTGCTCTCTGTGGGTCATTGGGAGGTTTTGTTGCTTTCCCTTTTACTAGAAGAGATAGACATTTGATACAAAAGATCTTCAAAATGACATGAGCAGTGACATTACACTAGCAGAGTATTATGAAAGAGTTTAATTCCCCAATTACAGCATTCTTAACTAGATTAAACTGAACAGCACCAATTCTCATGAGGATGGATCTTCTCTCCCTGCCAAATGGAACACTGGCAAGGATTGTCTTGTAAACCTCAAACAGCGTATTTAAGTTGGGAAGATTCATCTTCTACCTTTAATTTGAAGGTTTATAGCGTGAACTATATGGACCATATAAACCTTGGATCAAATCTCAGTGTTATCACCCGTGATAGTGTACATGTCACATAAGTCACCAACACTCAGTGTCGTTGATCTATGAAATGTAGTGGTAATGCATTCAAGGGATTATTGTGTGGGTAAAAGATGATATATATAAAGAGGCCAGTGCCAGTGCTATGTGGACACACAGTGAGCACTCAATATCCTTATGTCTATACTCCATGAATGTTATTCCCTTCCAGAGATATGTCTGGGGCATATATAATCATAGCCCCACAAATAGCTTGTAAAGTGAAGGGAGTCTCCCAAATTCAAGTAACAAGCCCAGATATTTGCAGATGGATTTGACTATATTTCCTATACAAAAGGACAGAATTAAATCACTCATAGTGATAGATAACAAAAAGAGAGCGAATTTCTTTTCTCCATTGTCCTGAGTCAAATAAATAAATTAATAAATGTCAGAAAAGAAAGAGAAGTGAAAACCGACACCATAGAAACACACAAAAAAATTAAGAAAACAGTACAAGCAATTATAATCTGGAAAAAATGCATAAATTTCTAGAAGCATACAATCATCAAACAAAAGGTTGAATCAAGAAGAAACATAAAATCTAAACCATCCTATTACTGCTAATGAAATCGAATCAGTAATCAACAAGCTCTCAACAATAGAAAGTCCTGGACCAGATGGCCTCACAGGTGAATTTTACCAAACATTAAAAAAAAAAAAATTAACACCTATTCTCTTCTTCTCAGACTATTCCAAAAAAATTCAAGGGGAGGGAAGGCTCCCAAGCTGATTCTATGAGGTTATCATTACTCTGATTCCAAAACCAGACAAAGACTTTACAAGAAAGAAGAAAACTATAGGTCATTATCCCTGATGAACATAAATGCAGAAATCCTCAACAAAATATTAGCAAACCAAATTCAGCAATACATTGAAAAATCATACACCATTTTCAAGTGGGATTAATTCCTGGGATGCAAGGTTGGTTCAATATTCACAAATTAATTAATGTGGTATATCACATAAACAAAATTAAAACTTAAAATCATATCAGTAGATGCAGAAAAAAACTTTTGACAAAATCCAGCATCTGTTTATGATAAAAACTCCCAGCAAATGGGGAATGGAGGGAACGTATCTCAACATAATAAAGTCCATGTATGACAAACCCACGGCTAATATCATACTCAATGGGGAAAAGCTAAAAGCATTTCCCTTAGGATCAGAAACAAGGCAAGGATGTCCACTTTCACCCCTTTTATTCAACATCGTACTCAAAGTCCTAGCTAGCCACGGCAATCAGACAAAAAAATAAGTAAATAAAAGGAATCCAAATTGCAAAGGAAGAAGTAAAATTGCCTTATTTGCAGATGACATGATACTATATATAGAGAACCCCAAAGATTCCACTAAAAAAATGATTAGAACTGATAAATGAATTTAGTAAAGTAGCAGGATACAAAATTAATAGAAACCAGTTACTTTTTTCTTTTTTTAAGATTTTATTGGGGAAGGGGAACAGGACTTTGTTGGGGAACAGTGTGTACTGCCAGGACTTTTTTCCAAGTCAAGTTGTTGTCCTTTCAGTCTGAGTTGTGGAGGGCGCAGCTCAGCTTCAGGTCCAGTTGCAGTTGCTAGTTGCAGGGGGCACAGCCCACCATCCCTTGCAGGACTCGAGGAATTGAACTGGCAACCTTGTGGTTGAGAGCCCGTGCTCCAACCAACTGAGCCATCCGGGAGGCAGCTCAGCTCAAGGTGCTGTGTTCAATCTTAGTTGCAGGGGGCGGAGCCCACCATCCCTTGCGGAACTCGAGGAGTTGAACCAGCAACCTTGTGGTTGAGAGCCCACTGGCCCATGTGGGAATCGAACTGGCAGCCTTCGGAGTTAGGAGCATGGAGCTCTAACCGCTTGAGCCATCGGGCTGGCCCATCAGTTACTTTTTTATACAGCAATAATAAACTGTCAGGAAGAGAAAGTAAGAAAATATCCAATTTATAAATTGCATCAAAAAAAATAAAATAAAATACCTGGGAATAAATTTAACCAAGGAATTAAAAGACCTGTACTCAGAAAACTATTAGACATTAAAGAGAGAAATTAAAGAAGATAAAAAAAAAATAGAAGCATATACTATGCTCATGGATAGGAAGAATAAATATAGTTAAACTCTCTATACTACCTAAAGCAATCTATGGATTCAGTGTAATACTTATCAAAAATACCAATAGCGTTTTTCACAGAACTAGAACAAATAATCCTAAAATTTAAATGGAACCATAAAAGACCCCAAATAGTCACGGCAATCTTGAGAAAGAAGAACAAAGTTGTAGGTATCACACTACCTGATATTAAAATATACTACAAGGCCATAGTGACTAAAACATCAGGATATTGGCATACAAACGGACACATAGATCAATGGAATGGAATAGAGAGCCTAGAAATAAATCCATGACTATATGGTCATTTAAACTATGACAAAGGAAGTAAGAATATATATTGGGGTAAAGACAATCTATTCAATAAATGGTGCTTGGAAAACTGGACATATACATGCAAAGGAAGGAAAGAAGGAAGGAAGGAAGGAAGGAAGGAAGGAAGGAAGGAAGGAAGGAAGGAAGGAAGGAAGGAAGGAAGGAAGGGAGGGAGAGAAATTGGACCACCGTCTTACTCCATTTAAAAGAATACACTCAAAATGGATTAAAGACTTAAATGTAAGACCCAAAACCATAAAACTCCTAGAAGAAAACATAGGAAGTAAACTCTCAGACATTATCCTTAGTAATAATTTTTACTGATACATCTCCTTGGGTAAGGGAAACAAAAGAAAAAGGAAGCAAATGAGACTATATCAAACTGACATTGTTTTGCACAGCAAAGGCAACCATCAACAAAATGAAAACATGTCCTACTGAATGGGAGAAGAATTTTGCCAATGATACATCTGATAAGGGGTTAATATCCAAAATCTACTAAAAAAAGAAAAACACCTCATACAACTCAACGATAATAAAAAAAAAAAATCCAATAAAAAATGGACAGAGGACCTGAATAGACATTTCTCCAAAGAGAACATACATATGAAAAGATGTTCAATTACACTAATCATCAGAGAAATGCAAATGAAAACCACAGTGAGATACCAGCTCACACCTGTCTGAATGCCTGTCATCAATAAATCAACAAACAACAATTGTTGGTAAAGATGTGGAGAAAAGGGAACCCTGTGCACTGTTGCTGGGATTGCAAATTTTTGCAGCCACTGTGGAAAATAATAGTATGGCAGTTCATAAAAAAATTAAAAATAGAACTACTTTATGACCCAGTAATTCCACTCCTAGGTATTTATCCAAAGAAATCCAAAACACTAATTCAAAAAAAATATATGTACCATCCCCTATGTTCACTGAAGCACTATTTACAATAACCAAGATACGGAAACAACTGAAATGTCCATCAACAAACAATTGGATAAAGAAATTGTGGCACATATATTCAATGGAATATTACTCTGCCATAAAAGAGAGTGAAATCTTACCATTTGTGACAACATAGATAGACCTAGAGCAGGGGTGTCCAAACTTTTTTCAACGTTTTTTGCAAAGGGCCATATGCGGTAAAATACACAAACAGCTAGGCCACTTACTCAAGGTGGAGTACATATTGCCTCACCTGGTTTATTTAAGTATACTAAATATATTTTTGGAATTCACTGTGGGCCAATTAAAAATGGATTGCGGCCGCAGTTGGCCCGCGGGCTGCAGTTTGGACACCCCTGACCTAGAGGGTATTATGCTAAGTGAAATCAGTCTGACTGAGAAAGACTAATACCATATGATCTCATTTATATGTGGAATCTAAAGGACAAAATAAATGAACAAATGAAACACAGATTCATAGATACAGCAAACAAACTGATGGTTACCAGATGGGAGCGTGGTTGGTGGGCTAGGTGAGAAAGGTGAAGGGATTAATAAGTAAAAATCAGTAGTTACAAAAGAGTCATGTGGATGTAAAGTACAGTATGGGGAATATAACTAATAGTATTGTAAAAAAATATGTATATGAGAAGTATCAGATGGGTACTGGACTTATCAGGGACTTTACTGTATAAATTATATAAATTTTTAACCACTACACCTGAAACTTGACATGAAATAATATTGAATGTCAAGTATAATTTTTAAAAAATGATCACAAAGATATATATAGTACAGCATAGAGAATATAGTCAATAATATAATAATTAAGTTCAATGTCAGATGGGTAACAGACTTATTGGGGTTCTAACATTGTGAGATATATAAATGTCTAATTTCATGTTTCATGTTGTTTTGTACACGTGAAACTAATAAATAATTTTTTTTTTAAAATGACCACGAAGAGCATGCCATATGGTTGGATGTAAGCAATAGTGAGGCTTTGAGAGTGGGGAAGAGAAGACTGAGGGGAGACATTGTGAAATATCAAAATATTAAAGGACAGTTGGGTAGAAGACAGCCTGAGCATGAGGTAGAGAGTTTCATGGAGGTAGAATAGAACCAATGAGGAGAAATCACTGGAACACCATGTTGGCCCAATGTAAGAAAAGAGTTTTCTGTGACATTCAGAGTTATCCAAAAATGGGCTGAAGTGCATCAGAAATCACTTCCTTAAGGCTGAAGCCTTTCAAGCTCAGGCTGGACACCTCCCTGGTGAGGACTCAACCATTGTTATCGTACAAATCTTTGATTTCAAACAGTCATGCTCTTATTTGTACCCATCAGAATACTCGCACAACTTTCTATCTACTCCTGTGTGTGTTCTTAAACCTGTTTTTTCTTTCACCAAGTTCAAGGAACTACCAAAGGTTCTGCCAAATGGTCTGTCACGGCACAGTACCAGCCTGATGGGTATGCACAAGGAGGCAGAAGAGAGAACGCTGAGGTTGAGAGTGGGGCCTTCCTAGTCTGGAACTGGGCTCAAGCCACTTTCTATGTGTGCATGCTGAAGTTGCTGAACCTCTCTGTGCTTTGGTTCCCTGATGTATTATGCTGTATGTAGGATAATATTAAAGTGGAGGTGTTTTTAAGGTTAACGAGTTAATGCATTTAAAGCCCTCCGAACAGTGCCTGGCATGTTTTCGGTGCTCAGTGTTAGTGTTAGCTTTATAAATATGATGTGATTTTGACTTGCTCTCAGCCGAATAAGTGAAGGGTTTATTCAGTAATAATCATGACAGTAATTATGTTATCGTTATAAGCCAGAATTAAATTCCAGAGCCCACGTTTTTAACTATCTGCTTGGTGCTGGGTACTAAGTTAAGTGCTATGCCTAAATTCAGGAAAACTTGGTAGGTACATTGATTGCATTTTACGGTTGAGGAACTTGGGACTTAGAGAGGTTATGTAGTTTGCCCAACATTACCAGTAAGTGGGAAAGACGTGATTAGAACCCAGGTCTTTCTATGTCTATCTTTGGACATATTTCTCTCCTTGTGTAGTAGTAACACATAGCCATTTTTAAAAACTTCATAATTAATCAGAAAAGATTACAAGTTTGTTTCACTTCATAGGTAGTATCCTTTAGATTTGCAAATCTGACGTTTACTTAACACAGGCAATAAAATGGCGTTTAAGGATTATGAGCGTATGTTCAGGTCTTGATCCATTTTGAGTAATTTTGGTACATGGTGATAGCAGTCTAGTTTCATTCTTTTGCATGTGGCTTTCCAAATTTCCTGGTACCATTTATTGAACAGGCCTTCTTTTTTCCATTGTATGTTTTTGGCATCTTTGTTGAAAATTATCTGCCCATATGTATGTGAGTTTATTTCTGGGTTTTCAGTTCTATTCCAGTGGTCTCTGTCTGTTTTTTGCCAATACCATACTGTTTTGATTATTGTCATTTTGTAGTACAAGGTGAAGTCAGGCAGTGTGATACCTCCAGTATTATTCTTTTTTCTTTGGAGTGCTTTGGCTATTCAGGGTCTTTTGTGATTCCATACAAATCTGATGATTTTTTTGTTCTATTTCTTTTTTTAAAAATGCCATTAGGATTTTGATGGGGATTGTATTAAATTTGTATATTATTTTGGGTAATATTCCATTTTAACTATGTTAATTCTTCCAATCCATGAGCACGGAATGTCTTTCCATTTCTTTGTGTTTTCTTCAATCTCTTTTAAGACTATCTTACAGTTTTCAGTGTATAGGTCCTTCATATCCTTTGTTAAGTATATTTCTAGGTATTTTATTCTTTTTGTTGCGATTGTAAAAGGAATTGAGTTATTTTTCCCCCTGAAATTTCATTGTTAGTATATAGGAATGCAATGGATTTTTGTACATTGATTTTGTAGCTTGAAACAATAAACTGCATAGAAGAAAGCATAGATAGATACTAAACTTATGGACCTTGGGATCAAAGAGGATTTTATGAATTTGACCTCAAAGGCAAGGGATGTAAAAGCAAAAATAAATGAATGGGACTATAGCAAATGAGAAAGCTTCTGCACAACAAAAGAAACCATCAACAAACAAAGAGGCAACCAACCAAATGAGAGAAGATATTTGCAAACAATGTTTCTGATAAGGGGCTAATATCCAAAATATATAAAGAACTCGCACAACTCAATACCAAAAAAAAACACAAAAAACAACAACACCCAAACAATCCAATTAAAAAATGGGCAGAGGATCTGAGCAGACACTTCTTTCAAGACATACAAATGGCCAACAGATAAATGAAAAAATGCTCAATTTCACTAGCTAATAGGGAAATGAAAATAAAAACCACAATGAGATATCACCTCACCCTAGTTAGAATGGCTATCATCAACAAGACAAATAATAACAAATGTTGGAGAGTCTGTGGAGAAAAAGGAACCCTTATACACTGTTGGTGGGAATGTAAAATGGTACAGCCTCCATGGAAAACAGTATGGAGGTTCCTCAAAAAATTACGAATAGAATTACCATATGACCCAGCAATCCCTCCTCTGGATATCGACCCAAAAAATCTGAAAACATTTATCCACAAAGATGTATGTCCCCCGATGTTCATTGCAGCATTGTTTACAGTAGCCAACACATGGAAACAACCAAAGTGTCCTTTGATAGATGGTTGGATAAAGAAGATGTGGTGTATATACAGAATGGAATACTACTCAGCCATAAGAGAAGATGAAATACTACCATTTGTGACAACATGAATGGATCTTGAGATTATTATGCTAAGCAAAATATGTCAGACAGAAAAAGTCAAGAACCATATGATTTCACTCATATGTGGGATATAAAACTGAAAGCAGCAAAGGAACAAGACAAACAAAGAAACAAAAACTGAGACACAGACAATAGTTTAGTGGTTACCAGAGGGTATGGGGGCAAAAGGGGTGGTAGAAGAGCATAAAGGGGTTCAAATATATGGTGATAGAAAGAGAACTGACTCTGAGTGGTGAACACACAGTGCAATATATAGATGATCATAGAAATGTACACTTGAAACCAATATAATTTTTACTAACCAATGTCACCCCAATAAATTTTTGTTTAAATTATGGTCAATAATTTTGACCATAATTATCAACTAAATGTGATAATAAAATTACAGACTCACCACAAAGCAAACTGTCCTATCACTTTACAATAAATCGTATGATCTGAAAATTTTTAAAAAAAGATTGTCTAGACCTAGCCTTGGGCCTGCTAAGGTTCTACACTATTTGAAGCACCGGAATTATAGGAGAAAAATAATTTCACAGTCCCTTGGAATGGAGTGTCATGGAATTTGACCCACACAAACACTGAGTTTGTGTATTCAAAACTGGTGACATAATGTTCTACTTTATTTTTGGATCTAAATTTCATCAAACACCAATGCTAGAAAAATACTCTAAAATGGATTATTTCTTCTGGCTTTCCTTCAGAAAGACTGAGTAAGGAAAATATGCTGCTAAAATGGGCCAAACGCTGATGAAATGTCTCTGGATGTTGTAGGATATATAACCAAATGCAAATTGTCTTCTTTGTCATAAAATAGAGCCAGGCTGCAAGTCTAGGTGTTGGCATTTCCTCTGAATAGTAAGGAACTGTTGAAAGAGGATGCTTGACTTTGAAATTGATTGCAAGGATAAACATTTAAAAACATTTCCCCAAATTCTAGGTCTTTGAGACATGTTATTTACTTCCCTTCTCAGGTTACCCCGCCTGTCCTTTCTCATTGGCAGTCTCACTAAATTTTTCTTCCCTTTTGTCTATTTGTGTTTGTATTTCCAGTTTTTCATCCTGTTGACCTTCCAGACATGGGTGTAATGAAAATACACACTGAATGTGATAGAGAAATGTTCTAAGTAATTAAAAAAAAACACCACTTCTGCTACTTAACATACTAAAAAATGAATTACCCACCAGGGGAAATAGAGGAGAATACACTATATAAATCTCTGAACCCTAACCAACATAGATACTGTTTAATAACTGGTATTGTTTCTCATGATGAATAATGCCGTGTCACCTATTACCCCACTTGAGAGATGCAGGAGTTAGATAAACATCAAAATGCCCATTTTCTTAACTGATAAGAGCTAGGTTGAATGAAGACTGTAACTTTGGTCTGCCGAGGGTACTAGCTGCTGTTTTCAGTCCTGACTAAGCGAGACTTACCCAGCCAGCCCCAGGGACAACTCTCAATGCCGGCCTCCCCTGTAGGATCTGTGCCTATAAAACTTACAGTGTGGAGTAGGAGAGAAAGCACGCTTCTTGCCAGCAGCTGCAGGAAGAGGCTTGGCTGAAAATACTAAGTCTCTGTGTACTCAGAACTCAGATAACTTATGAGCAGGGATGCAGAAAAAATGTCCAGGAACGCAACTCTAATGAAACTCCCTCTACCTCGAAATATGAAGCAAAGGAATAAGAGGTTCTGCCCTCAATTATAAATTGTAAAATAAGATGCTCCTGAAATCTGACTTTTTTTAAAACCTTGGCTGAGCACGTTGACTACAGTGCGTTGTGCGTACTGAGTACTATAATTAATGTATCACACATTCCCAGATTACTAGAGATGAGTTGTCAAGGTAGCAAAGACAGAGCCGTGTTCAGTACAAGGGACAATTTCAGAGACACTGATCTATAATAAGAACTCCAAAAATGCCACTAAAAGCAGATTCCTAATTGTGGCTGTGCAGCTCACCACTGAAAAACAACCTGTTGATTTAGGGCAAATCTTGTCCCTCCTCATCATAGAAAAGGGTTTATGCATAAACGTCTCTACACTATTTAGTCTATTTAGCATTTCTCTTACTATGGTGATTGAATTTCTCTTCAATGAGGAAAGAAAAGTAAAAGCAGTCATATTAGGTTGGTGCAAAAGTAATTGCGGTTTAAAAGGTTAAAAATAATTGCAAAAACTGCAATTAGTTTTGCACCAACCTAATAGCGTCATGGCTGAGAACAATTGAGAGTCGCACAGCATTAGTGATATGTTTGCAGAATGGTGGGGTGGCATTAGGTCCCAGAGTGGGCTATTAAATATGGGTGTCATGGATTGTCTCAGTGACACACAACAGTAGCCTTGACAACATACTTTGTGACTCTAGAAAACAGTAGATATGCTGCATCACCTTGAACTCTGGAAGATGGTAAGCCTGCCTGGCACTCACAACTCTGTAGCTATTCTGTGTGTGAACCAGTGATCCTGAAGTGAAACCCCAGTTATAACTCTAACCAAACTTTGTCTCCCAAGAAGTTTACAAAGTAATTAAATGACTTCAAAACATGTGGCCTCACCTCTGCTTAACTGCTGTAGAGATTCTATGGTTTCAACAGGAGCCACTAAATCTGAAGGTTGAGGCTTGCTTTTGTTCCGTCAACCCTCTTTCTTGGGTGATGTTGTTTGCATTAGTGTTGCAATGGAACAGACATAAACCCATATTTACTTCAGTTTGTGTGCTTACACTCAGTCAGAGGCATTAATTTTGGAGACAGAATGAATCATGATTTTGGACCTAAGCTTAAGGCAAGGAGGAAATTGTCATTCAGCCCCATGTATCACAGTGACCATTCTATGGTCATTTTGTGGCGTAAAGATGTCCCATGGGTAGATCTGGAGAGTCTAGAAGGGTTGAAGGGTCATAAATGTGTAGGCAAAGGTTAAGACCACAGAATGAATGACATTTCCCATTAGTAGAATAGACTGAGAGTAATCAGCTGTGGGGTGTGACTTGGGGAAACTGTCATTCAAAGAATCGGGGAGAAAGAGGAGCTCAGGAAGAAGAATGAGAAAAGGAGGCAAAGAAGTATTGGAAAGGGGAACACTATAGCATCAACAGGAAGGAGGATGTCTCAGGGAAGAAAAAGTAATGAACTGTATCAAATGGAGGTAGAGAGTTAGTGTATTGTAAGAACTGAAAAGTCTCCCTTGGATTGGCAAGTAGGGGAAGATTGTTCATAAGAACGTTTGTACCAGATGGTGAGAATTGAGGTGACGTTGTGGAGAGGATCAAACAGGAAGAGAAAAATAAAGACTGATTAGGGACAACTCTTAGGGTCATGAGAGCTGAGACTGAAGGGGAGTGAATGGATGTTAATGTGAGGGAGATACACAGTCCTTGGAGGATTTTTCTGTAGGTGGGAACATTTTTTATTTTGTTTTTGGACAAGGAGAAGAAGACTGGTGAGAGAAGATGAAAAGATAGGTGAGAGGTTAAAATAGGTAGAATAAAGTCTTCGAAGATAGGAATGGATGACCTTGACAAGAAAGGAGAGACATCGTATGTCCTCAGACCAAGGAAAAGGAGGTGAACATGGGTGTATAAATGAGGAAAGGAGTGCTGAGTGTCATTCTTGAAGGCCTCAACTTTCTCAGTGTGGCAGCAGGTAAAGATACCTGAAAATAAGTGGGAGAGGTGTTACAGAGAAAGCAGAGAATTGGGAGATTGGATTAGTTGCTGAGGGGAATGGAAAAGGCCTGTGGTCTCAGTGAGGACTCCGCTGTTTGGAAACCATAAATTGATATGGAGGCAACATGGTTCATTGAGTGATCAAGGCGTTAGAAGTTTGTTATGAGGTAAGTAGTGTATTTTGAGGGTGAAAGGGAGCTGGATGGATGATGTGTTTGACCATGGAATGTGGTACTAGGTTTTCCAAGATACCACCACAGGTAAAATAACAAGGTTCACAGTGGGTCTCCAAAGTGGAGCTTGGCCTTGCACGAAGGTGAATTAGATGGCTCTTGTGTGATTTGTCATCAAGGATGTTGAAAAGCTGTCTCACCTCAAAAATTTATCCCTACCCCAAGTAGGTATTTACAGGAGCCTGAATTTCTATAGGTGTGCTTTATACCTGCCTTTATAGTAAACTAGAAGTAGAACTGGGACTGGTAATATTTTAATCTATAATGATTTCTACCTAAGCATGAATGAAAGATGAAAGGGACAGTTCTTATAAATATTCATTGGTTGTTTTGTTGATGGGGTCGGAGCCAGTTGAGAGAGTGACTGTAAACTCTGACTAGGAGAGAAAGAGAGAAACTTTAGCTACTGAACTGAATTCAACTTTGTTGAACTTTTCCAGTCACAGCTCCATCTGCAAATGTAATATAATTAAAAACTCATAATTAAAAAGGTACAAGAAAATGATTTTGCAAATGCTCTATTCAAATTATTATAAGTTGTATAGAGACACATACAGTTTTGGGGTTTAGAATCACAAAGAAACAAATATTTGACAATTAGCAACACATTGGATATAAGTAGATTACCATTGGAATGGCTTTATAGTACATCTCAGTGCCAAATATTGCATATTCCGTAACTTTTTATGACCCTAATTTTTTTTTTTACTTATGGAAAGAAAATATTAGATGTTTTCACACTTGGAGGAAAATTAAAAGTGGAGATGGGTGGTATGGAATTCTAGCAAAACAAAGCAAGGTTCTAAGTAGCAAATTTTAAATGATCATGGTTAAGAAAAATAACGTGAAATAGATTCTTTTAAAGCAAGGAAGAGAAATCACAGGAATAATACAAGGTCAGACTGAAATAAACTGAAATTAGAGTTTGTGAAGGTATAACCAGAATATGGCCACACGGATTTCATGTTTTGACTTCAGTATCTTGACAGTTAGACAGGACTTTGGCTTAGATGTGGGGAAGGATCTAGTTAGTGAATCTGTGGTTGGTTAAGGATTTTCCAGTTATGAGGCATCAGGAGTGAGAAAATTGAAGGGAGAGGCAGACAAGAATGTTGACACAGTAGGAGGCAGGCATTTCACAGGGGTTATTGCCATTCATGACATCATGGAAATTTTAGTGTAGAAGTTCTTATTCCCTCGGACCAAGATATGGTTGTCTACTGTAATGGAATGATTTCTACATCGGGGGTTATACAGATAAAGGAAATCTCTAAGTAACTTTAGCCAGTGTAGGACTTTCAGATCTTCTCCAAACAAATGTATGACAATCAGTGTTTCCTACCAAAAGGATGGCTTTGAGTTTCATGATTGCATTCCTTCTTTTTATACTGGTGGTGACAGCAATAAGCAGTGACTTTGTCAGACTGCAGAAGGCAAGAGAGACATAGTTCATGTCTAACTGGCTTGGCTGAAGCTGGAGAAGGCCCATGGCTCAGAAAGTCAACAGCATCAGCATCTTTAGTCATTTTTTTTAAAATATACTATTTGTTGTCTTTTTCTAGATTTAACTATACTATACCACCACTGCATAAAAATAAACAACAAAAAAAACCCAAAAAATATATGAAGGGGAAAATAAGATCATGCATAACAGTTTACTCACAGACTGCATTCTGGGTTACAATCTTCTAGTTTTTCCTCTGTACATATTTGCATGTAGAAATAACATGGTTGAGGTTATACTCCATATCGGTTTTCCATCTTTCATTTTTCTTTCTCCTTGATCATGAGGATTTCCCTATACTATTAAATATTCTTTGATAATACCTTTTTGATGGCTATATAATGTTTTCCCCACATGGACATATAATAAATTATATAAGTGTACTCCTTTTGTTAGGCATTTAAGGTTTTTTTTTCCCCCATTTTTAAGCTATTAAAAAGAAACTTGTGATGAACAATAGTGTACATGTCTTTTTTTCCTGACCATTTTTAAAGAACAAATTCCCATAGTGAAATTGCTTGATCAAAGAAAAGCCAATTTTTTAGTTTTTGAGACATATTGTTAAGCCCCCTGCAAAAAAGGGTATAATATACATTTTGTATGTATAAAATATTATGAGCGCCTGAGGCATGATACTTGATTATAAAGGCTAATGGCTATTAGATTATTAGCTCTAAGAACTATTTTAAAAAATTTGAGTCCTGGACCTTTGCTATAAGTTCCATCTATAATATAATTAAGAAGAAACATATCTCTTCTATGACATTTGTGAGGGAATTTGTGCCAAATTATCCAAACAGTCTTCTTTTAATAAAGCAAATCTGTAGGTAGGTATTTCCAGGGATTTCAATGAACTAGATTTATTCTTTAAGTTTAGATCTTTAAGTACAGAATCAGGTGGGACGTGGCAGGGGTCATTGAGTTAAAATTTTAAGACAGCAAAATGTGTTTAGGGCATGTGGGAGGATCATCCTGGATTTCACTAGTGTCCATGAGGGTCTCTCTTCATATTGCAGGATCCAGACCTATCACTGGGAGACTAGTACAAGCCACAAACCTATCTCCTTAACCATCACTACTGTCACTATTTTAATTTATTGAATGTAAACTATCAAGACTTCAAGTGTGGCCTTAGGTTTCTATTTTGCTATTTGTTTCGAGCTTTATGGGAAGACATCTATGAGACTGTGTAAAGGAATGGAATGGGCAGGGCATTAGGGATTAGGTTTGAATCCCCGCTCTACCACTTGCTGGCTGCCTGACAGTGGGCAAATTATTTCATCACTCTGAGACATAGATTTAATTTCCTTGTCTGAACCCACTTTTTAGAGCTGTTGTGAGAACAAAAAGAATAATGTTGTAGAAATACTTAGCACAATTTCACTTCAGTTTTTTTATCCTACAGATGCACTCCTGCTTTTGTAAACCCACACACACACACAAACACACAAGTGCACACAGACACACACAGACACACACACACACAATTTATTGCAGCATTTTTTGAAGTAGCGAAAGATTGGAAATAGCCTAAATGTCCTTCAGTAGACGACTAATGCAGTTATGTCAGGACTAGTAGCTGTTGTTACTGCTTTAGATGTGAAGACCATGACCATGATAGCATTTCTTTAACATCTCTGATTTTTAAAGGCATTACAATAAAAAAGGCAGTTTTGCCTGTTAGCTCTGTATTATGTCATCAGGTGTGGTTTTAATGAGTAGGTGTCTATCTCACCCCAAATTCAAACATTCAGGAAGTATTTATTATGTGCTACTATTATGCTATAGTTTCACATACTCATTACAAGCTCAGAACTTAAAAGTTGTATTCATTTTGGCATGCAGTCTTTTGGAAATAATTTTCAGATGCTGTTTCATCATATGGATATGAAATTCTTACAAAAGAACTCATAGAAATCCTCCCTTGTACATTGGAGAATACTCTGTACTTGGTTTTGTAACTTCTTGGCATACAAATTTATACGACAAATATAAAGCTCATATTATGAATGTCTTGTGAGTAGTAGGAAGATGTTTAAGGTTAAGGCCAGAATATATGAGATTATTAAAACATATTTTGGCAAGTGTGGATTTCATTTTATAAGTGAAAGAATCTGTGGCTTTTCTCCTGGAGTTTATATACATGAAGAAAGAATGACTCTATCTTGGAGGTAGTGAATATTTGCCTCATGCAGTGTTGAGATGGCACAGTTTTAGCAGACACTCCCAGCTTGTTGGCCCTCACAAGAGATTTCCCTACTACTTTGGCCTTCAGGTCCAGCAGCTACAATGGATACTGTTGGTGCTACAATAGCTGCCCTTAAGTAATAAAACCAATAGATACTTGGATAAAGATGT
Organism: Rhinolophus sinicus; assembly: GCF_036562045.2. Classification (NCBI taxonomy): domain Eukaryota; kingdom Metazoa; phylum Chordata; class Mammalia; order Chiroptera; family Rhinolophidae; genus Rhinolophus; species Rhinolophus sinicus. The sequence goes on from NC_133752.1 coordinate 74,253,140, forward strand.
GCTACGTATATATAATGGAATATTACTCAGCCATGAGAAAAGACGAAATATTGCAATTCATGACAACATGGGATAATCATGCTGAGTAAGTCAGACAGAAAAAGTCGAGAACCATATGATTTCACTCATATGTGGGATATAAAACTGAAAGCAACAAATGAACAAGATAAACAAACAAATAAACAAAAACTCATAGATACAGACAACAGTTTTGTGGTTACCAGACTGAAAGGGGTGAGGGGAGGTGGTAGAAGAGGGTTAAGGGGGTCAAATATATGGTGATGGAAGGAGAACCAACTCTGGGTGGTGAGAACACATTGTGATATATAGATGATGTATTATAGAATTTTACACTTGAAACCTGTATAATTTATTAACCAATGTCACTCCAATAACTATAATTTAAAAAGACACAAAATTATATGAAGTGAAAAAAAGAAGTAGTAAAACCACCTTTTTGGAATCGTTTCTTCTCTGAAAAGAAAAAAAGACAGGCTTCTGTCAGCCATTTGTTTTCACATACTGACTTCACAATGAAAAATAGCTTGTTTGATTTCCCATCAAAATGGCAAAGTAGGTAAACACTGTGCTTGCATCCTAACCACATCAAAATTACAACTAAATGACACAACAACCATTAATGAGAATCACCTGAAGTCTAGCTGAACTGAAGTTCTATAACTAAGAATATACAGAAGAAGCAACCTTGAGACCAATAGGAGGGGCAAAACACAGAATGGGCTGGTCCCACACCCTCATGCAACCTTTAAAAATCTAGAGGGATATCTCAGTTGCAGAGTTATCCCCTGGAGGAGGAAGGGTCCCAGCCCCACACCAGACTCTCCTGCCCAGGATCTCAGTGCAGGGGAGAGAAGTCCCCATAACTTCTGGTTCAGCCCTGACAGCTTATCAGCCTGAGGGTCAAACCCTCCCACAGATGTGCAAACCACAACCAAGACTCAACTGCAACAGGAGGGCACACAAAACCCATACAGGGGACACACATAGAGCTCCAGGCTCTGGTGACCAGAGAGACGGGGCCTCTGGGCCCCACAGGACACCTACTACATACGGCCACTCTACTAAGACTGGGAGACATAGCTGCTCTACCTAACACATAGAAACAAGCACAGGGAGGCAGTTAAAATGGGGAGACAAGGAAACATATCCCAAATGAAAGAATAGAACAAAGTTCCAGAAAAAGACTTAAACAAAATGGAGACAAGCAGTCTACCAGATGCAGAGTTCAAAACACTAGTTATAAGGATGCTCAATGATCTCAGGGAGAACTTCAACAGACATAGGAAACGTAAAAATGGAAGTAGAAAACATAAAAAGGAATCAGTCATACATAAAGTACACAATAACTGAAATGAAGAACACATTAGAGGGAATCAACAGAAGATTAGCTGAAGCAGAGGATCGAGTCAGTGATTTAGAAGATAAGGTAGCAGAAAACACCCAAATTGAATAGCAAAAAGAAAAAAGAATCCAAAATAATGAGGACAGTTTAAGGGGTCTCTAGAACAATACCAAGCATACCAACATTTGCATCATAGGGGTAGCAGAAGGAGAGAGAGAGAGAAAGGGATTGAAAACCTATTTCAAGACATAATGAATGGAAAACTTCCCTAACCTGGTGAAGGAAATGGATATTCAAGCCCAGGAAGTGCCAAAAGTTCCAAACAAGATGAACCCAAAGAGGCCAATACCAAGACACATCATAATTATAATGCCAAAAGTTAAAAGACAAAGAGAATATCTTAAAAGCAGCAAAAGAGGGGTGGCCAGTTAGCTCAGCTAGTTATAACTTGGTGCTAATAATACTAAGATTGCCAGTTCCATCCCCACATGGGTCACTATGAGCTGCACCCTCCTTAAAAAAAGAATATAAAAAAAGCAGCAGGAGAAAAGCAGTTTGTTATCTACAAGGGAGCTCCTATACAACTGTCAGCTGATTTCTCAACAGAAATTTGTAGGCCAGAAGAGATTGACATGAAATATTGAAAGCGATGAAAAGCAAGACTTACATCCAAGATTACCCAGCAAGGCTGTTATTTATAATTGAAAGGACAAATAAAGAGATTCCCAGACAAGAAAAAGCTAAAGGAGTTTATTACCACCAAACCAGTATTTCAAGGAATGTTAAAGAACTTCTTAAGGTTAAAAAAAAAAAAAAAAAAAAAGAAAAGAAAGACCAAATATATGAATAATAAAATGGCAATAACTATATATCTATCTATCAACAATTATTTTAAATGTAAATGAATTAAATGCTCAATCGAAAGAGACAGAGTGGCTGAATGGATATATAACAAGACCCTTACACATGCTCCTACACAATGCTCATTTTGGATCGAAAGACACACACAGACTGAAAATAAAGAGATGGAAAAAGATATTTTGTGAAAATGGAAACAGAAAAAAAAAAAGCTAGTGTAGCAATACTTATACCAGACAAAATTGACTTTGAAACAAAGGCTGTAACAAGAGACAGAGAAGGATCTAGTAATCCCACTTCTAGGTATTTATCGGAAGAAACCCAAAATGCTACTTCATGAGGATGTGTGCATCCATATGTTCATTGCAGCATTGTTTACAATGGCCAAAATACGGAGGCAGCTTGGGTGTCCCTGAATGGAAGAATAGATAAAGAAGGGGTGATGCATATAGGGTATGCAATGGAAGATTACTTAGCCATAAAGAAGGAATAAAATCTGCAACAACATGGATGGACCTAGATGGTATTGTGCTGAGTGTAGTAAGTCAGAATGGAATAGACAAATGTCATATAATTTCACTTATGAGTGGATTGTAAAGAACCAAAAACAAACAAATGAAACAGAAACAAACTCATAGATACAGAGAGCATTTTGATGGCTGCCAGATGGGAGGGGAGTTGGGGTGGGTAAAAAAGGGGAAGGGATTGACAAGTACAAATTGGTTGTTACACAGTAGTAAAGGGATGTAGGGTATAGCATAAGCAATATAATCAATAATATTGGGGCAGCTGATGGCTCAGTTGGTTAGAGTGCATGCTCTTAACAACAAGGTTGTCAGTTCAATTCCCACATGGGCTAGTGAGCTGCACCCTCCACAACTAGATTGAAGGACAATCACTTGACTTGGAGCTGATGGGCCCTGGAAAAACACACTGTTTCCCAATAAAAATTAAAAAATAATAATAATATTGCAATAACTATGTGTGATGTTGGATGAATACTAGATTTATCAGGGTGATAGATGGGAGGAGGTTGGGGGCCAGGGTGAAAAAAGTGAAGGCATTAAGAAGTACAAATTGGTAGTTACAAAGTAGTCATGGCGATGTAAAGCATAGGGAATATAGTCAATAATATAGTAATAACTGTGTATAGTGCCAGGTGGGTACTAGACTAGTCATAGAGATCACTTCTTAAATTATATAAATATCTAACCACTATGCTGTATACCTGAAATTAATATAATATTGAACGTCAACTGTAATTGAAAAATTAAAAAGGGGAGGGAAAGGTTAGAGGGAATAAGAGGTCCAAATTTCCAGGTATACAAATCATTGGGGTGTAATACCCATCATAGGGAATATAGTCAATGATATTGTGATAGCATGGTACAGTGTCAAATAGTTTCCGGACTTATGGTGATCATTTCTTTAGGGATATAAATATTGAACAACTATGATGTACCCCTAATATAATATTGTGTGTTAGCTATATTTTAATAAAAATCTTAAATAAATAACTTGCCTAGTTGGACAAAAAGAATAATGTGTAGGATACAACATCAAAGGAGGGTAAGAGATGCACAGTGACATTAATAAGCATTATATTTGCAGAGAGCGTTTTAGTTCACCCTCTGACTGCGTAATCTATTCATTTGCAACATTTCTTGTGAGGGTTATGTTTGTTTTTGAAACTTCTATATAGTCTAAATATGCTCAACTTTCATTATTTTCAGTTTTGTGTTTCTATATGTGTTTATAATTAAGAATGCTTGCTAAATCTACATTTTTCACATTTAATTTAAATTTTAAAAATACCTCATTCATCTTATTATAAAAGCAATACTGGCTTTTTTCAGAAAAACTGAAAAGAATTGCAATGTTGGAATGACAATCTTGAAATATCTATCAAATAAAAACAATATAGATATCCTTAGACTAAGCAATTTCACTTCTAAGTGTTATATCCTAGAGATGCACTCTCACTTTTGTGAAATGACACATATGTAGAGGTTTTTATTGTAGCAATCTTTGCTCTAGCAAATGATTAGAAATAATCTAAGCTCCATCAAAGGGGGACTGGTTAATAAGTTGTAGTCTTTTATGATTAGGATGACAATCCACTAAATTTTGTCTGAGACAGTCCTGGTTTATGCCTGTTGTTCCACTATAATTAGAGATAGCATCCTCTTCCCTTTCAAAAATGTCTCCATTTGAGCGATAGATTATATGTTTACCCTAATTTTGTCTCACTCATTCCATGGAATACCATATAGTCATACAAAAGGAATGATGACACTCTATTGGTTAATAATAATTTTTAAAGCAAGGTTTTCATATTTTGGGTTAAAAAAATGGTGGGAGAGGATGTAGAATATATTTATGTAGATTTATATGCACACAAAATACTCCTGGAAAAATATACAAGAAACTGGACCTATTAGTTGCCTTGGGAGTGGGAATCTGGGTAACTGAAGGACAGAAGTAGGAGGGAAACTTCATGGAATAACATTTTGTGTATTTTTTAACCATGCAAATAAGTTAGTTATCTAAAACACTCAAAAGGATTTTAGAGAGAAAAATTATATAACTACACAGAAAAAAAATCACTTAAAAATTATACACCCTAATGCTAACAACACTTATTCTGAGTAATTCAATTGCAAGTAATTTTTTATAGTCATCTTTTAACTATCTGCATAATTTCGACTTCAGGACTAAACTGGATAGATTCTTGAAATTATTTTAATGCCTAACATAAGTACAAACCTACAGGAGTACATATCACCATAGTTTTCAGCATAAGTATATACCATGGTTCTATTTAACCAATCCTCTGTTGTTGAACATTTATGTTGTTTCTGGTTTTTCATGTTAAACAATTTTGCCGTGGACATTCTTTTACAAAAATCTTTGTGAAAGATCCATGTTTCAAGTCTTTAGAATATATTCATAAAAGGTGAATTGCTGAATCTAAGAAATGTAAAATCCTCAGACTTCTGTCTCTTATTTCTAACTCTCCCCTGAAAGGTAATATAGAACCAATTCACACCCTCACTAGCTGAATATGAGACTGCCAACTTCTTCATGCCTTCCCTAACACTAGATCTTATTATTTATATTTATCTTGGCCAGTCTGATGATAAAACTGTTTGTATGCTGTTGTTTTAATTTGCATTAACCCCCCCGCCCCCATACACATATTTACTGGCTGTTTGTATTTCTTGTGAATAAAAGCTAACAAAAGAAAAACAAACAATTTTTTAGTGGGACAAAAGCCTTAAAACAATGTTCTGGGAGGATGGGCTTGTGCTTTTTTTTTTTTTTTTGCTTGTCGAGATATTCAGATTAAAACCTGATTTTAGAAATATTAAATCTAAAATAATTATATAAGCCTATACACCAGCTGCCGTGTTACACCTCTCCCTGTCAGGGCTGTTCGCCACATCCTATTTCCTGTCCTGAAAGAGTCTTGCCCTGTTACAGACATTGACCGGACATAATTATATCACCACTTCTGATTCTTACACAGCGGTGTTGACACAGGCAGGAGGTTTTACAAGCTAATTGCAATTTGCTCAGTTATTTTAACAATAGAACATTGTACCCTTAAACTCGGGGTAGGGGGATCATTTGTGCTAGGATGGTTTTACCTTAATCTGCTTTTCAAATGGCGCTGAGTCAGATGTCTCGATGTAGCCGCACATTCCATCTGGTGTGCAGACGGTCATCATTAATCCAACAGTTATCTGCATCATGTACATAGGCCCAAACATCAAACAAATCAAACTCTTTTGATGTCCTTCTCAATCAGTCTTTAGTTTCAAAAAATATTCTCTATAGTACTGAGCATAACAGCAAAATTGCTTTATGTCCTCCGTCTCCTCCCCCCACCACACACTCACACGAGTGTTTTCAGAGAATTAAGACACTTGACTGCTTCAAAGGACACTTGGTCTGGGATGACTGCCTTTCTCTAGGATTCTCTCGGGAGTGTGTAACATACAAGAGCGTGTGTAACGTACCCGCAGCAGTGTAGTGTGTTCGTTTCTCGCCACTGCGTGGTCCAAGGTATCCAACAAGACCACATTTTGAAGGCATGTGAAGACATTGTTGTTGTCTACCAGGGCTGCAGAGAACTGCTTCTTCAGGGCAGTACTTCGGTAGCTAACTGGAACTTTCTGGAAGGCACCGTGTGGAAAGGGAGAGTACTCCAGGCTCAATTAATTTTCTCACTCATAACATTGTAAGGCAAGTAAGTGTGATTTGCATTTTTACAGATCAGGTAGCTGAGACCCAGGCCTATGAAGGGAGGAGACTAGATTTTAAAATTCCACATCTCATGCTTATTCTTACCATATCAAACTAGGTGTCCTGTACAACAATTGTTAAGTGAACAAATTTCATGTCAATTTTCAACAATCATATTCAATGGAGAAAAATGTTCATGGAACATTTAATGCCATCCTTGTTCCCCCAAATCATATACTTGACCACTAAGACAGCCTTCAGAAGCTCAGAAAGGGGAGATTTAAGAGGACATACTAATTATAATGCAATGAGTATAGAAAGAAAAATCAAGAAGACAATTTTAAAAACCTTATCCACTTGCAAATTATGAAGCATACTCATTGATAACCTGGGATCAAGAAGGATACCAAAGACAAAGTTAAAATTATTGGGAATGGAAAAAAGAACATTGTGTTATCAATACTTCTAAATACAGTAGAAGTTGTACTCAGAAGAAATGTTTTATTCTTTTTTAAAGAATAAAGAAGCTTAGGGCAACTTCTTACTCAGCTTAGGAAATAAAGAGAGACAAAATAAACCTAAAAAATTAGTAAAAGGGAATTAACAAGATCAAAGATGAAATTAAAGACATAGAAGAATGGATAAATAAATCCAAATGCTCATTCTTTGAAAAGACCAATAAAATAAATAATCATTTTGCAAGCCCAATTCAGGAAAAAAACAAGAGCAAAGAATATAAAACAAAGAAAAAAGAAAGAAAGAGCAAAACAATAGCTGCAAAATAAATTAAAACCATTTTGAGACTTGCGTAAACAAACCTATAGTTAAGAGGTATGAAAACTAATGGAAGAGGGTGATTTCTTAGCAAAACAGAAATCATCAAAAAATTGATCCCAAGAGCAGTAGAAACCCTGAAGATACCACTTACCATAGAATAGACTGGAAGATAACTAAAGAGTCACCATTGAAGAGGACTCTGGGACCAGATGGTTACAGAGCAAACCTTTAAAGAATGGATAATAATATTATTTAAACTATTGCAAGTGAATTAAGAAAAACTTACTGAAGACACGCGGTGTACTAGCTGATCCTAAAATAGAGAGTACACATGCAAGAGCACAAATTCCTGCCTTAGAACTCATGGTGTAATGGGGAAGTACGTCGTAGCCTCTAACCATAATACAGAGCCAAGAATGGATGTTACTGCAGCCGCGTTTCAGGCAATGCTGAGGGAGCATGCCCAGAGGTGCACGGAGTCCGTTATGGAAGGTGGTATTTAAGCTGTCATTTAGAATATCCTTCTCAGAGGCTAGGTGTGAGCTAACATTTATTAACTCACCAAAACATTATTTATAACCTATTGACATTTGGTTTGTGCATCATCTTAAAACTAATGAGGTTTAAGTCTTTACATGCTATGTACACAAATTTATCTACTAGGAGACAATGCCATGAAGTGGGAAAAAGCAGGGGCTCTGGGATCAAACTGCTCATATTTGATTCCTGGTTCTACCATGTATTTGCTGTGTGCCCCTGAGGAAGCTACGTTACGTCTCTGTACTTCACTTTCTCATCTGGAAAATAGGGATAATAAAAGTACCTACCTCAGAGGGTTGTTGTGAGGATTAAGTAGATAAATACACATAAACAGCTTAGACTAGAGTCTGTCACAAGTAAACACTCAAGAAGCTGATGATGATGATGATGATGATATTTTAAATTTTCACCATCATCTTTATCATGATTTTTGAGAGACGTGGGAATGACTATGGCTTTAAGTCAGACTGGCATACCTCTGAGCTTTGTCATGAGCACACTGTGTAACTTTAGGAAGTTATTGGCCTTATTTTTTTTTACTTGTGGTAACATATGTATAACATAAAACTTGCCATTTTAACCATTTTTAAGTGTACAATTCAGTAGCACTAAGTTAAATTTTCTTCAGACATTGTGCAACCATCACCACCATCCATCTCCAAAATTTTGTAATCATCCCAAACTGAAGCTCTGTACCCATTTAACAGTAAGTCCACTGAACTTAGTTTCAACATCATCTTTTCCCACATTTGTTAAGTAAGCATATGTAGAACTAGGTGGCTAGAAGTAAATGTGATAGAAATTGCAAAGCCCCAAACACCTTATAGGGTCTCAGTACTTTTCATCCATTGGTTTCACCCCCATGGATACACCCTCAAAATCCCAAGTGCACAGAGGAGGGTCCTTTGCAGCCACACTGGTGGCCCTGTACATTCCTATGCTCAACCCCCACCCTTTTCTGGTGATTTTTTTTTTCTCACATATCTTGTTTTGTGAGTATGAACAGCATATGCAACGTGTTAACTCTTTTCAGATGCCAAGAATGTGTTAGGTGTTATTGGTGAGAGATAACTTGCCAATTAGATTTATTGTATAAATTAAGCCAAACATTAACTTGGAAAGAGGAAGCCGACATCCATGGAAATTGTATTATTTTGAGTATACTTTTTTTTTTAAATGTTTCTTGAAAATGAAATGTGGTTTCCACTTATGCATGATTACAAAGGAGAGATTTCTAGAGTTATTTGAGGATAATCTTTTCTCCACACCTTTTTTGAGTTACATAGAAAAAATTTGGAATAGTAAAGGCAGCCCCAACTTGGATTAAGAACCTGATCAACTTGAAAGAATGAGAGACGTGGAAATGATGTTTTTACCAGATTTCTCTTTTTGGCTTCGAATTCCTCATCTGCATAGCACTTCTTCCTTCTCACATACGTTTTAATATCAGCAGAACTTTTTCATTGAACTTTTCTCCAGCCCCAAATTTTAAGTACTAAGATTACTTCAGGCCATGGTGTATGTTGATGAGGGCAAAGGTTGCTTTTGTTTTTTTACTTTGAGGTATTTCCTTTCTTGCTTGCTTTTTCACCTTCTTTGTAGAGAGGTTGTGACCTCTCAGTATGATGGGGTAATGGTATTTAGATATATCAATGTGGCTCCTGCTTTGCACCCTCATTTGTCCTCCAAAAGCCTGTTTCTTTTTCTAATGTCGTCCACATGTCTGACCTAGACTATGTTGTACTTTGTTCCTGGGGTCACCCCTAACTAGTAAATCATTGTCTTAACTTGCAGCCTTATAAAGACAAGTGTGAAATGTGTTCTTGTTGTGAAGCTTGAAGGATGCAGAGATGAACCGGACTCTGGCTCTTTGATTCCTGTTAGCCCCACATGTCTTGGGGATTGGCCTTGCCAGCGGAAAAACTGATTGGAGGGTCTCAACAGAAGTTGACAGCATTAGATTACGGGCCACAACCAAAGGGTGACATCACTTTTATTTGTGTATGATGTGGAACTATAAACCAGGTTTTGGTAGTTCATCTGGCTCAACCTCTCTTACACTGTTGTGTGAGATACTAGAAAATGCATGATGGAAAAAGAGTTCTGAAGTCCAATAAGTTTAGGAAATGCTGAGTTAAAAGAGTTTCTTAGTAAGGAATTGCTCAAAATTGTGAAGTCTAAGCATTATGAACTCCAAGTGGGTGATATTTTATGCAGCACTTTTCAAATTTTACTTGATTCAGAACCCTCGAGGATAAGGATTCATAAATTACTGTAATGAAGTATTATAAAATGTAATTTACCATTTTAACCATTTTTAGATGTACAATTCAATGGCGTTAAGTACATTAACAATGTTGCAATCATCACGGTATCCAACTTCAGAACTTTTCCATCATCCCAAACTGAGACTCTGTACCCATTAAATGATAATTCTCCCTTCCCACATACCCCCAGCCTCAGGCAACCTCTATTCTATGTTCTGTCTCTATGAATTTTCCCATTCTAGGTACCTCATGTTAGTGGAATAATACAGTATTAATCATTTTGTGTCTAGCTTATTTCATTTGGCATCATGTCTTCAAGGTTCATCCCTGTTGCAACATGTGTTAGAATTTTCCTTCCTTTTTAAGTCTGAATAATATTCCATTGTATGTCTATACCACATTTTGTTTATTCATTCATCTGTTCATGGACAGCTGGTTTGGTTTGTTTCCACCTTTTGGCTATTGCGAATAACAATATTAGTGTGCAAGTTTCTGTTTGAGTCTCTGCTTTCAATTCTTTGGGGTATATACCTAGAGCAGAATTGCTGGGCCATATTGTAATTCCATGTTTTAACTTTTTGAGGAACTGCCAAACTATTTTCCACAGAAGCTATACCATGTTATATTCCCACCAGCAATGTACAAAGGTTCCCGTTTCTCTACATGCATGCCAACACTTGTTGTTTTCTAGTTGTTGTGTTTTTTTTTTTTAATTTTAAATAGCCATTCTACTGGTTGTAAAATAGTATCTCATTATGGTTTTGATTTACCTTTTGCTATTGTTGTTTGCTTAATTTCTAATCCAATTTGGACTGATATGTGATCCAACTGCCATTAACTGCACAGTTCATACAATATGCGGTTTGGACAACATCCGAAATGGTGTACACCCTGTTCAATGAGATGTGTCCACTGATCACACACTTGGATGTGGTTAGAATGCCACATTGTTATAAAAATTTCTCAATACTGGTTTTCAGTTCTGCATTTTTCTCCTCATGGACCACTACCAAACCCACAGCAGTTCACGGACCACAGTTTGACTACCACTGCTGTGAGAAATGCTGTAGTCATATTTTACATGTCAAATATGTGAGTATTGTTCAGTAAGGTATGATAGATGGTTTAGGCAGTTTTATTCTAACATAACTGACAACCATTTTTCATTGAATTCCCAAAATGCAATTAGTAAATTATCCTGGGAAACAATTTGGCAATATAACATAATAATAATGCTTATGCTGAGTTTTGGGGTTAGTTTGAGTAATTTGGGGTATAGTTGAGTAATTTTTCAGAAGGATAGAGGCCTTGGAATCTAAACAATCTTTCTGATAGGCTCGAATCCCATTTCTTCTGAGCTAGCATTGTGGTATTAACCCTCAAGGGGGCTTGAATGTCAAGTCTTTGAGAGGAGAAGCAGCTGCTACAGGGATGGTCATCAGTCAGGACTCCAGAAAGATAAAATCAAGGTGCTGGAGCCTTTAGGGTTGGACATTCTATTTCCCTAACTGTCCTGAGAGAAGAAGAGCTTCAACTGCTATATTGGTGAGGAATTGTGCTTGAAAAATCTCTTCCAACAGAGTTTGTTAAATAACTTATGCCTATTTTATTCTGTCTTTGGTCTTCTCGGCATCAGGCCTATTAACTTCAGGAAATTGAGTGCGTAGACTCTTTCAGAATAACATCTTTAAAGGAAAACTAAATTTGATCAGTTGTATTTCAAATGCAAAATAAAAATGGTGGTAATAATTCTGTATTCTACTCTGAGAGAAAAACCCGCATCTGGTCCACTTTTGTGAAGGTGGCGATGTTGCTAGTTTTATCCTCCCTGGGCCCCTTTCCTAGGGAATCACATTCTTATTCTTTTGGAAACTTTTCCGCCTTCCCCATTCCTTCCTCACCATTGATTAAAATGATTCATGATCTCTTTTACCCCATCCCATCAGTCACTGTGGGAAGGAACCTGACCCTAGGCAGGCCAGTGCATTGAAAGCAAATAAGTCAAATGCAGAGCGAGTAGACAAGAGATAAAGCAATTATAGGTTCTAAATACATGAGTCCTTGGTTCCCAGTTGTTTCAGGGGGTCAGCTTTATCCCCACCACACCCCCCACCCCCATGGCTGGGATATACTAAGCTCTGTAACCCAATATAGGCCTATTTGCATCTGGGGTTCTCTCACTTGCAAATAAGAATCTCAGCCTTTACCATGACCCCTTCCTGCCTAAAACACTTATTTCATTGCCTTTCATACAATAAGTATGAAATAAATATCTTTGGAAAAAAACAATTATTAAACCAAAGTTAATATCGCATACTGCTGGCTGTTTGATTTTCATTCTAACATAGTCACATTTTGCTCCCATCACTGAAAAAATGTTAACAGATTGTTTTCAAATGCCATAAAATTTGCAACTTCATATTCATTTTTTAAAGAAGTTATTAGGATGGGTGAAGTGAAGTGATTTAACTCTTGGAGGCTAATGACATCTACCTATTGATAGAGAAGAGGTGAAGGCATGGCAGAGAGATTGAAGAAAGCAGAGCAGGCTTGTAGAAACGTCTGCAAAGACTGGAAGAGGGGCTGACCAGGGACGCCTGGAAGGATTACCAAGTGAATCCAAGGGCCCCTCTGAAGTGGCAGCTCATACATTTGTAGCAGCTCCAGACCCCATAAGAGCACCGTTATTTCCAGTAGCACCAGGAGCAGAGCATTCAGGATTTAGGATGATCTGTGAATAATACTCCTCTCCCCCCACCCCCACCAGCTGAGATATAAACACAGGAGTAAGATAGAGATGAAAATATCAGCTTTATTTCTCATGAAACAAATAGGACAGCACAGGTTTTAGAGCTGCAGGCAAGTGGGTTTACTAATCCTCATTCCTGAATGAAACACATGTATCCATCCATTGCTGGCGAACCTGTACAACCTCAGGCCTCCCCTACAGAGAGAGGCCCCTTACCACATGGCAGAGACAGGACACATGTGTTCTACAGACAGGCTGTCTTCCACGGAGAGGAAATCCAAAATTGGCTGAGCTGAGCTTGCCCGTTGCTTCTCTCAAACTAACCTCGGGGAGGAAGAGTGAGGGGCCAGGAGCATTCTCCCTCCATGGAGAAGCATGAGGAGTGGGCATACCTGATGCCTCCTCTGGTAGAGACAAGAGATGGTTGGCTTAGCCACCAGGCTCATTTCCAACGCTGACTGTTCCACCAGTGCTATTTCCTTTACCTAGTCCTTGTTCCCTAATAGAAAGACAGAGAAGAGGGATGTTGAAGATACAGGCAGTGGAGTATTTGAATAGTCATACTGAACTGGACTGGATCATGAAGGAATTCAGGCAAGGAGGAGCAAAGGAAATAGCCTGAGGGAAAAGGACAAAGTCTGGAATGAAAGAACAGCTGTTATGAGAGAGAAGGAAAGAGAAACCTTGAGGGAGAGGGGCTATGTCCAAAGAGTCGGATGTTGGAGTTCAAGTTTCCACGGGGCAAGTCTGGTGATGACTATGATCCTGAAATGGAGTGTGTAAGTAAAGCCCATGGGAACGGAGGAAGCCAAAGAACTGTAAAGCCAGGTTGTGAACAGGTTGTCCACATAGAACTTAAAATCACCTAGAATGTTGACTACATTAAGCGGTGAGCCTGGTCCCAGAGTCCTCCGTGATTGTGAGAGAAATAATGAGTAAGATTCAAGGTTATTATGGTGAAAAACTGATGGCTCAAACCTCAGATGAAGTGAGGATTGCTTATAAGGGTGATAACAGCAGTGGTAAGGAAGGTGGGGGACAGGGGAACTCTAGGACAAGCACGGTGCCATGTTTTTTCTTACCTACAGCTTTCCTGAAAGAAACATTCGGCCAACCTTCCTTTGACCTGTCTCATAATTTCTTATCTCATAATTTCTCCTCTGCTAAACTTCCCAGAAGTTTCTCTATGTGTTTTCTCCATCATTTTTATTCTAGCTGACTTCTTAACTTCCTACAATCTGGTTTTTACCCTATTATGTCACTGAAATTCTCCCAAAGTCAGAATGTCTTTCTAATCAGAAAATCCATCCATTGATGACTTAACAGTTCATCCTAATAGAAATAAGTATCATTGTGGAAAACATTTATTATGCCAAACATTGTTTACTCTGAGCACTTGAAGTATATTTTCGTACTCCACACAATAGCCCTATGATACTGTGAATATCCTCATTTTTATGGTCATTCATTCCATGCATGTGTATTGAATGTTTACTTATTATATCAGAGATTGTTCTAGGCAATATCTAGGTAAGAAAAAGAGCAGTGCAGACACCCAACAAAGAGTTGTGCCTGGCTGCAGGGAGAGGGGGTGGTGGAAATGGAGTCAGAGAGGTAGTGGGCAGCAGATCCTGTAGGCCCTTGTAGGTGATTGTAAGAACTTGGGCTTTTAGAAGAGAAAACTGAGGCAGGGACCAGGTAAGTAACTTGCCCAAGGTTATTCAGGCAGTAAGTGGAAGAGCTGGGATCCTAGATGTGATGCTGTAGCATTTGCCCTGGACACACATGGTACTCCCTACTCAGTGCCCTTGTTTGGCTTCCCTGGCAGTCTTGTCTGGTTCTCTTCCTGCTCTCATTTACTTCTCCTGAGGCACAAGGAGCTCCCCATTCTCTAACCATCCTTAAGGGTCAGTATTCTGAATGGTCCTGTTTCAGTCTTTCTTGTTCTGTCTGAACTCTCCTGGGCAATATAATGCTCTCTCCTACTTCCGCTATGTGTACGTCCTGGTGACTTCTGTTGGAGCCTTATTTCTGAGCTCCAAACCCAAATAAAAGCTCCCAATGGGCTATGGCTCTTTGAATATAAAATGTTCTAAACTTATTTCAGTTTCTCACAAATCTCCTTTTCCTAGATTCCTTCAGATGGGTCTCAAAGGCTAAAAACCACAGCATCACCCGAAACCCCCTCCTTCTCCTCATCCTCTACTCCCAAATTCACTCAACTGCCGAGCCAAGAAGGGGTGCTCACTTCCTCTCTGTCTTTTCCGCTCTTACTGCTTCTGGGTACATTCAGGCTTTCCACATCTCTCCCTGACTTCTTGTAATAATCTCTTGAACAGACCCTCTCCTCCACCTAGGGAATCTCTCCTGCTGCCCCCCGACATATTCTCCTAAAATAACAGTCAGATCCCAGGACTCCTGTCACTCTCCTGAGGACTCAACTGGCCTCGATTACCCTCTGCCTAGACAGCAGTCCAAATCCTTGGCAGGCCTCTCACAACTCTGCGCAAGCTGACCTCTGATCATTTTCTTCTCCTCCCCAACCTTTCCTTCTCTCTGCAACTGCTTTGCTTCTGCCCATTTCCCATCCATAAAAACTTTCCCTCTCCTTCAAGCAGCCACCCAGCTGCCACCTTCTGGGTCAAACCTCCCCAGAATTCCTGCAGGCAGAGACAGGGGAAGGCCTAGTATCCTCATTAAATGTTCCCGGCAAATATGAATCCATTGAAAGTCTGTGAGTGCTAACTGTTGCTGGGCGTCAGCCAATTACAAGAGCTTGGCTGGAGCCCACACAGTCTGAGAGAACAACTGTGAGTACACGGCAGGTACAGAAAATCCCCGAATTCTATTAATTGTGGGGTAAGTTCCTGGAGATATTTTGGTAATGTAGTTCTTCAGTTTTGAATTTTATAATTGCATTTCTGTTAAAGAGAGTTTGTTTGCTTCAAATGTAGAAAACCTAACCAAATATATATATATTAAATAAAATATATATATAAATATATATATAAATATATATATATTAAAATATATATATAAATATATATATATTAAAGCCCTATCGTTAGAACAGAAAAGTAACATTAGGGTTAGTTACTGATTTTTTCTAAAAAGATCTGGGTCTTCTGTGATATACTAACAAATCTTCCTGAGATATCCTAATTCTTTTTAAAAATTTTAAAGCAAATAGATATTATAGAAAATGTATTAAAATAATAAATTCATCCTGTGTAATTAATCCCAGTGCACATTTTGATGTTTCCACCTAGTCTTTTCATTGATAGAAACCGAAAATTATATGGATGTTTTATCTATATTGCATTTTAAATACCTGACAGTATAGGCATCTGGATTCATTTGAAACTCAAATGAGCATTACTTTCATTTTCTGTAAACTCCAAATCCACCATCATGGTGATCTTTCCCGACTGGCTATAAAGGAAATAAAGCCAAAGAGATCAGGCAGAGAAGGGACCTTCTCACTACCTCTCTGCTTTCCCTAGAAACACTAAATGCTGGTGCTTTCCTCAGAACCAGAAAGCTGCCTACTGCTCAGAAGTGGATCAAGGGGAGAGAAACCCCTTTCCAGTTGGAAAGGACAGCTGGAGAAGGGGAAAGGTAGTGAGCAGGTCCTTGCTTGCCTTCTGAAGACAACAGGGATGAAGCGATGATGTGTCTCAGGGGGCTGCACTGGAGTGAATTGCTGGCCCTCCCTTCTCCCGTCTCACTCTTGCCCCTCCCTCCTATGGTACTTACTGTCTTGGGCTCTGAGGAAGCCTTTTCTCTCACCTCTGGAACCCTCCATCCCAGTACAGCAGAAGGAGAAGAGGGACGTGTGGTTGGTGTTTGTGAATAGCATCTCCCAGTGAAATGTTCTGCACAGCCGTTAGGTTTCGTAATGTAATTCATACTCCTCTTCAGGTACATTTTGGATTAAGTAGGCTTTTCTGAACTGAACTGGAAACCACAATGCAAAGACGATTTCTCTGGGATAATTACAAATGATGACTTAGAAGCAGCTACCTTACAAATGCACTTCTGGTACATCGTCTGTGCCTACGTTTGAGGTGCCAAGTTGGCAGTTAATAACAGTAACTAAACAATAACAGCAACTACTTTTTTTCCCCATCTCCATGTAACTAGCAAGGGCTATAAATACACACTGTATCTGTTGTGCATGGATGGATAAACTTTTCTTCATCTCACCTTCCGTGGTCCTTTCTTGACTTGCGTTAACAAGAATGTTATAACAATAATTTCCATATAATGAGTGTCCAGAAAGTACCAGACAGTGGGCTGTGTTCTTACCATGTATTTTCTGTAATTCTGATGTTCCTATATGGTTGATGGCATTCCCCACCTTCCAGACTAGAAATTTGAGGATCAGAAAGGTTAAGAACTATGCTCAAGATCACATAGCTAATAAATGGATGAGGCTGGGATTCTAACTGGAGTCCTTCTGACTGCAAAGCTGTTCTGCCATGTTCCTTGATATCTTTATTGTTCTCTCATTTCCATTGTCTGATTTGAAGTCAGACCTCTGTTTATGTGTATCTTGAACAATTCCAGCTATTTGATGGATCATTAAAATTAATCTTGCAGATAAAATGCTTTCGTTGTAAGTCATTAATATTTCATCTACTAGAATGTCAACTCCATAAGGATAGGAAATTGGTTGTTTTTTTCATTCTTGTAAGTACCTAGGACATAGTACTTACTTTATTTTAAATATTTAGTGAGTACCTACTATAGACTGGGACACTGCTACACTCTGGAGGTAGAATCCATCCTGAGCCTTCCTTCATCTTGCCTTTGGAGTGAGAAGGGAGGGGAACAAAGGACTAGGACTTATTCAGAGAAGTGGTCCCAGGGAGGGGGAAAAGCTCAGACCTCAATCCTGGGACCCTGGGGAATATTTTCATACACATAGCAGGCCCACAAATTAATGACATGGGAAACCACTGGGCCAAGAACGAGGAGGAATTAATGCATGGTAGTTACATAAACAGCAGTATAAATCCATATATTAATATTAACCTAGCACAAAATGGACTTTTTTTTTTAATTGGGGAATATTGGGGAACAGTGTGTTTCTCCAGGGCCCATCAGCTCCAAGTCATTGTCCTTCAATCTAATTGTGGAGGGCGCAGCTCGTCTCCAAGTCCAGTTGCCATTTTCAGTCTTCAGTTGCAGGGGCCACAGCCCACCATCCGTCAAATGAACCGCAACATTGTTGAGAGCTCATGCTCTAACCAACTGAGCCATCTGGCCGCCCCAAAGTGGACTCGTTTAAGAACTTTACGTTGTGCATCTGTGTTGGGTTTTAAAATTCATGTCACAGTACTTTATGGTTAGCCAGAAACGGTAACTTTACAGCAATAGCACTCGAGCATTTAGGTCGGTGACTTTGCAATAGTTGTCTCTGAGGTGACCAATTTGTTTCCTTGGATTTTATGAAATTGGTTTAGTAGCAGTCATAACCCAATGAGGTTGACTACCTTTCTACAAATTTAAAAACCCTTTTTCCAAAATGGTTTTGAAAATTGTCAAATGTACAGAAAAGTTGCAAAAAAAATGGCATGGTGAATGTCTGCATAACCATTTCCCTACAACAGAGCTGGTGGACTACAACCTGTGGGCCCAATCTAGGCCAGTGCCCACTTTTGTAGATAAAGCTTATGGGAATACAGACACTCTCATTCCTTTATGTACTGTATGGCTACAAAACAGAGCTGAGTCATTTTGACAGAGACCATCATAGGCCCACAGAGCCATGTTTAGTTTCTGGCCCTTTACAGAAAAAGTTTGTGAATCCCTGATCTAATTCACCAATTGTTGATATTTTGCCATATTTGTTGTATCTCTTCATGACAGGCATTCTCTCTCTCTCTCTCTCTCTCTCTCTCTCTCTCTCTCTCATGCATACACACACACACACTCACATACACACATATTTTCCCCCTGAACCATTTGAGATTATGTTATAGACATTATAATAACTCATCCCTAAATAATTCACGTTTGCTTAAATACAAGGCATTCTCCTATATAACCACAATCTCATCATCATCATGTCTAAGAAGATTAACATTCATTCAATAATATCACCCAACATATAGTCCATATTTAAATAAGACTTTCATAGCCTTATTTACTTTTCCTTTTTGGATCTAGGAACCAATCAAAGGTAATAAATCATGTTTGGTCATTGTGTCTCCTTAATATTCAATTTTTACTTTTTCATATCATTGCCTTTTTTCAAGAGTCATTAAAAACTTCTTTTGAAGCCTTACAAAAGTATAATAGGTTTGTAATACTACATTAGTAAGAGCTAAATATAATGGTCGGTTTCGTAAATCAGTGTCTTCCACTTCTCCCTTGGAAATGAGACACTGTTGTACTACTTGGCTTCTGAAGCGAAAACATTAATATGTGTATGTGAGTTTTGCTTGGAATTATAAACGTGGAAAAATCTCAATGTGAAGAGCAAGGCAGATGGGAGTTTGCAAGTTGCATTTTATGTAATTGAAGGCATAGTCCTTTCCACCCGCTCAGGTCATCGCTGCCTCTGTGAGCTCTTGGCTGGAGGACTCTTCTTTCTGGCTTTTCTCCTGACTGGAATCTGGCTCTCCTCCAGCATCATTACGTTGCAGCAAAGAGCTGGAAGGAGACCTGCAGTCACTTAAATCTCCCAGCCCAAACTGTTCAGGCTGGCTGGCAACACAGTGAGTTTGTACTTGCAGTCTGTGTGTGGAGTGTAGCATGGCACGCAAGTGCGCATCTGGGAATGCATATGGGAAGAGGGCCTCTTCGTCTTTCTTGAGAATCTGAGGTGCCCCAGTGATGCACCTCTGTGGGACTACATGGTGGGCACAGGTCTGGTCCTTTTACTGTGCTCCCAAATGATTCCAAGAGAGTGCCAGGACCCATCCTTTGCTTTCCTCTGGGCAGGAAGCCCTCGGAGCTCACAGGTCAACCAGAAATATAGTTGCATGCCCTAGAAAAGATTCACTTGAACATCCATAAATCTCTGGAGATGGGAAGGGGAAAATAGAAAAACTCCAAGGAGAAATTTGATCATTTTAAAATGTGCCAAGTAATTGCAGGAGAGACTGGCCAGGGTATGGATGACTTCAGACCGTAACCACCCCATTGTCCTTCTACAGGACTTCTTGTGACTGACACAGGTCTTGTAAATGATGGAACATCTTATCTGCTGAAAAAAATCCAGGGACACAGGAAAGAACACATTCTGGGATGGGCCACCCTCCATGGGGGGAAAGTGAGATGGTAGTATCTCCTCTTTGGTCTCCCTGTCTCCTGTCTTGTTAACCTTAAGTTCTCCTTCACCCTGTCTACCTTCCCCTCGGCCTACCCACAACCGTCTAGTGCTGCGGCAGGTCTGGGCACTCATTCCTCAGATTACAGCCCCTCTGTGATCAGCGTCTGATTCCATAGCATCATCTTCCTTTGGTGCTGGCCTCAGATTTGAAGCTCGAATTCTCATATATGCCATGTTGTTTTGCATTTCCATCCTTTGCCAGCTTTAAGAGCCTGGGTAAGCTGCTTCATTGTTCTGTGCCTCAGACTGCTCCTCTGTAAAGTGAAGATGATAGTAGTACCCACCTCATAAGGCCGTGCGGGGGTTACCTGAGTTCATAGATGCAGAGCTCTTGGAAGAATGCTTTGCATATATGAAGGGCTATATAAAGGTTAGTGATTTATTGCTATTGCTCTTGTTGTTGTTTTGAGCCTGGGTGTATTAATTTTTTTATTGCTGCATAAAAAATTACTATAAACTTAGCAACTTAAATCAATACCCATTTATTATCTTAGTTTCTGTAGATCAGAAGTGCGGACATGACATGACTGGATTCTTTGCTCAGGATCCCACAGGGCTGAAATCAAGGTGTTGGCAGGTGCTGAGGTCCTATCTGAGCTTTGTCCAAGCCTCTTCCAAGTTCGTGTGGTTGTTGACAGAATGCATCTCCTTACAGCTATAGAACTCATGGCCACCAGGAACTCTGACTTCACCTTCTTTTAAAAGCTCCTCTGATTAGGTCAGACCTAATTGGATAATCTTCATTTTGATTAACTCAAAGTCAGCTGTTTGACAGTGATATCCCTTCATAATGGTTCCACTAGCACGAAAAGAGAGAGGATCATACAGCGTCTGTACACCAGAGGGTAGGATTCTTGGGGGTAGAATCCTGCCTACACACTGGATAATTGGCAAAAACTCTGCTTTCTGCTCACTTTGTTGACTTGCGCTTGGGTGAATACATGATTCAGTAACCACCACCATCATTTCAGATTTTTGTAGCATCTTTCTTATAGTATTCAGATGGATTCACATTGATCTGACGTCTGTAACCGACTTTTACCATTCCTCTCGGTAGTTTTCACTAACTGATGAGGCCAGTTAGCTTGTCAGAAGCTTTTTAGGAAGAGGGCACTTAGGGACTTGTAACTGATGAACCTGCTGCCAATACCCGGGAGTTCCAGAAGGATGACCCACAATTACAATTCCAGAACCGCTTGTTATTTTTAATGACTCCCAACAAATGAAGACCAGAACCCTCCTTAATTGCCAACTGTGCCTGCTACTCTATCAGTTCAAAGTAAATTTGTGCCTGCTAGAGAAAATTTTCACTTTGAGGAGGGTCTTTTGCGTTACTTTCCAAAGCTGTCCTTGCCCCTCTTTTTTCCCTTCCCAATGAAGTCTAGAATGTTATCCCATTTAATTCAATTTATCATCCACAAAGAGGTATTATCATTGATAAAGGAAGTATTTTGGAAGATCAATTAAAAACATCTTATTGAAGATGACACTCGGATATTAGTGAAACCTATTTTTTTAATATCAATTTTGAACCAGATTCAAGATAATAAGACATGGACAAAACTTTGAAACAACAGGGAATATCGTTTTGAGTACTGTTCCCCAAAAAGATGCTAAATTCTGCTTTTCAATGATATTTTACTTAGTTTTATAGAAATATGTTAAGGTAAAGGGAAAAACTGAATTTGCTGTGGTTGTGGGTTTAGAAGTTTGAAGTGTCTGTTTACTCGGACATGTCCTAACAATGTATGATTTTTTCAATCCAGCAAGCCAAGATTTAGACCTGAATCTCGCTGCCTTAATGACTGACATCCCTCCAGTAATTTGGACTATTAAAGAGGAGGGGCTGGTTTATAAAGATAATGTAAAATAATATAGACTTGGATTTCTTTTCTTCCTTCTAGGACAATATCATCTTATTCTTGAGAGGTTGTAAAGAGCTGGGCCTTAAAGAATCTCAACTTTTTGACCCTAGTGACCTACAGGATACATCCAACAGAGTAACAGTCAAGTAAGTAATGCACTATTTATGGTTAAGGTAAACCCATTTATGGTTTGATTTGCAGTTTGGGGATGATGGTGTAAGGTCTAAGAGGCAGAGAATTGGGCATGCCTAATAAAATAAAAATGTGGAAGTAAAGATCAAGCTTTGAAAACAAGACACACTGGCCTTTCCTCTGTGTATAGCTTTCATTCTGATCAAACATAATTTTTTGAAAGCCAAAAATCACACGTATAATGTTAGAATGTTAAACAGAAAGAGAAAAATGTTACTAGGTGAAACTTAACGGAGGAAGAGGCAAGAAACAAATATGCAAAGAATCTGTGTGTGTGAGACAAAAAGCTTTTATTAGTTCCATTTGGGCATTTGAATAGGCTCTGGAAGACTGCAAACTTGGTAAACAGATCTGAACTCTGTTTATTATGCAAAGAGAACAGTGAATTATGGAGAAATCTCTTCTTCATTAATATTTGTAACTATTTCCACATATGTGTCAATGATCAAGTTCTTTGAAGATGGATCATTGGCCATTTGGCTACTGTTGACTGTTTCTACTCAGTGAGCCATGTTTGGGGCCAAAGAATTCTTGGGAAAAAATGTCATAGAAAAAGAAAAGGCGGTGTGCTTTTTTGTGAAGAGATAGCTCAGGACCAGAGCGATGAGATCAAAAGACCTATGAGATGGTAGGAATAACTTACCTGTAGTTTAGAAATCCTTTAAAGTCTACAAATTTCATATAAAACATTTTCCACTTTAGTCAAACAATATTTGGCATGAATATACCTTAATAATAAGCTTAAGCACATGGACAGGGTCTGTGGATTGGCTACACTTCTCCTTTTGATTACTTTTGGGTTGTTTTATCATAGAAGAATAGAAAAGGGAGAGATGCCAAAATTCAGAGCTGTTAATTTTATACTATTTGATGATATTGATTTTTTTTTAATGATGGGGGAAAATAATTGGGGGAAAAAATGGAAACTACTGAATGAAATCAAGTTAGGAGTTTATATTGGATTTTATGATTTGTGACTGTGAATAGGGGAGAGTCAGACATGATTGATTACATAAAATTGCTTCTCTGTTGTTAATGTGCCATTCTTTAATGTTTATCATGGAAAAATGTTAGTTAATGGCAAAAATAATAGAATACAATTATGATATTTGAATATGGAAACTACCATAAACCTCATTTTAGTCATCACATGTTCCATTTATTATTGTACCCAGCCTCTACAAATCATTGTTCATTTTAGGAAACTGTTTCAGGTTCTGTCTCACCTCACAGTCATAGTTTCACCTGATGGCAAACGACCAGAAACAATAATAACTGTGAAACATCATAATAATTAGTCACATACACATTGCGTGGAGAGTGAGGGAAAATTCTCTTTGACATTCATATTGGCCGCTGTGTTAGAGCCACTTTAAATCAATGTTACTACACCAGGAGAATTCTGAGATTGGTTTTAGAAATTCAGAACTCTTAGCACCTTTGTTTCTTATCTACAAATAAAACGGTGTTATCAGAAAGTCAGGGGTCTAGCCCTCCATCTGCTACTCCTGAGTTCTGTAATCCTAGGCAAGTTCCCTTGTTTCATCTATGAAACGGAATTGGACAGAATGTTCTCTCACGTATGATTCTAGCTCAAGTGTGCTCAGTGCAGATCTGAGAAGATGGTTCAACCAACTTTTAAAGAAAGAGACTTTAATTCAAAAGCACGGAAAGCAACCTAAAGGAAAAAAAGTCACTTAGAGCAGTGGCACAAAGACCCGGTCACTTCTCAGTCACTGTCGCATCTTCCCCTTCTCCTATCCTTTTCTCTGTCATTTCTTTTATCTTTCTCTCTGCTTTTTTTCCACCCCCTTCTCTTCCCTATGCTCCGTTCCCTTCTTTCTCTTGTCTTTCCATTTATCTCGCCTTTTGCATCTCTTGTCCTCATTTCTTTCCCTTTTTAGTTTTTCCTTCACTTGAACGTTATTATTTTTCTTAAGCAATACTTTTCCATCACCTTCCCTGTGACTATCATTTTTCAGTCATTCATTCAACAAATATTTATTGAATAGCTACTGTGTATCGGATACTTTCTAGTCATCAGAGAACCAGAAAGAACAAGGTAGCCAGTGCCTTCTGTCCACGTGGAATTTACATACAGTGTCAAGAAATGACAAATAAATAAGTAAATAAAAAAGACACTTGCAGGAAGCGGTAAGTGCTGAGAAGAAAAAATAGATGAGGTGAACTAGTGACCATCGCAATGCATGCGTACCATGTTCCCCTGAAAATAAGACCGGGTCTTATATATTAATGTTTGCTCCGAAAGATACATTAGGGTGTATTTTCAGGGGATGTCTTATTTTTTCATGTACAACAATCTACATTTACTCAAATACAATCATGTCATCTTCTTCTGGAACATCGTCATAATGTACTAAATGCATCCGTCTGGCTGACAATCCTAACTGGGGCTTATTTTTGGGCTAGGTCTTATTTGGGGGAAACACGGTATATTAAATCATTATGTTGTACACCTGAACTTCTACACTGTTATATGTCAATTATATCTCAATAAAACTGAAAAAAAAAAAGAGTGGTCAATCCAGAGGTGGTCAAGAAAGTAGCCTCTCTGCAGAGGTGGTATTTCAGCTAAGGGATGAGGCATGAAGGGAATCTAAGGGAAGCAAGAATCAGCCATGCAAAGATCTGTAAGGCATTGATGGGGGAGGAAGAGCATGGAGAAAGGCTAGGGAAGGGAAACAAACTTGATGTTTAAAAAGAAAAGTAGTCAGTGTGGTCGAAGGGTAATGAGCAAGAATGGGTGTGGTGGGCAAGACTGTCCCCAAGCATTGTAGGATGTTGAACCTGGTAAAATTATGAAGCAAATTTTTTATTTCATGGTATGAAGCTTTAGAAGAACATAAATAATTTTATATCAAAATGATGGCATAAATTCATTTATAGAACATAGAAAATCATTTCTAGGTTTAGGGAGGAACTGGGCACAGATGAGCTTTCTGTTTCAAAATTTTCTGTAAATGATGTTGGTTTAATTCGGTGCTGTACCAGAGACATTTGTAACATACATAGATTTTATAGCTTTGGTAGATTAAAGTAGAACTGCTGTATTTCTCTGCTTTCTTCCACGGAAAGTTGAACAGAACATCAGCAAAGGTGGAGAACACCCCCATGACATCAATTAATAGCATAAGTAATAAGATATAGGGGTAGATCCCACAGAGGAAATTTCGATGCTTTTCTGAAATTGCTTTTTTAAAAATACTCTTTAGTTTAGCTTTCATTGTAGGTAATTTTTCTTACATTTTTCTGAGAAGTAACTTGAGTAAACTAAAAAGAAAAAAAAAAGGAAAAACCTGCAAATGATTACTGCATGTGTAATTTAGTGAACTCTACCTGTAATGGATGCCAGACAACCTGGATGGGAAATGAAAGCATAGTCCAGAAGGGCATGAAGCAAGTATCTTTCCAGGGATTCAAAACAATTGGATGAAAAGAGAAAAGGCTTTGCACTGCTCCCAATATGTCTCTGAAAAATTTGGAAGCATTTTCACCTAATTGATTGTTAAGTGGAAATCATTCAGCAAATACTTTCTGAGCTCCTAGTATGTGCCAAGCACGATTTTTTTAGAACTGGGTCACAATTTTGATCAATGAACTTTTATTCTCAGTGCAGAAAAGTTTTACGTTCCCTATTCTTAATTTGATTTTCATAAAAATTTCAAATGTTTTATAGATTTATTGTTTTCACCTGGGTTTTTTTTTGTTTGTTAAATTTTTGTTGTTGTTGTTGCTGTTAATTTTTTTTAAATTCTAGCAAATATCTAAGCAAATAATGACATATCATTTTTTTCTGTCAAAGGGGGAAGTATAAAAGAATTCTCCTAATCAAATCCAAGTTGGACCAGTGCTTCTTTCAATCCAAGTCCCTGTTGATGGCTTTATCTCCTTAGTATATGCTACTGTGTTTTCTATTCCCTCAAATCTCAATTGACTTAAAATTGGGCACCTATTCATTCGTATGTACTTTGGGTCAGAATATTCAGCAATGAAGTAGTTGAAGTCCAACTACTTGAAAGAGTTGTTGCCTTACGTTTATAAGAGCATTGTGTTCTCCTTTTCTACCCCCCACAAATGAAGTTACTGTGGAAAAAAGAAACAACGGTGTTTGTTTTTCCTAGTATTGATTTGTTGACATGTTAAAGAAACTTTGGACTAATTTGGGGGAAATTTTTATATTTCACTGCATGCATATTTAGAAAGTACCACCAGTTTATTTGTTTATAGTTTGAGAATAAATATTTATGTATATTTAAGAGTGCACATGTGTATATTTGAACATAACATGCATATTTTCTTGCTTATGGCTAATTCCCAACACTAATTGATATCCATAACAGAAAAGAACAAATATTTGGATAGTACTGCCTCTTGTACATATGTTTTCAGGTCTATTTAATTAAGGTTTTAGACCTTTGTTAAAAGTACTTCTATAAAAAAAAATTTACAAGTGTAGTCACATTTCAGTTTGACAGTGGTCTATAATCAAGACAGAATTTTAGTTTAACAGTTAAACTTTGAGAATACAGATATAAACAATCCCAGGTTTAAATGAAATTCTTTATTTTCCAGATGTTAGCGTTCATCTTTTCAAGGTGCACTATGTAACATTAAGCCCACCTTGTGTTTTCTAAATAATTTTATTTGGTACCTGTAATCACTAATCATAGGCCTTTCAGAAGAATATATTTGGACTTAATTGTATTAGTTCAGGTACATCTTAGAGGTGTTCAAGGGAAGATCACAGTGAAGAAACTGCTGTTCTGATCATATTTTCTTTTCCTTTTCCTTAACTAGGAGCCTTGATTGTAGTAGGAAGCTGAAAAATGTAAGTATTTTACCTTCACTTTCCAGACTTACTCCTTCTGACTTTGATGGTTCAAGTGTAAAATTTAGTTCATACGTTCAGTGCTTCTCGTATGCCTTGCTAGCAAGAGTCCTTCTTAGAAGACAAGTGCATGTGTCTGTGATAGAATAATTAATGACTATAATAGAAATAAAAATGGCAGATTTGGAGGAGTTCTCTTTAATTGGATAAGTGCTCAATCTAGAAATAAACAAACTAAAGCCTGTGCTCTGTTTGTGATTCAGTCTCTTAAACACAAAACAGTCTGTCTCAGGACTTACATTAGTTCCTTTCCGTTGATGGGCACAGATGGGATTATTATATTAAGCAGTTGGGCAAGTTTAAGGAAAGGTCAGCATAATACGAATAATATTGGCTGTTGTGGGCCTGTACTTTTTTGTATTTTTTTTTCTACTAATCTTTTGAGTTTTTATTACTACTTCCCAAAGTCAGCTTTTTGGAATTAGATCTTATTTTATTTTCAAAAGGCAAGTACATTATTGCTCTTTTATTTTAAGGTTAAATTGAGGAACGTAAGAAATAACCTTCTGCACATAAGAAAGGAAAATTAGCTGTGACACTCCCCCTTTATTTTTTTAATTTCCAGGGTGCTGTTATATTTGATTGGCATGCTCATTCTTACCTTCTTTTTCTTCCACTTTAAAACTAGGACAGAATGCCATTTTTCATCATACAATTTTAAGTAAATCAGAAAACCTATAATCAAAAACACAACATGTTTTTTCCCATTCTCCTATTACACCTTTCAAGATAGTCTCATATGCTTAACGTATATAAGTTATTTTATGATTTTAATTAATGTCCCGACATTTGGAATTGCCTGTTCTCTGAAATTTATTTGTAAGCAATCAGTTAAAAAAAGGAAAAACACTTTCTGGAAGTTTTGAAGGACTCCTGAAGTATAATTTTCCCACAGAGGTTTTTAGAAAACGAAATCACATCGTAGCATTGATGTCACATAACCGTATTTTGGACCTGTTACCATCTGAACCCATGTACACATATCACATCGTCCAAGGCATTTTCAGGCCTAGCAGGTGGAGGGAGATACAATAAGTACTTTCCACCTTGATTGAAGCAGTAAGACCTAACGTAGAAATGAAATAATAGTCTTACCTTTTCCATAGACTTCAGATCCCAGTAATTCAATATTAAAGACTCATCTTCAGCCAATCCCTGCCAGGTTTTATGAGAATATCAGTATAAAGAGCGTTTGCTTTTGTGGACAGTTTCTTTGGAAAGACAGAACAAAATAACTTTAGGACTGTAACTTCAGACCACTGAATATTCATAGACCTTCTTAAATGTCCAAGGTAGTTTAATAGGCAGTAACTTTGCCCAAGCTAAATATTTCCCATCTCAGATGAATGGGAATTTACCTGCACCTCCCAGCTCATATTCTTCACTGCATTGTTTTCTTCTGACTTTCATTAGATATATTATGTTGATTTTGTGCTGGGAACCACTAATTAACCTTTATCACTCCTCAGTTTTTTGCCCTTGGTCTTAGCAGAACCTCTGTGCCCGCGAGTAGAAACTATAGACCTTTAAAAGAACCTCTCTCAAAAGGAATTGACAACCTGTTCTTTGCTTATCTGGGTAAAGACTCCACAGTTTCTGAAAAATTGTGCTTCCTAATTTTGAATATTGGAGTATTTCATTATACAAAAATAATTTTAGACGATTTAGTTTCCCTTCTTGATGTGTTATAGATGAACTCTTCATAAAACTGGAGTCTTATTTTGACTACAGAATCATGTTTGTGTTGACTGATACAGCATTGAGTTCTTATTAAAATGATTTTACATTTAATGGATACCTCATGGATGGTGGTTTTCATAAATCAATGTTGCACCTTCTCACCTTCCTGCTTTTCTGTTAGTGGAGCGTTATCTATTCCTTAGTTTAAAAGGAATTCTTGAGGGAAAATTCTCCTGCTCTTGTGTGTGGTTTTGTTTCCCAGGTATTAGTTACCATTTACTGGCTGGGAAAAGCAGCAAATAGCTGTGCATCCTACAGTGGAACGACACTGAACTTGAAGGAATTCGAAGGCTTGCTGGCTCAGATGAGAAAGGTAACTTGGCTTTTCTTCTTTATCCCATGAGGTTTAGACAAGGTGGGAAAGCAACACATTTGCTTGTTTTTACGATCATTACAGTTCTGCATGGTGGAATTGCACAGGCTAAAGATGTTATGCCCTCAAGGAAACGACCACTTGTCTTACCAGTGATGTCCTTACCATTGACGTACTTGCCCTGTGCATCCCACGCTTACCTGAACTTTTACACCCTTTGGAAAATGGGAGATCTGAGCTCATCCAACTTTAATTGCAGAAGAGCAAATTCAATCTGTCAGTCTGTGGCTTTGTGTGCCAAAGAGCTTGGTGCTTGTTTCTTGAGGGAATAATGCCTGAATTGAACAATGCAGCATTATACAAAAATGAAGACTTGCTCTGCACTTTCATCCTAAAGGTCATTTTGCTTCCCCGTCAGGGCCTTGGTGTGGGTGAGGTAACATCAGCCAAGTTCTTGCCTGGGCATCCACCCTGGATGGGCTCTGATAATTAGATGCATTCTCTTCTAAGATGTACATGTCGTGGCCATTGTATTGGAATGAGCTGGAAATTTGGAAAACATTTTTTTACAATATGTAAAGCTTTATTTGTTTACTTGATTATGGGAAAGACTGAGCGAAGGTCGGAATTTGTCAAGGAAACAATGGGATATTTTATGTGTGTATGCCTGTGTGGTCCTTTTTAAGGTTCAACCATATAGATTAACTCATTCAAAGTACTAGGATATATATTACCTGGGAGGAGCCCCACCCAACCAGCCGTAGTGAATCGGTGAGTTTCGTTTGTAATCAGTAGCCTCCATGGGTTTTGGAGAAGGCCCATATTGTGGCACAAATCAATCAAAGCCTTGCTCTTCCCTTTTTCTCTAACATGCAAACTAAATGGCACTAATGAGATGTCACTGAGAGACATTCCATGCTTTGCAATTTTTCTTTTAGCACTGAAAGCAAGAATCTGCTCTAACTTTCTAACAGTTTATTCTTCTTTCCTTAACTCACAGCTAATAGCCCTCGTAGTTCTTCTCACTTGCCTCATGCCAGTCTGGATCACATATTTATAAATGGACAAATCTTTCAAATTGGTCATAATACATATAAAGTTGTTAAAGCTGAAGTCTTTGAAAAATAAACACACCTACTCCATTAAACACAACACGTTGTTTCTTAGTCTTAATTCTTATTTGTCCTTTAGTTTTTCATCTAACTCTATTGTTGGAGAAAGTACAATACAAATCCAGTACAGATCCACTCTGGATTTATGAAATCTAAACTTTTTTCATGTTAAGTTTGGACTTGAATAATGATAGATGGGTCATCTTTTTTAAACTACATATTTAAAAGCTCTGCCTCCCAGTTCCCCTGTTGGAGTCTCTTGGAATCTGATTTATTCTTGTTATTGACCTTTCTTACCACTAGTCCAGCTCCTCTGTAATCTGAGCAGCTATTGGTTTCTTCATCTCTCTTAGCTTCCCTTTCTATTGAGACAGTTGGTTATTTTAACTGCCTTGAAATGGTGTGTTGTTGTGAACAGCTGTTGCCTTTTTTAATGAATATGAATAACATTACAGGACATGGGAGAATAGTTAGTATCACTGGACAAAACATAACTAAAATGGCCAGCTGTGGCAGTGCCATATTCCTATATAAGGTAGCGAGCAATCGACCTGAACTTCACAGGTCTATCTAATACATGGAAATATTAGTTTATGTAGAATATATATTATTTCATTTTATCAGTTAGGATTGGGTTCACCTGGGAAGTGCAGAAAACTCTAGCAGTGGCTTCAATAAGATAGAATTTTATTTTGAAGTCACATAAGTGAGGTGTGGACGTGAGCAGTCCAGGGCTGGTATGGGCTAGTGATGATCGGGGCCTCAGTCTCCTTCCATCTTTTGGCTACACCGTACTCCACCCGTGGCTTCTCACCTGCTGGTCCAAGATGGCTGTGCAAGCATTAGCCATCATGTCCACATGTGAGTCAAAAGAAAAGAGGCATGAGGGCAAGAAGGGCCTCCACACTCCCTTTAAACACACTTCTGGGAAGTCATGCACCACATCTCTGCTCACATCTTATTGACCTAATAAACCTGGTCACACATCCATACATAGCTGCGAGGAAAGACTTGGGAAAAGTAGATTTTATTTCAGCTAAAAATTGTGGGTATTTTCACTGGAAAAGAAAAGAAATGGAGAACAGATATTGAGGGACCAGAGTCATCTCTTCTGTACCAGCTGAAATAAATTTGAAATTAAAATTTTCCCTTTCACAAGAGACTAGCCAGACATTTTTTAATATTCATTTTTCTAGTAGGAGAACTGTGCATAAAAATTAGTAACCGTGGTGTAACTTGTTACATTCGGTAATACAAGTAGTACCTGGAGAGCCCTTAGCATAAGCGTCTGGCACATAGTAGGTATTCATGCTAGGTTGCTATTGCTATACCCAAAAAAAGATCTCTGAAAGCATAGTGACAATGGCCTTTCACTGAGTCTGGGTATGTCAGAGGAGGTCTTCCAAAGGAGGGAACAATTAAACTGAACAAAGGGGAATTACTATGAGTATATTGAGATTGAAGGGAGAAGAACCATAAGGACGAGGGTGGCCCTAGAGATTTCAGACTGGAATTAGAAAGTCAGTAGTCAGCTGCCTCTCTGTGTCTTTCCCTCATCTCTTCCTATCTCTCCCAGAACTCATTCTCTCCTCCAATAGGCAAACATTCCCTCCCATCAGGGATGGCCAACAGCATCCCCAGGATTGCAAAGGCAGGGGAATTTGTCCCCCTGGCCCCAGTTGTAAAATTCCCAAGGGTGGACTCTGGCCCAGTGTGGGTCCTATTCCTGCACAAGCCACTGTGACCAGGGGCAAGGGGTACCATGACGGCCTAAGCCACTACTGTTTCAAGAGGTGAGGGATGTTTACCGGAACAAGGGGGTAAATGGGGGGGGGGGGCATGATGGACAAGCACAGCTCTCTGCCCAAAATAGCAACCGCTATCAACTTCTCCTTTAACCTGCTTTATTTTTCAGTGACACTTACCACCCAACTTTGTATTCATTCTTTTTTCTATTTATTTTTTGTCTTCCCTTCTAGAATATAAGGCCCATGAGGACAGGGTATTTATTGTTTTTGCAGAATGTTGTGTCCCCAGCACTAGGACAGTGCTTGGCATGTGGGAGATGCTCAGTGAATGGCTTCCCCACCCAGAGTGTGGTGGGTGGACATGGGTCATCAGGTTGGAAAAGTAGAACCTGAAAACCCTCCAGAATAGGATTTTAGCCACTTTATAAATAAATCACAAAGGAAACAGAAAACGGTGATTGGTAAAACAGAGGCATCTGGAGTTTCTCAGACACCATAAGT
This sequence comes from Rhinolophus sinicus, assembly GCF_036562045.2. Classification (NCBI taxonomy): domain Eukaryota; kingdom Metazoa; phylum Chordata; class Mammalia; order Chiroptera; family Rhinolophidae; genus Rhinolophus; species Rhinolophus sinicus. Next base: position 74,285,664 of record NC_133752.1, read on the forward strand.
CATCCACCAACCCTAGCTGGTTTTCATTATCTCTGACAAAAGAGAATGCGAAGAGGACAGATGAATGAAATAATTCAAATATGTGGAAGCTGGTGGTTCTCACCCCACTCGTTAACACTCTTTTACTAGAACAACTAGCAATTAGCACAATGGATAGATTTGACTCTTATCTCCTTTCCTGGAGTGCTCTCTGTAGAAGACAGAATGCTATTGGGCTCCTAGGTGAGAAACAAAGACGACATAACTAGACCCCCAAGGAAGGAGAATTTAGACTGTGTTTTCCTTTGTGTGGGTTTGTATTTTCTAATCTCCCCCCAAAAGCTTAACTTTAGGTGACTTGATGGAATCCAGTATAATTGTCCATCCATCTTTATTTCTGGCTGAAGAACTAGCTTCTTGCTTTGCCCCAAGGTTCCAAGGGACCATCTTGGCCAAAGATGGCACAGGTGGCCTGGTTTTTCACTTTTGCAACTGACTGTGCCATTCAGCTTCTAGCTCTCACTTGATCCAGGGTTTTATTCTTGGCTTTCTGCATAGTCATGAACAGAAAGGCCTTTTTGTTTTTCTTTCCCATAACTAGCTGTGAGAAAGCAGCTGAAGTTCCAAGAAGCATGTTGACTTTCCCTTTCTTCTTTTCTCTTCTCCTATGGTTTGTAGGGTAGGGATGGGGGAAACATTTGGATCTTTGGGAGAGGCTTTCTGTATTAAATCCAGCTTCATAATGCTGCCCCCAGCAGCTTATAAAATCGTGTCATTTCTAGATGTGACCAGTGGCTGAACTCCCTTAGTGTCTGTTCTCCCGATGGGGAAATTGGACCCAAGGCATTTAGATATGGGACATAAATGGAAAAGGAGATAAAAGTGTATCAGTGTGGATATAAGGTTGTGTCCTTAACTACACTGATACATTTTGTATGACTTATGTATTGATATTTACATACCCAGATGAATACATAGTAGTAATTATAACCCTAGCAAACACTTTTTGAGCACTTACTATAGGTCAGGCATTTTTCTTCTGAATGCTTTCCATATAGTAACACAACCCTTCCAGCAATCCTGTGAAATAGATGTTGTTATTAGCTCCATTTTTCAATGAACAAACTGAGATTGGGCAAGGTAAAATAATTGAGCTAACATACAGTGGACAAGAGGTAGAGCTAGGATTTAAACCCAGTCAACCGAGCTTCCAAGACATGCTCTTAACCTACTCTACACTGCCCTATGGTACTTTTTTGCAATATTTGTAGTTTGGTTTTGTAGGCATAAACAGCATTTAGCGAAGGGCCATCATTCAGGTGAGTGTCATCCACAGAGAAAGGAGGCAGTGTCTCGTGATTGGAAGACGTGATGATGCTGATGGCGGCAGATGTAACTACACCAAAGTTGATCAAATGTTTTTAGGTGTTTACCTTAGGATTTGGAGACAGAGGCCTGTGTTGGGATCACAGCTTTGCTGCTTACTGTGTGACCTCAGTTAGGTTACTTATCCTCTCTGATTCTTACTTTTCTCTTCTGTAAAATGGGGACAGTGCTAACCACATTCCTGGGGGTGTGTGTGTGAGGATTAGATAATATAATGTATTAATGTATAAAAAGCATCAAGCATAGCCCCAGAGATATAATAAGTGTTCAATAAAAGTGAACTTCATTTGTAAGCATTTGGCCTGTTCTCAGTGGATAAATAATCCAAGATAATTACTTGCCTTTTCAAAGAAATTAAATATGAAACCATATCCAATTTAGAGCTATACTTTTCCATTAGTCATGAGTTCTTCCTTTTCCAGCTAGTCAGTCCTGGCTTTTGTTCAAGTCCTGGTTAACTTCTGACCTACAAATAAACTACCTTAATTTCCATAACTGGAATTTCTGCCTTCCTCTGGAGAGTCCTGTCAGCTGTCCTCACCCGGGCCGCGCTTGACAAGGATTCTTCAGGGGCGCTAATCAGCTGCTCAGTGTGGAGGCTGCAGGGTGCTCCTCTCAGCCCTGCCCTTCTGCTCTCTCCCACCCTCTTCTCTTGATGCAAAACCTGTGTGTGCCGTGTGAATTACAGCCACTCCATCCCCTCAAAGGGCCTCCCACTGGGGATTGTGTCAGAGGCTCTAGATATAATTGATAGAAGCAGCCGGCAAAGGTGCTTCCTCCAAAGGCATTGGCTCCAGCGGGTGTATTAGCCAGTACAGACAGTTTCCCAAAATCTCGAACATGGAGAATATTTATTGTTTTTTTTCCTTCGAGAATGTGGAGGGGACTTTCCTGAGCATCCCAGGAAATCCACTGTGACATTCCAGTCGTTGCAGATGAGAACGTGCCCCGCTGCCAGTGTCATGCACAGCCCTGATTTTAAGTGACAGTCTGGGGGAGATTAAACTGAGGTTTATCTTTGAGTGACTGGAGTTATTTTTGTTTTCGTCAGCCTGGACTATTGTAATTAATGCTAAGACACTGGCGGGAACAAGGCTTTTATTATAACACGAGGGTGAGGATGGCTTTGACTGACCTTTCTCCTGCTGGAGTTTCAGTGTTTTAGTATGTGCTGCTTGCGCTGGAAAGAATTTATAATCACAGGCTGTCAAAGACAGCCATTGTTCTCGGTGCTCTGAACATGTGGGTCAGCCTCAAGTGCTTTCAGCTCCTCCAGCGCCAAGAGCTGGCCGGGCGAGAGCATGCTTGGATTCTTCTGAGGCATCAGGAAAAGCATTTTGCATATTTTTCATTGCTTTTTTCCCCCCAACTTTTTGCCTCAGAAAGACAGCTCCCTTTCAGAGGAGGAATTTCCCTTTAAGGTAGCAGGAGATGGAAGCATGCTGCTCCAGGATTTTACGGATCTGATTCTTTTGCAAAAACAAATGCTGTGTGCATTTGCCAGATCGCATGAACAGGAGCAGTTGCACCGCTAAACTAGGGGCTCTGTCCCGGAACAGATATGCATGCAGTCATGGATTCCGAAAGACGGGTCAAGGTTAAGGCTTTAGTTTTCACTTTTGTTTTCATCTGTTACAGGATTCCTGTGAATCCAAGCTTGATGATCTTTTATTCTCAATTCCTTTGATTTTCTTCTTCTTTTTTTTTTTTTTTTTTTAAACAATGTGGAGTAAACGCTACTAAGTTTTTTTGTTTGTTTTTGTTTTTCTTAGTGTGTGTGATTTTCTGATTGGGAAAGTTACAGCAGGGAAGGGGTAAAGCATGAAATGTTGGCTTGTGGATGGTAATCGATTCAAGAACCATTTGCTATCACCTGTCAATACTGACACTAGAGGCAGGGATTTGGGGGGACCACTGGAGACTGATTTTTCTGGGGGGACCACTGGAGACTGATTGGAAGCTCAACATCTGTTGCTGTAATGTCTGTAATCCTTTCGTTTTATTTTTGGACAGGAGACTGATGACATTGAGAGTCCTAAACGTAGTATCCGAGACAGTGGCTACATCGACTGCTGGGATTCCGAGCGCAGCGACTCTCTCTCTCCCCCTCGACACGGCAGAGATGATTCCTTCGACAGCCTGGATTCCTTTGGCTCCCGTTCCCGGCAGACACCTTCGCCAGATGTAGTCCTCAGGGGAAGCAGCGATGGTAGGTTGGAACCTTCATAAACTGCACATCTTAGAATTAAACATTAACAAGGGCTGCCTTGTCACCGGTGGAGGGATTGGCACTGAGAAGGCGGAACCTGATAACTCTAAACTGGCAGAAGAACAGTCTTTTAATGTTGTTTTCCGCGGTCCTTAGCATTTTGGTTGGCTTTGCCAGCAGTTTGAATATTGCCTCAGTGAGCATATCTTCTGTTGGAAAATGTGTGACATCATTCCTCCCTGGGTCTCAGTGAATCAAGACGCTGTGCAGACCATTAGCTCATAAAGTGTGCTGCAGGTTTATGTACTTCAGGTAGGAGGAAGGGAAATGTTGGAGTGAGTACCACACTGTGTAAGCGACAAGGGATCAACTTCCAGCAAACTGGAAACACACTACACACACTTAGCAAAGTTCTGAAGTCTGGGGTTGCTAAACTTTAATTGGCACGGTTTAGGCCATCTGTTTGATGCATATGATACCTCACCGTTGGCTAGAGCGATGCAGGTGGCCGTTAATGTATAGTACACACCCAGACGGGCTGTTCTGAGGCTGGGTTTGATTTAAATCCCGTGGATTTTATATCACCTGTAAGGAACGATCATTTCTCTTTACAAAAATGTATGATCATGCAAACTGATATAAATTTAATACATATTTTTCAGAAGCTGTTTACCTTAATATTTTACACTTTAGTACTTTCCAGAAAGGGAGATGGCTTGGTTCTGCATGTATAAATTTTCAGAAAGACATTAATGCTGGTGGGAAATTTTTGTTTGTATTTTTTTAAATGTGTCTCTTGATGCTAATACTTCTAGAGATTTAAGCCCACTTTCCAAGATGAAAATAATCTCTTATAGCTAAAAGATCCCTTTCAGCTATAAAATTCTGTTACTAAAATATGTGGATATTTAATGTGTCCAGGTCCTGAGTTAATTACTTGACTCCTAGTATCTCATTTAGTCCTCAGCAGAGATTATGAGATACTCACATAGTATCTCACTTAGTCCTCCCACAGGGCGGACTAAAGTGAGACACTCCTTATCTGGATTTTATAGATGAACCTTAGAGAGGTTAAGTTTTCCTCCTAACCTTGGTGAGGGACAAAAATCACTGTCTGTAAGTAGCATAACAATGTTAGCCTGAAGAATTGAGTCCAAAATGTATACTCTTAAGCTTAATTTACCCACACTTCTTTGTTTGCCTAATAGATTTTTTGAATTCTAAAATGTCTGAACTAATGCTTTTGTTTAGTACTTAAACTTTCCAACAAATAGATTAGCCTCGGGGCCACATAGTATGTGACTCCTAAAGAATTCCATGGTACATTGTGAGTGGCTTGAAAAACATTTCTAAAATTTTATATGACCTCTCAAGCACCACCCACAGGTTTGGAATTTAGAATACCTAGTGCATGATCTAACTGAAGCTTTCACATAACTCAAAGGTAGATTTACTTTTACAAAACCCATCTTAACCAAATGATTTATCCATATTATTTTCATTGTTTTTTAAAAAAAGTATTGTTTTCCTCATCTTGGTTTTTATAACTGGTAATGTAGATCCTTTATTTATTCTGTCACCAGCTTCCAGGGGTTCAGAGTTTATAACAAAACACATCTTGAAGGGATTTGAGGTGGTGGTTACTAATATTGTCGTTGGGCAGAGGCACAATTTAGTTTGCAGCAATTAAGATTGATAGCTACAGTCTTGTTATAAATGTTTTTCCCATCTAAAGAATAACATGAAATTGAGCTTCACAAAACACCATCCATGAAAGAGCATCTTACACACACATTTCACCAATCAGCTTGATACCTTCAGGCTTATGTTCTTGTAAACTAATCAAGACCTAATGAGGTTTTTAAAGAAAAGCAGCACATTTTTTATCTGCCTAAAAAAGTTTAGTATAATTGTATCCACATAGATGTTTGATTTCCTTAGAGTTTATGGTAGTTCTTTTTAAATGATGCTAATCAAGAAGGTTTCTAGTCCTAATAAACACTTTCAAATTTAGAAGAATTCTGGTTTTTTTTGTTTTTTGTTTTTTTTCAGTCTTGAAAATTTATTTCCTAGGACTCATAATCAATTAGGAAAAGTCTTGCCATCAAATTCTCCAACTCCTTATTAGGTCAATATGGAGAGGTTTTATTTTATCGTTATTAAAGCCCATTGACCCAATCAATAGGGACAATCAGCCACATTCATTAGAGGTGCCATGATTCTGGGGTTAGATGCAAGAGCTACCTGATAAGGATGCTATGGGTCCCCAGGCTCAATTCAGCCCATCTGTCTTGCTTAGAGAGGTGCCAGTTTCTCCCTTACCTTCACTGTCATTCCTTCTGAGGCCATTGAGTGAGCTTCATTGAAGAGGAAATGCAAAAACTTCTACTCAGGTACTTTTAAAATTAAGAACATATTTTATAAATTGGTTCATTTTGTTAAATGAATACTCTTATCTTTCATATAAAAGATGAGTTAAGGGAGAGAAATAAGGAATGAGAGAAATTAAAATGCTAGAGAAAGATTAAAAAGTCGAGTGTAGGGGTGTATATGGCAAAGATGTTAAAAAAAAAATCTTCTATTTGCTGTAAGGGAGAGAAATGTAGCCCCTTGGAAAGAAAGGCTCAGACTTTGATAAAAATTTTTAAATAAATAAAAAGGTGGTCTGTTTATGTGTTAAACAACCTATTTTGAGACTTTCGCTTAGTATTTTATAAATAATATATATTTTAGATATTGTACACAAATAAGGTTCATGGATTATAAGGTTTTAGAATTGAGACAATTCTAATCCATTACTAATCCTTTGTAGTTGATTGAAGAATCATTTTCTTTCATTCATTTATTCACCAAAGTGTAATGCTTCCCCTAGTCTGGATGCTTTAAGCAGAGGACATTTTCCCAAGAGAAGTCTGTTCCAGAGGAAGGAACTTTGGGCTGGGAGTCCAAAGAACAAAAATTGGAATCCCTAACTATTACTAACCAGCCATGGAGAAGGGGCTCTCTGAGCCCCTATCTCCACCTTTGTAAAATGGGGATAATATTAAATAGGGAAACAAATCTAAGAGCTTGGCAAGGAAAAGTAGTATTACTGTTCAATTCATACGGCTCCAAATATTTTATCATGACACTGAGACAGATACACGGTACTTGATAAAAGACTTGGGGTGGGAAGGAAGCTAAGTTACAAATTAAAAACTAACAAGCAATGAAATGGTCAAAGCTTCAGAAGGGAGACCGAAAGCAAGTGGCATGAATAATTCATAAACTGAATATTTTATCTGCAACAATGAACAAGTTGTTTATGGTCAATGCTTTTAACTTTTACAGTCTTTTAAAAGACATTAAATCATTTCATCTGCAGGGCAAATCATTTCATTCCTGGTTATAGAAGAGGACAGTCAAGTGTGTTAGCGACAAGCCTCAGAGCCCACAGCTCATGATTGACAGATCCAGAACTATGACATAAAGCATAGTCAGCAGTTATTAAGCAATTACTGTGGGCTAAGTACTGTACTAGTAGTTTTACATGTGTCGGATCCTCCCAACAGCCCCATGAAGTAGATGGTATTATTATTCTCACTTTACAGATTGGGAAACTGAGGCTTAAAGTGGTGAAGTAACGAATGCAGAGGCTCATAGCTACTGAGGGGCCGAGTTCAACATGAAGTCGATCTGACTTCATACCCTGGACATTACCCTCTCTGCTAAGCTGCCATATCTCTTGACTCTTAGTTTAGGCTCTTTTCACAAGTGTAAATAGGTAATTTTCTATTTGGAGTTGAATAGCCTCATAACGCTCTCATCGATTAAGGGTTTTCAACGAGCATTAAAATGATGGTTACCTATAAATAGCAGTGTTTGTTTTGATAACAGCTTCACTCTTTAGATCTTAGAAATCTAGTGCTATGAGTCTCAGGAGACAAGGATACAATATAGTTTATTATTGGTGCTATTGCCCACCCAATGAAAGACTGATGCTGGCAAACTGATGTTTTTGCATTGCCTGAAACACTCTTTAAGCCAAACCATTTATTCTTCAGACAGTTCGAGGATGCCACTGTGTGCAAAGACACTGTGATAAGTAGTGTGAATGGTATAAAGCCCTTGTTCTCAAAGTCCAAGATAGAAAGTAAAAAGTGCCAAAAGGAGAAAATAGATCATTGGGTCATAAGGTTCACAGGAAGAAAAGATTGCCTCCAGCAATGGGTACCAGGCAGGGCTCTGATGAAGAGGAATATACCTTTATTGTAGCTCAAATCATTTCCTGGAAGGCAAACCCTTGGTTATAATCCAAATTGGTCACTTTTCTGAATTCCTGTAGTTCCTACATGTCTGTGCTCCTTGAGTATAACTAATATACCCCAGGTATTTCATGCGTTGGTTAAAGGTAATTCAAAGATAAGATCTTTTATAATTTTTGTCAGACTGTCTAACACAGTATAAGACACAGAACAACAGATGCTCAGTAAAAACTCCAGTGGTTAATTTTTTTTTTTTTTAAGAGTTACAGAATCTGAGCAGGCATATATTGCTATTGCAAATGTATTGTTGATTGTAATTCTCTGATACAGTTAGGCTTACATGTTTTTTAAATTTGACTTTTTTTTTTCCTGATTAGAGCTGAGAGCTTTTCCCAGAGTAGACTAATTTAGAGTGCTACTTTAGATTTGTTAAGTGAATAATTGAAGGAAGGAATCGCCCGAACCCACAGATTTAACCACATCCCTAGTACTGCATGCATGCCATCAGGAGCTCTGCAAGCCCAGCACAATTCTCAGGACCCATCCTCTCTTCCTCAGGGAGAGGAAGTGACTCTGAATCTGACTTGCCACATCGGAAGCTGCCAGATGTGAAGAAGGATGACATGTCTGCCAGGCGGACTTCGCATGGTGAGCCCAAATCAGCAGTGCCTTTTAACCAGTACCTTCCGAACAAGAGCAATCAGACAGCCTATGTGCCCGCTCCTCTGAGGAAGAAGAAAGCCGAGCGAGAAGAATATCGGAAGAGCTGGAGCACCGCCACCTCCCCCCTGGGTGGGGAGAGACCCTTCAGGTAAGGCCTGAGCGCTGCTACTCCCGTCCTGGCTTGAACATGAGTGGTGTAGCACGTATAGCTCCTGGACACGAAGGAGCTCAAATAACCATTTCAGAGCTTGGATGCGAGATTACAAAGGGAGGTGGCACAACGGATCTTTGGACAGAGACTGTCATGATAGAACATAAGCTTCAGGAAGGCACCTAGAACAGTGCTTGGCACACAGTAGGTATTCAACAAATACTTGTCTAATGAGCAGATTTTGAAACCAGTACAATTGACAGAACGTTGAGAACAGATCTGTCATCCACATCCTTCGGTGGAGATTGCCTGACTCCCACTCCTGTTATATTAGGTGCAGAAAGACTTATCTTTAGGCAAAAAGACTTTTTTATTGAGATGCATGCTTATCTAGATACAAGCTTATCTAGATCAAGTATGTGAAGGATGCATGGAACATGCTTCAGAATCACATGTAGATATTCATAATAAATGCACAATACATTGGACTCCTCATCTCGTTAAAGAAACAAGCAATGTATTTCCTAATCCCTGATTATGTTTTTTTGTATTTATTCAGCAAGTATTTATTGAGCATCTACTACTAATACATGCTAGGTGCTGTCTTTTAGGCATTCGGAACTCAATGGTAGATAAGGTAAGAGTTCCTGCCTTCAAGTACCTTATAGTCCAATAAAAAAAGCTTACAGTCCACTCTAATATTTTCAGCAAAACCACCCTGATCATTGCACAGTTATTTCTAATAGTCTACCTTTATTATCTATGATTGAGCAAGCATTTTATGAAAAGTTTTAATTATTGAACAAAACATGAATTTTACCTTCCCAGCAGAAAAACATTTTTGCCTTTCAATATCAATTTTGAAATAGCTCTTAATCAATGTTGATATTATGATGCATTGTATTAATGAAACAATTGTTACATTTAATTTTCTTCACATTACCAGGATCATATTGCATGCTATGACCTTTTTTTAAGTGGAAAGTAGTATCAGAATGATCAGGAGATGCCATGTGGTCTGCTCCCCAGCGCAATCTGTTAGTTTGGTAAACCATATTGTTCAACTCACTAGCTATCCTGAAACAATAGAGGAAGAGGGAAGTGAAGTGGGGTTTCCTTGTGAAGAGGACCCAGCCGACCAAATGGATCCTTCTGATGATGGTGGGAAGCCTTCTGACGGTGGGTTAGAATTACCCACCTGCAGTGGTAAGGAGCATCCTCCTCCAGAGGGCGCTGCAGTGGCACCAGCGCCCAAGTCTGAAGTAAACGATGCTGCTGAAATCCAAAAGCGCAGAAGGCTAGAGCAAGCTGGAATCAAGGTCATGCCAGCAGCACAGCGCTTTGCCAGGTTAGCTCAGCAGGCCAAAGGCTGGCCTGGCTGGCTTTGTGCATGCCTGAGGGTTTGGAATTTGTCTGGCTTATTGAAGTTTCCATTTTGTTTTCCCATTTCCTGCTTTTCCCGTTGCATCACTATTCCTACTTGGAGCAAATAGAAATAGCTAATAGTCTCTGCCCTCAGGCATGTCTCTGCTTAAGTAGTTGGTTATTTTTTAATGGAGGTGAATGAAGAGTGAGCTTCTTGCTGCTTGATTAGACCTTGTCCTAGTCCAGTATTGTGGTCAGTCATTTGTGGGCTGCAGGATTTACCTAGCAATAACATTTTAGTTTTCAAAGGTTTGTGGCCTGTTAATTTTCACACTCCTCCTAAATGGCTCTTATCTTCCTTTACACATCACTAGAAAATAGTTACTTTGAAATGGGGAGCACTCTCTTTAGAAAGAGTGGCTGGCTTACAAAAATCCACTTACTTCCTCTGTCCCAAGGGAGTAGTAAGAAAGACTGGGTTTATTTGATTCCTTTTCTAAAGCATGTTCATTCAAAAACAAAGAATGGAGTAATTACTTCTCTTAATTGTAACAAAGGCGCTAGTATACAGTCCTGATGGCTTCATATTACATGTGATATGGAGACCTTCAGCAGTCAGTCACAGAAAACTATAGATCTACAGTTTTATTTAGTGTTTTGAGAAGCTGGTTAATTTTTCTCACCTAATAACCCCAAAGATTCTCACAAATAATAGTGAGACCAAAATTTATTTGACAAATCGAGATTCATAACACTTTGACAATTAAAATTCCTTTGCCATTTGCTGTGCCATTTAATCCTAAGAAATAGGTGACATACCCATTTTTAAGAAGAGTAAACTGAGGATCAGTGATAGTAAATGACTCTCCAGGCTCAGAGCTGGTTACTGCTGACCTGGTGGCCAGTTCAGATGTTCTGACCACAGTAACACGTCTGCCTCCCACACCCTTGGTCTCAACTGAATATTCCAGCATTAACTTCTATGGACTGAATTCCTAGAGTCGCTTTATATTAATGGAAAACCAAGGATGTCCTTCTTTCCTGTCTGTGGTATCCCACAGATAAGTGTGTCTATCTTAAACATGTATGTGCTTCTAGAAAACTCTTAACAGAAAGTCATGCTTGTGTTAAAAGCAGCTCTCTGGGTTTCTGAAATAATGACGAGTAATGTTGTAGAATCTTAAAAACAAAAACAAATCCAGATATTCTTTAAATTTGTGCTCAGTGACCTTGTCAGACACATATTTTTTTAAACATAACCTACTTGTATCAGAGAGCAGGCTAGATGCTGAGAACACAAAAATGAATAATATCGCCTTTCCATGTACCATTTTTCGGCTTTTCCTGTTTCTGTTTTTAAATTTAGCGACCAGTGACAATAGGTAATAAGTGATACAGGTAATCGTATGAATTTACAAAAAAATTTCACTTTAATATCCTTGACACATACCTTCAGTTTTATTACATCTGTGAATTCTTTAAGCTAAAATTTACCAAGCACTATCATCTTTTTTCCCATTTTATCATTTTCAAAAATTACCACTCTATTTGGTTACAAAACAGTCTCATTTTTAAAATTAATTTTTTTCGTGATTACTAATATGGTTGACTGTCTTCCATAAATTATCTCAAATTATCTTTTGCCATTTATTTTTATTTTTAAAAATATTTTATTTTATTGTGGTAAGAACACATAACGTGAGATCTTCCCTCCGAACAAATTTTTAACTACAATACAGTAGTGTTAACTATAGATATAATGTTCTATAGCAGATCTCTAGAATTTATTCGACCTGCTTAAATGGAACGAACGTTATGCCCGTTGATTAGCAACTCCCCATTTCCCTCTCGCCCAGCCCCTGGTGACCATCTTTCTACTCTTTGATTCTACCTATTTGACTCTTACATACTTCATATAAGTGGACTCATGCAATATTTTTTCTTCTAGGACTGGCTTATTTCACTTAGTATAATGCCCTCAAGTTTCATCCATTTTGTCACGTATTGCAGAATTTCCTTCCTTTTTAAAGGCTGAATAATATTCCATTGTATGTATATGCCACATTTTCTTTATTCATTCATCCGTCAATGGACCTTTCGGTTGTTTCCACATCTTGGCTAGTGTGAATAGTGTTGCAGTGAACAGGGGAGTGCTAATATCTCTTCAGGAGCCTGATTGTGGTTCTGTTTGATAAATACTCAGAAGGGGGATTATGGGATCATATGGTAGTTCTATTTTTAATTTTTTGAGGCACCTCTATGTCATCTTTAGAGTGTACAAAACAGCAAGGGGAGATGAGTGGAGAGCTTCATTAAGCTAACTCAGCACACTCAGGAATCATGGTGATGTAGGAAAAAGAAGAATTTGGGCAAAGGCTGGAAATTCCATGAGTGCACTCTACCACTTCAGTAACTGGGAGATTTCTTTTCTGATAAAACATTGAAATTTTTTATGATTACTCTCATTCTGTGTGCAAACCTAAAGTCATGGTTAGTTTATAAATATAATTCTGATGATGAATATTATATTTATGTAGTAATCTTTTGCTCCTGTCCACATTTCCTGTTACCTGGCTTTATTTTTACATATTTTGTCCCACTTAGCTCTATTAAGTGAAAATTTGCAGGTCAGTGAATATCATCACACCCTAGATCTTCTGACTTACCGTTTAAAATTGGGTTTGTGAAAATTATGCGTATTCCCAGAGAATATCCCCAATAGTAGTATGACACAGCTGCTCCAAACACCCAGAATTCATTTGTTAGACCGGTTTTTCAGCTGCTAGCTCTCTCATAAAGGTTTTATACATACCATGCCACTATTCGTGCATATCTGTGACTTTGTCACTTACTTTTTGCAGCCCACAAGAGAGTTGAGAGTCATGCTAAGTGTATCCACATGTGAGATCCTGCTTTTAATGTGGCAGAAAGTAGCTTGACTGGGATGAAATGCATATCATGAAGCAGAAAAGGATTCTTGGTATCCAGAAAATAAGACTACAAATATTGAAATAGGCTGATCTCTCTTAAAACATCTTAACCTCATTCACCTGTCGTTGTCATCCAGCTGAATCCTGACCACCACATCTTTGAACCCAATAAGAGGCCCAAGATATTTCCCTCTCCCATTTCTTAGCTGGGAAAGTGTGTGACTGTAAAGACAGGTGAGAGTGTAGAGGCATGGCCAAGGACCGGAGGCAAGCTGGCGAGAACACGGCTTTCTAGACTGTTTCTGTTGTTCTTTCCCAAGTATTCTCAAACACCTCCTTGTATTCTTTTTAATGCAATATATAAAAAGGAGCAAAGGTGCATGTTACTCCATTTTCACATGAGTTTAGAAGCCTAGAAGTCCCAGGCTTCCTGTCAAACAATATATTAGGAGGTATCTTAGCATCCAGGGACAAAAGGGAGGACTTCTTAATAAATGCGTAGAGTTTAATATTTATTAGACCTGCCACTGAAGTAAAAAGTATAGAACCTACTTTTACTTCCATTTTGGTTTATGATTAAGTTAGTGTAATTACCCCCGAATATAAGACTCTGTCAAAGAAGCCAAGATTTCTGTTTTTAAGAGGATAAAATAAGAACCAAGATTCACGTCCCCTGAATTAAAATGCTATGGAGATTTGAGTTCTGACTTGGTGTTTCCCATTGGAATAGTAAACTCTTTTTTGAACTGAATTATAGGTTTCACATGATTATACTTCTTTTCTAATTGTTTTCATATGTTTCAGCACTCAGTATTTTCTGCTAGTCTGTGGATCTTCTTAACCACATAGTAATTAATTACAGAGGGGGAAAAAAAATACCTCTGAGGAACAATAGACATTTTAGAAATTTTTAGAGGAAGAGCAGATGCAGCTAAGTGCCAGACACGTATTCCTCTATAGCCCTCGTTTCCAGATGCCTGTGTCACTGGCTGTTGCGAACCCATCCTTGGGGACCAGGGACCGGGCAGACACATAACTTGCATGAACTTTTGTGACTCTGGATGTAGCTGCCCTGTTTGGACACTGAATTAAATAGGCATGTTTCTGGTGTTGCCCATAACATTCCCAGGAGGCCTAACAGGCTTTTCTGGAGAGCCCAGTTTCTTTCAATAGAACACACTGACTGCCAATGGAGCTGGTTGATTGTGTGTTGCAAAGTAAAAGAGGGTGAAAGAAAATGCCAACTCTTCCTTAGTCTAAATGATTATCTCATTCACTTTGAAATGTAGAAGCCTTAGAGACACCGAGAAGAGAGTTTTTTTGTCCCCCTCCCCTGCTTTTCAAGCCCGTAACCTCTGCCACAAAGCTAGCCTCCCTTGTGTCAGATGAGGCTGCACAGGGTTGCCAGGTTGGAGGCAGGGCTTGGCATTTCTCCTTTCACATTGGACTCAGTTCCCTCTAAGTGAAGCATTGAGCTGTGCCCACAGAGCCACCCCTTCTTCCCAAAGCAGCTCATCTATGAATGACTTGGGAAAAATAAAAGTGCCAAAGCCCCACATGAAGATCAAGCCAGACAGCGTAGGTCTGCCCCTTAAACATACTTAATTTTCCTAAGTTCAGGTGACTAGAACCAGAAACCTCGACGTTCTCCTCTGTAAAGTGGGCATCAAAATTCCTATCTTGCAGGGTTGTCGTGAAAGTTAATATATCTGGAAGGTACTAGCTGCTCAGAGAGTTGTGATTATGGAAAAATAAAGTAGATTGTATTGAAGCTTCGCAATAGACTGCTCTTAAGGTCCTTCAAGGGAAAATAAAACACACCTTATTTAAAAATGCATTTAACTATTTTGGTAACTAGACACTTGTGAACACAGTCCTACGTATCTGCCTTATACATGTGATTTGTTACTTCATGGTCAACAGTGCTGGCCCAGAATTTGTTTGTTTGTTTGTTTGTTTTTCTTTCTCTGAAGCTCTGAACATACAGGTTTCAAGCAATTAGCAGAAAATCAGTCATTGTGACCAGTTTTTCGAGTGAGCAGAGAGTGGCTTAAGTGGCCAATGATATGGAAAGTTTTCTTCACCCGCAATTTTTTTTTTTTAAGTCCACATATCTGAACTGAGATCACTTGATGCATAAGGCACCAGATTCTCTCTGCTCAAACTGGCATCACAAATTGGCAGGGCCATTTGCATAAATGCACATGTTTATTCCAAAGAATTCTGCCTGAGTTGGGGGAGATTGAAACCTAGGACCCCTGGTCATAAAATAGAAAAAATGCTACTCTTGGAATTAAGAGGTTCAAATTAGCGGTCTGCTCCCATACTGGAATTAGAGTTGGATCCGCTGAGATGAGATAATGAGTGTGAAAGGGCTTTGTACCCTGTGACGTGCTGTGCAAGCACTGTCAGGTATGGTTAGTTAGCATTCTCCTGTCATTGTCCTGATGGAACATTGCTCTCTGTAACCCACAGTACAAGTCTCAGCTCCATTCTAAGCACCACACACAGGATCCTTCTATTTAATAACCAAAACACTTCTCTTTCTTCTTCTTCCCTAGTAATGATAATGCCTTATTTTTTGTATGCTTCTCTTCTTTCAAAACTGTTCCTGCCCAGGTCCTTTGTTTAATGAATAGCATATTGGTTAAGAGCAGGACCTCTGGAGCCAGACTGCCTGGGTTTGAATTTGAACTTAAGCACTGGCGCTTTGACCTTGGGCAAATTTGTTAACCTAATTTGTGTTTCCACTGTATAGAATGGGGATGCTACAAACAGTAACATTGCAGGGCTAGTATTAGAGTTTAATGAGTGAACACATAGCAAAGATTCTAGTACATAGTATGCCTCAGTAACCATTAGCCACCTTCTTTGTCTGCATCAGTGTGCTTTTAACATAAAGCCTTTTTGAAGAGATTAATTCAATGGCCTATCATTTCCTGTTGACCATTCTTAATGGCCACAGCCAAGCAGCACCAGTGGGTACTTGCCAGACACGTTGGCTGAAGATGCAGGAAGGAGCATGAGCACGGTCCAGGAGTGGCCAGGCAGGACCCTGCGTGTCGGGCGTCCAACACAAAAGGCAGGGCTTCATATTTTAAGCAATAAACGTATGCAGGGAGCAAAGCTCCACCAACCACCTCCAAATAATGTGTTTTTAAATTGTATTGAGAACAGTGGTCAGCAGTGAGAAGGAGCTTTCTGGGCATGACTGATGATGATTTGATTTTCCGAACGTCAGATGGAGTGAGCGCCTGCTGTGCTCTTAAGACGATGGCCTCCTCTGCAGCAGTGTGGGCAGAGCGGCAGATAGTGGGCCACCTGGTTGACCAGACAACACCGAGTTTCATTCCTCATTTACCCTTAGCCAGGCTAATTCCTCCTGTCTTCGTTTCTGAGATGAGTTGTCCTTTGAGACTAAAGAATTTACTCTTAATCCTCTCTCAGAAATTGGATACCCAGTAGGGGAACTTTCTTTAGAAGTCAAGGTATTTTTTTTTTTCCTGCTTAACAGCTTTATGAACTGAGAAGATAAATGATTTTTGAAAGTTGTAACATTTTATTATTACTTAGGAGCAAGGCTGATCTTATGAGTGGGGAGAGAGGGGTTTAGATGAATACCAGATAGGCACAATCAACTGTATTCCCACCCAACCCACTGCCAACAAAAACAAAAACCAAAAGAAAGTGAAAAAGTTCTGTCTACCATTAAACGGCATTCCTCTAGGAATTTAAAGTTGGGGGCCTTCAAGATTTCTTTAAAAATGGAAATAGCCCAAAGTAATGATTTTTTAAGCCATTGTGGCAAAATGTCTTACCACAATTTGCTTGACATCTAGCATATGACAAGGAAGAAGAGCTAGAAGGTAGAGAGACATGGGAGTATAAGACGAAAAAAAGGGTTGCTGATGGGAGGATAACCTTTTATGTTTGGGTCCATCCTGTGAATGGTCACAGACACTTCCAGATGTTTCAGGTTAGTTCAGCTCTGCAGAAAGACCTTCCTTACACTTTGCAATCCGGTACACATTCTAGGTGTGCTATCACATAGCTGCTTTCATTAGCTTTCCCCCAGATCAGTGTCTTGGCTCAAACTTTTGCCCTGTCAGTCGAAAACAAATTGAGTACCTATTGGGTATGTTACTATGTGCTAAAGAACAACAAAAAGCTTCCTACTCTTCCAAATTTAATGAAAAGAATTTGGATTGTCACTTTCAGAGCCATTTAGGATCCTGCCTTTCTCGTGCTGATGGGGCCCTGTACAAAAGAAATGAATTTTCAGTATTGCTAATAGCTGGCTAAAGTCAAGGTTTTAAAACCCACCCTAACTATGCTGCAACTCTGGACTAAAATAGTAAACCAATGTCATCTGAACTAATGATACTGAGAAGACCCTTTCACTAACAACACAGTTGCTGTCTGGAGATGGGGATTTAACATTGTTTTGGTCTGATCACATGTGGGGTTCCATTTAATTTTGCTCTATCAGTCAAAAGCAATTAAGCGATGAGAAAGAAGCTGTGCGCGATATTGTTCTTCGCCAAGAAAACCCTTTCCTAACCCACCAACATGGCAAAGATTCGGAGTCAGAAGATGAAGTTGCCCATCGACTGCCTGATCTTGAGAAGGATGACTTTGCTGCCAGGAGAGCAAGGATGAACCAGACCAAGCCACTGGTGCCCCTGAACCAACTCCTGTATGGGCCTTACCGGAAAAAAGAGGCAGGGAAATCAGACAACAGCAAACAACTCTCGAAGGGAATCTCAGAAAAGAAAAGTCTAGAATATAAAAGGTGTGCACTGTGTGTGTGTGTGAGAGAGAGAGAGAGAGAGAACCTAACTAAGCGAAAGTGATTTGTATCATAGTCCCCCTTATTCCTCTCTTTCCTGCCCCAATTATGTATAATTAGTAACGGTGATTTATTCTGAAGTGGAACTCCAGATAGTCAGTCTCCCTAAATGCAATGGCAGAGAGTGGAAAGGCCATGTCAAAAATAGGGCTGAATTCACCAAATAAATTTTGATGTGCTGCATCTGGGCACATCACCACAGAAGGGTGCTGGTGGCATAGGTTGGCATTAATGGCACAAATAGACATGTGCCATTGCCTATGAGGGAACAGCCACCTCTCAAGGCTGCTGCAGTCCATTCAGAGGAGGCAGAAAACATAGATACTCCTTAGCTAAAGCTCTTCTCTCATACCCTGTCTCCCCAAAAATAAGACCTAGCTGGACAATCAGCCCTAATGCGTCTTTTGGAGCAAAAATTAATATAAGACCGGGTCTTATTTAACTATAATACAAGACCGGGTCTATAATATAATATAATATAATATAATATAATATAATATAATATAATACCGGGTCTTATATTAATTTTTGCTGCAAAAGACACATTAGAGCTGATTGTCTGGCTAGGTCTTATTATCAGGGAAACACGGTATTAGCTTCTTGTAAATATTGGAAGGGGGAAAAATGAGGCTTGCTGTTTCTTCCCTCACACCATTAACATCACCTTGACATTTGATGATGGATATTTCTCATTAAAAAAAACCTTCTAAACGTATACTATACTACACTTGTATTTGTTCTATCATGGAAATTGTTTTTAGATGAATTTCCTGCTCTCCACTTTTGTCCCATCCTCTTAATTTGGGAAAGAAAAATTGTAGTGAAATGTGATTTGGCCAGTGACTTTTATCCTGAGAGGGATGTGATTTCATTTAAGGTATCAGCTCGCTAAATTTCATCGTGCAGAGCTGATCATTCTTGTATTTTTTCCCTTGTATAAAAACCAGACTTTGCCTCCTCATGATTCAATTGCCATGTTTTGCCTATCACTTAAGAGGTGTATAAGTCTATTGAACTAAGAATATAAATATCTCAACCGTGTTTTACGCAGTGAAAATGGTTCTTTGGGCAGAGTTGTTGAGCTCAGTGGAGTAGTTAGTGTTTCGTTTTTGTCATTTTGTTTCAGGAAGTACCAGACATAAAACACACAAAAGATTCCTGGATGTAGGACAGGGAGTAGAGCACAGAAGAACTGGTACCATTTTTTAACAGGACACCTTATAGCTGTAAGAGGCTCTTGGTCCCTGCACTGCTTGTTGGCATACCTTGTACAAACCATTCTAGGAGGGTCTTGTGGGAGGCATCAGGTGTTACAGGTGAAACAAAGACTTCTGGGTAACTGACTAGCCTCAAGGCGTAGCGATGGGGACCAGCCACTTGAGTTAGGGAAAGGAATAGCTTTTGTATCTCCCTTTTTTCCTTTCTCCCGTAGGCAATTTTAATTCCTGATATTTTCAGCTGCATTTGTCTGTTGTCACCTCACTCTGTTTAGGGACACAGTTCTGGGTCTGGGACAGCCCTTGACCTCTCTAGAGAACATCAAAGAACGGATGGGAAAAAAAAGAAGCCTCCCGGGTGACTCTCTGCTATTCCCTTCCTTATTCCCTTCCCCAAACTAAAAGTAAATAGAAACTTCTGTAGCCTTCCTATTTGCACACAGGCCCTGCAATTACACAAAATCTTCCAGGTAACAAAAGAATGCCTCTTGGTTTTCTGGCTTGGACGATATATTTTGAGAAAACAAATAGCCCTAAATATATGTATAATTTTTTCACATTTTTGTATCTCAAGCCTATTTCGTTGGAAATTGATGGTTAATGTGATAGAATGTTTATGCATACAGATGCCACAGCTTTGGTTTAAATTACAGCATTGTCAACATTAGCTGCCTAACATTCACTTCTTAGGAGAACAGTTGAAAATATCAGTTTTAGCATCAATAAAGGTAAACCGTTATTAACACAAGAAACAAATGGCATTGACTCCGCAGATCCAGGAAAAGGGGATACACTCTGTTCTTGAAGTTTACATTAGCTAAATCTAACTAATGCTATCAGGAAGCAGAGACTGAGTTTGAACATCAGAACTTTCTGTTCAGAATTGACTTAAATGTACTTTCTGGCAGTTGTGGGTTTATGGTTGAGACGTTTTACTATGTGAACAACATTCCAGCTATTTTCAAACTAATCCTAGAATTTGGATCATGCAGAGCTCGTTACTAACATTTTACTGGTGCAGTAAAACACATTCCAATAGGGCTCAGGGATTCAATCAGAAAACTTGAATTCATTATAGCAACTTGAATAGTGTGGGAACTGGGCATCATTACTGTCCAACCAAAATCTTATTACCATTCTTGATAGTCTTTCAGCGAGCCCTGGCTTCTCTTCCTAAGGTAACCTAGAGTCTGTCATCTGGTGGAAAAAAACAAAAAAAAAACTCCTTTTCATTACACTGTCACAAAGTGACAAAGACAAAATTAATCAAGGCTCCAATTTAGTCCGTGTTTTTTGAGAAAGGGAGAGGTGCTTCCATCATTTCGTTGTCCTCAACCTCTGCATTTCCATGCTTGACATTCTGTTTGTCTGCTCCCCTTCCTTGAACCTGATTTTTCCAATGATGTGGGGGCCTGAATCAAACTGACAGGAACCAGGGCCCAACAGAAGAGGTGAAGTCAATGGTGACCTGTATTATGCGGGCTCAGGAGAGTGAACCTGAGGAAAAGGGACTCAGGAAGGTGCCGGATATTTACAAGGATGACCTGGCACAGCGGAGAATACAGGGCAGCCTGGCCCCTCACCGGGAGGCCCCCAGCTTTGTCAAGGTCTGCAATATAACAGCAGCTGACTTGGAGACGTGGGAGAGACTGAAGGTGTCAGGAAAGACAAGGTGTGTCATGTTTTCCATTGGTTTTTCCTCTGCCGATGGTGTTATTTAACTTTGAAAGAATCAAGTGTTTATCCTTCTAGCATCCTTTAGTTTCATGGCTAGAAAAAAAAAAGCCTCTCAAAACACAGAGTATATCCTGCATGAGTTGAAACTTATTAATACTAAAAGTTACAAGCCACATATGAATGGAAAACCTCCTCTTTAATTCAACCTCCTTACTGTGTATGGTTATTTTGACAGGCTTGTTCACTGCAAGGAATTTAAACTGGGTTTTAAAGAATTTTAATAATTTTATTATACCTAAGTATTTCTCATGCCATCATTTCTGATGTTGGAAGTGATATTTTGAAAGCTATTGAAGTTTAAGGCACTATTTACCAAGGCAAAACAGCGATTATTTCATTTGATTGATTAATGGAAAAGCAACTCTGCTCTAGCCATAGATGTATTTTTCATGTATCTAGTATTTAAAAAAAAAAAAGTCTTATTGAAAAGCCTTAGAAACCTTTGGAACTTATTTCTGGTTCTGACTAGGGATGGAGATGTTGAGCACATCTGTGCCCCTGAGCCTTCACCAGAAATTAAAGCAGAAACTGCCATCCGTGATGACCTTGCCAGCCGCAAAGCGAGGGCCTATAAGAAAGCTCCTGGCCCCAGGCAAAAGTTTGTGCACTTTGGACCAGTGACAGAGATAGATCAGCAGAAATGGAAGCGACTCAGCATTGGCAAGGCTGGGCCTAGGAAGGATGTGGAAGTCACCAGTCCTAGCAGCAAGGTTCAAACCTACCCTGTGTCCTCTGCCTCCTCAGCCACATCCAGCTCAGAGGAAGACCGAATGCTTAATCCACAAAATGACTGCAGGTATTTTTCGCCAAACACGGGCCAGGACATCTGCATGGGAGTCACCGCTGCTTTTAAAGAGTTTGCTGGAGCACATTAAAGAAACCTCCAAAGATGACATAGTTTCTCTTTTGCTGGTTAGCAGAAGAGTAATGTTAGCGTGTCACCCTGGGGAAAGCACGTGTGTGAAGTTAAGTGGCAGGCGTCCATTTTGATTCTGTTGTCACTGGAATGACTGCCTGGGAATGCCAATAATCTTGGCAAGTGACCCTTTTCCTTCAGCTGCATTAAGTACTATTTTATTAGTTGGAAATACTGAATGCACTAAGTGGAATGTTTTAGTGATGTCCCTAGTGTTTCTTCTAAAGATGTATTTATAAAAATAAGATTTACCTATAACTTCCCTCTTTCCTATCCCACAGAGGGAGGAACAAATGGTTATTAATATTATAAGTTCAAAATTTGAACATCTAAGTAGACACACAAAAAGTAAAGGTCTCCTCCCTCCCCTACTTTAAAAAATTATGTAATAAATCTTGAGTGAATAAAAGGAACCCTCTTGTGGGTTCCTATGAGTCAAGACTTTCCTTGGATGAATCACCAAAGAATCATCTTTGGATGAATCATCCAAATTCGTGAGAGATCACCTGGGAAAAGTCTTTATGAGCCTCTCACCAGTTCTCCTCTTCACTGGAGGCTTTCTAGCTTTACATTCCCAAGCCCTCTTTTGGGGGTTCGGTTCTGTGGGCTGGTCTCTCTTCCATTAAGCAGGTGGAAGGCATTTATAAGACTGGACTCTCCTGGGAACCTCCATTCCATCTGCATGATGGGAGCAAAGTGAAGTTCTCCACGGCAGGAGGACCTGCTCATGGCATTCTCCTCCAGGCTTTGTCCTTGAAATCCAAAGGAAAGAGTAGATGGTCCATGACATACAGAGGGCTTTCTTTGGTCTAGACTGTGGGTGACACCATAGAGGAGAACAGACCATAGGTACAGATAACCCAAGCACACCAGAAATACACAGTTGGGGTTTCAGAGGCTGATGGTGATCTGGATGGAAGAGGTAGGAGTGAGTCATTACTGACAAATGCATCCATGAGTCCCTGACTACTGAGGGGGCCATCACTCAACCCCATGGGGACGGTCGTGCCAGCCTTCTTTGACATTTCTCAGGCCCTTGCCAGGGTTCTCATTCCATTATCTCAATCTGAATATGTCATGCTTATTAAGTGGCTTCTGGAAGAAGAGCAACTGAGCTCTCTTAATCTTTCAGGCTCAACGACTTTCACTGTCTCCTTTCATAACTCTTTTTCCTCTTCTCTGTTGACACCATTGCTACTTGATTATCAACAGAACCGTGAATTCTGGCATAGATGACTGTTGCAAAAGGGTCTCGTGGCTGGCTCCTGTGCTGGAGTCCCAGGAGGAACCTGTCTGCAGTTTGGGTGCGAGCCCTAAGAGGACAGAGGAAGGTGAGGAGCCACGGTTCCTCCCTCCCTAGCAGGTGAAGGATGACAGGTGGGATCCAGGCCTCCGGTGTGAATTCTTTCCCAGTAGTAAAGCTGTCCTCTCTGGCTTTAGTTACATCCAAACAGCTGCCACAGGATGGCAAAGAAGAGGAAGAACGAGCTGCTCAAAGAGATTCTGAGATGCCGCCAAAGGCTGAAAGATCCGAGGAGAGCGGCCAGCCACTGTGAGCGCCTTGCCTGCATTCCAGGGTGTGCTGCCTCTGCTGTGTGTGGCTGTTGTGCTCCCCGAAAGCAGCTTACAGCCACAATATGCACTTTGGTGACTGACATGCTGTGGAGTTAAGTAGCTTAAAGGAATGCGCCCATCCCAGTGTCAGAGTTCCGCTTTCAGTGGCCCCTTGGGGTAGAGATTTTAGGCTTTGCATGTGGTTGGTTGCTGGCCAAATTTCATTCTCAGAAATCATGAAAACCAGAAAGGGAAATCTCTTCCCATGTGAGTACCAGTTGCATGATGGAGGCCCACGGTAATTGATACTCAGTTGCTGTATGTGCTGCTCTCTCTATGGACATTGGCTCCTTCTGTCTTGAGTTAATGTCAAGCACGTGATGCTACTGAAAAGATCTTTAGCAATAAGTGGACTTTGACTGGCTGGACTGAATGTTGCCCTAGTTCGTGCCCTCTGGCCTCTGAATGGGAGGCTTTAGGGAGACAAGAGAGCTCGGAGAAGATGACAGCTCCTGCCAGGAGTGACAGTGGACTGAAAAACCAAAGAAAGTTGTATGATTCACAAAAAGATGACATGATGGCCAGGAGAACTGGGAAATCTCTTAGACATATTGGATCCAACCCAAACCAGTTCCTTCCAGTTCCATTTGCAAAGCAACAGGATGTGGAAGAATCTTCCAAGGGTCCACGGAAGAAAGATAAGAGGTCAGAAGACTATCCTGTGCCATTGTGACTTTGTTTCTCCAGCCTGAGTCTTGATCCATGCTTTGAATATGTTTTTAATGCATTATGGTACATCAATGCCACTTACTGGGTATTGCTTAAAGAAACGAGATGATAAAAATTGGCGCAGTCTGCCAAGAATGTGTTTTCCTTTTTTGCATGCAGGCAGGTGTGGAAAAAACAGTTGAGTTGTGAATTTTCTTGTTAAACGTTCTCTCTGACTCTCATCTTGTGTGCATCCGAAATGGGAAACTTATTTCTTCCTAGCTCACATAGAAGCCTTTGTATAAAGCAGTTGAACTTCTTTCTGACCTACTTGATTCCACTTTGGCTCTAGGAGGGACTTCTAGTCTAAAGAAGATGTCTACCACTTATAAAATTTGTAATTTAATTTAATTTCAACATTAGTAAACAGTATTCTCTAGAGGTAGAACTTCTATTCCATACCATGACTTGATTTAAAATGAAGACTAGGGAAATACTAATCCTGGGGTTCATGGTCTGGTTTAAGGTCCTATACATCGAAGCGTCTGTTGTTATTGAATGAGTGATATATTTTTGTTAAAAGTGTGGTCTGTGTGATCCATGTACGGCAAGGGAGTGTTTTTGCATAATTATAAGCTCCACTGAAAAACAGGTGATGCAGTTCTGCTTCAGGAAGGGCCTTGATGGTAGTGGGACAGAGGGTGGAGTGCGGAGCAGGGAGAACCTTAAGTAATTCCAAAATGTTCACATTAATATTCGAGCCATCGTTATCATCTGGATTTAATGTGCTTTACAGTCTTCTGAATCATGATAAGAATACCACAGTAGAGCTTTTCTATAACACTGGTTTCAGGGAGCAGGGGTAATATCCGTGCTCTGCTTTATAGCTGTCGAGTGCTTTGTGGCCCTTTCAAAGTGTGTCTGCTCCCTCTAGCTCACCTTCTCCTGTGAATTCACAGGAAGGTTGAATTGGTGTTAGCTCCGTTTCACAGATGGAAAGCCTGATGAAGAGAGAAGTTAAGTGAATGGATCACACCTGGATATCAGATGGTTAGGGCTGGTTAAAGCTGATTAGTGACAGAAGGCCTGCCTGGCCCACCAGAATCACTCACTCCAGATGCCCTGATGTGGCTTGACCCTGGAGCAATGGGCTACTGTAAAGCAAGTCAGAATGAAAGGAAAGAAGGACGTGAGGCCTACAGCTGCCTACTACATACATGCTAGGTGCTTTCCCATTTACTGACTCCGCCTACAACCTTTGAGAGTAAGAATTTTCATCTACATTTTGCAATTAGGAACCTGAGGCCCACGTTCACATAGCTGGTAATTACAATCCAAGATTCAAACCCAGCTCTATCTGAGTGGAAAGCCACGGCCCCACTGCAGAGCGTTGTCTACACAAGTTGCTAGAGGAAACGGTGGAAGTCTGAAGAAATCCCTGTCATTCTTGTCATTCCCTTTGTTTGTGATTCAGAAAGATTCCTCTTAATATTCAGATGGGAATGAATGGCTAGTTTGAGCATAAGGAGATATAGTGAGATTCATTGTGTGACACAATTGTGTAATAGAGCAAGCACATACCTTGGGAATTTATTTTCCTTTCAGCAAATATTTATTGAGTAATTACTATGTGTAAAATACTGTGCTGAGTGCTAGGGGAGAATCTTAAATGAGCAATAAACCAATTTTTCCCTCTCACTTCAAATGAAGCTTCTGCTAGTGCACTGTCATGCAGGGTGTCAGGCGGCGTCTCTAGTCCCGCTCCCCACATAAGAACACAGGATATGGCTCGGCCAAAAAGGAACACCCACGGAGCCATAGATAGGGGAGTCGTACCACTATCGTCTTGCTGGCGGCTGGGTTGGAGACACAGGAAGTGGGAGCCGCACGATCCACAAACTGCCGTCCACTTCTCTGCCAACCAACCTCACTTGCTAACTGCAATCCGCTGCTTGCCAGCCACCATTATCTGCTAGCGCAGCCACAGCAGTTACATTAGTGGCCAATGACTCACTGGTTACAGCTGACGGCCAACTAGCCACAGCTGATGGCCATCCAATCACAGTTGATGGCCATTTGCTACCTGAGCCAGCACCTTTCCATGTGAGGCCGAGAGCCTGGAAACTGCACTCCTGGCTCTGTCCCCACATGCACAATATGGAAATATATGACCAGTGAATTATTGATTCTGAAGTGCTTTATTAGTGCTGGGAGTTACATAAATGCAATCAATAGGTACACAGAATATTCCCTTTATCTTTCTAAATACCCCTAGCCTCACAATTCAATTTTATTAATTGATTTTTTTTTTTTTTAGGATGCTTATACCAATTGTGATTTGCCTGGCCAATTTTGTACCTCATAGCCTATTGACTCACTATTTTGCATTTTAAAAACATCTCTTTATTAGCTACTTTTTAACTTACTACTTTTCAATTGTCCCCTAGGACAATTGGGAAAGCTATTTGAAGTCCAAGTTCTAATTATGTTCTCCTTAACAGCAAAGACAGTTCTGCTTAAATTGATGCCCTCCTAACGCTAATAAATTAGTCTGCGAGGTAATTCCTTAAATCCATAAGTGTATAGTAAAGGAATAAATGAAGTTTATCTTCAGAAACTGCTCTATTCTTTCCATTTCAATTTTCAGACTATCCAATAAGTACTGAATAAGTACTTATTGAGGGCCTACTCTGGTCACTATTCAGGGAACCCCAAAAGAGAAATCCTTGCCTTGATGGATCTTAAATTTTAGGGTAAATCTACATTTGTTGGCAGAGATGTCCACAAAATGCTATGTTTTGTGTAGAAGCAATTTAAATTCAAATACATCCCACATGCAACAACATAGCTGAACCTCATAAACAAAATGTGCTAAAGAAGCCAAACTCAAAAGAGTACACACTGTATGGGTCAGTTTATATAGTACACAACACTCAATGCTAATCTATGGTTATGTTTGGTTTGTGAAAATTCATTTAGGTGTATGTGCTATATGCACGTTCCGTATGTATGTTATACTTCAATCAAACATGAACAAAAATATTCAAATAGAGACACAAAAACACCAACTATTAAATTAATTGGTTATTTCTAGATTAACCATCCATTAGGAATGACTTCTCAGCTCTCCTCGATAGATAATTTAGAAAATACTATATTTGAATAAGTGTATTCCAATAGGCCTGTTAATTAACTGGGAAACATTTATCTAACCTTCAGAATTGACATTGCTTCTGCTGCTCTGGATGTGCTGGAATCAACTGGTCATCTGCTTCAGTGTAGTGGTGTTTTTGGACAATTGGGTGTATTAGGTTAAACTTCAGCACCTTCTGAAACTATCCCCTGGAGAAACAGAAAAAGAGTCTTTACTGCCAGAACAGGAACATCCACAAACCCTTTCCTCATTGTGTTTTTTGGCCATTTCCAGAGACTTCTACGTTTTTGCCCTGGTGTGGTTGCCTTCACTGTGAATGAAAATAATTATCAAAGAATGCAGACTGTTCTAGAATGATAAAAGCGTAAGAGTGAAGGGTGTGTGTGTGTGTGTGTTTGTGTGGGTGTGTGTAAACCCACGTATTCTGGGGTGTTTTCCCTAAGATTATAGGAAGAGGCCTTCAGAAATTAATCTTTTTCCTATAGTAAACTGTTATGAAACTAAACATGGGATCAGGTAATTTCTGCTGAAAACGTCAAAATTTAATTTATTGGAAACTAAAAGCAGAACATTTTTTTTGCCTTACTTAAGTAATTCTTTGTCTGCCTTCAGAGTGCAGAAATGAACAGCCAAGGCTTTCAGGGCATAGCAAAGAAATTTCCCTTAAAATTCCCCTTTGCTAAGGCGACAGTCATTTGTGGAAGCTGCTTTTTTAAATGTACTTAAAATAATGCCTTTATAATGTTCTAATATTTTTTTCTTACTTGACCTTTTTCTTTGCTTTATCAGACACATTATAACTTAAAGTGCCTATAGCATAGAGGGTACAATTTTGTAGATCAAAATAATCAGAAGAATATAAAAGATTGTAAAAAAAACTTTGAATTTTCAAGTGATGGAATATCATCCAAGTCTGGTTTGGATTAAGGCTGCCAGTTTTCTAGGAATTGTGGTTTTTGTCAAATGCATGTGGAAAGCACTGATTGGGGTTCTGGTTGGAGTTCTGGTTTGCTTTCGGAAAACTGCAGAAACACTCTTTGATGTCATTTGTGCAAATGCATTAA
Source organism: Rhinolophus sinicus (assembly GCF_036562045.2). NCBI lineage: Eukaryota > Metazoa > Chordata > Mammalia > Chiroptera > Rhinolophidae > Rhinolophus > Rhinolophus sinicus. Next base: position 74,313,790 of record NC_133752.1, read on the forward strand.
CACGTCAGGGAAAGGGTCAGTAAGAGCATGCTTCTATGTTGAATGTCCATTACAGCCCATTACGGCTGAACATAAAAGCATGAACAGTTTAACTGTTTGTGAATAACCCTAATGCAGGCTTGGATTTTTTTAAGCTGCTTTCTCTAAACATTGTGGATTGCACCTAAGCCTTTCTATGTTTATATTAAACAGATTCTTTTCTGTGTGGGTAGCGTGGTAATTATTTTCATTTCTCCTCTGTGTTTTAATGCAAATTTTGCATTCTTTGGAACTGTGAAGACTTTTCTTTCATTTTCAGCAGTTCATGAATATTGCTCATTGTACAATTGCTAATTGTAATTCTCTTCCAGTATGATCAGCAAAAAAGGTTTGACACACATACATGTCACCAGCAGTTTTTCTTTTCAGCTTGGTTATAGTGTTAACCTTCTGTCTTGCCAATCGTCTAATTTTGTATTTGGTCTTATAGATACGGTCCGAGAACTGCTGTGTCTGATGACGCAGAGTAAGTTGTCTTGTATTCGTAGGAATACATTAATTACTAGCCTAAACTGCATGCCTTCAGTACTTACCACTAATGGAAATGCAATTAATGCAACAGCGAACTGAATAGCTAATTGACTTGTGCAGTCTCAGAAAAGCACTTGAAGATGGAATGCAGAACATATGTTCTGTGCAGGAGAGATGAATGAAAAAGCAACTGAAGCATGATTCTAATATGCAGCTGCTGCTTAAAACTTAACATTTGCTTTTCATAGATGGAGCATGTTAAAGTTGTTCTTGTTACCATTTGGATGTTGGTACTCCTTCTGAACCACAGAATTATTAAAAGGGCATTCTGTGTTTTGCATTTAATTCTTGATATGTTTAGGGCTTGGAGTTAACAAAGAGGCAGTCATTTTCATAGCCACATTTTTTTAAGCTAAGAAAATAAATCCTAAACCACTAATTGTAGATTCAGAAGCCCAAGTTCCTCCCGGATTGGAGTAATATAAACTGTGGGATGCTTGAGACCAAATCATTGGGGTTTCAGTCAAGTTCCATGGCAGAGCAAGGGGTCAAGATGTAAAACAGGACTTGGGCTTCCTCTCCCTGCTATTTGGTTTCCATTCCTCTCAGAGACTCATTCCCCATCCGCTGTCTCACCTCCAAATTTGAGAAGAATCCGTACTCTCCCATCTGTGACCACTTTAACTCCATTTCAGAAATGGATTTTCCATACACAGAGGATTCTGAAATGAATATCCAAGGCAAAAGTTTTTGTAGCCAAATATTAGCTTCCTCAGATTTGAGTATCTTGTGTTTTAAGAAACATGACTAATATCTAATTCCAACATTAGTCGCCTCTGAACCTGATGTCTGTCCTCCGAGAGGCAGCTCGTGGCCCCATGGGCGTCTGGGCTGACAGAAGTGGTCACTGGCACGCTTTGTCCCCATCTTGCTGTTCTGAGCCATAGTTTCAAGTCACATAGTGAGGGGTCCAAACAGCAGTGTCAGACACACAAATTATCTCCAACAGTGACGATGAGCGCTAGCCCAAAATTTGCTGTTTTCAAATTGTGCTTTTTCCACGTTCATGTTTAGGGCATCAGCTCCGTTCGTACTCTCGGCTCTAAGCAGTCTGACTCTTGCACCAACGATACCAGTTTCCGGTGTACGCTCTGTGATTGCTTTGTTAGCCTGACATACAGAAGCACACTCATGTCTCAAAACCCAAACCAACTTCAGCCTGAGCTTGACTGACTGCATGGAGTTAAAGAGTCTATAAAATTGAGCCCTGGTTATTATTACTTTTAAAATCTGTAGTGGCAATATTTAATATTCACTGAAAGGAGGACTGCATAAAATTGATAGGCAAAACACTACTTTGATTTGGTTAGAAAAAAGATTTTGATAGAATGGATTTATTCTTCATCAGTGCAAAGCTGCTGTTCAATTTGCCTAAGAAAGCTGTTTGGGAAACCCTAAAAAGTAAAAGAAAAAAGCTATATTAAAAAGCTTTCAGATTGTGCCTGTACCTGAATATGAAAGCTCACCCACAGAAGTTAATGATTTTTTTTTTTAAGCAGTTAGATTGGGGACACCCTTCTCTCCTAAATTTACAAAAAGCAGCCATATAGAATAAGGAGGGTAGAAGGAACTTCTTTCCCAGACGTCTTATCTGGGAATACCAAAAGCCCAAATTTCCTTCTTGGAGTAGACATAATTTACATGAAACCATGTGGGGAACAAAATAAAAAGTTCATATCAGAAGTTTATTTTTTAAATAGAAATTCATAATGTATTTAGTTTATTCCCTCACTATCTCCCTTTTTCAAAATCTTTAAGGGCAATTATTGGCACAGACTCTATTCATAATTGACACATTCTTAAAATACAGCCCAATCAAAAAAAGATGTGCCCTTTAAGGAAAATGCAGGTCAGGGGCAGACCTACCACACAGGCAAATAGAAATTTCCGCCTCCTGGCAAGCCAAGAATGTTTCCATAGATTTAGTTTCACCTTCTTGCCCTTTTCTTTACTTCCACACACTTCCTCTTCCAACACTCTCCCCACCAAAGGAGCCTGTACACTGTAAGAGCCAGAGGCCATTTTATTCTTAATTCCCTTACCTTCGACTTGGCCCAGAAACAATTTCCAGGCTCCCCTTGAGGTAATTTAATCCTGGACCTCAAAAATGCCAACGCACCACCAAGGGACACTCCTGGGCTCAGCAGCCTAGATCCCCTGTCCCAACAGCCCAAGGACAGGGCTTGCTGTGCTGGAAAGCACAGGTTTTGTGCAAGTCGCGTTCATATTTTGGAAGCTGGGCTTCTCCAGGATCCCCCTAGCCCATCCCGAGACACACACGTCTTCATTGTGGAGGCTGAGTCCAGCCTCTGAATTAGAGAACATTTTCTGAGTAGTGGTTCAGCCCATTTTCTGTCTAGAATGATCAATTCTCAACTTGCTTAGTTCCTTTTTTTGAAATGGCATAAAAGTATTGCTCATAAGTTTAGTTTCTCTTTTGGTCAGTTTGCTTGTATTTCTTTAAAAAAAAAAACCCAATGCTGGGAAAAAATAGTATTTCCTGGTATAGGAGAGGGCAAACAAGAGTTTCTTTTTTTGTTTCTCTAAACAGCTTTTGGCCACATTTGGGCTGAGGCAGTTAGACCTTCATGAAGGTGGGAACGGAGATAAGAAGCAAGGACAGAGGCAATTCTGAAGGCTTGTTTCTGTCCTTTCCATGCCCATCAACTGAGATAACCATTTCCCAATCCTGGAGAAGGCTGCTGTTTTCTTTCTGGAGTCCCAGAAGCCACCCATTGTGGCCTAAACCAAAATTCTGCCCTGTGGAAATTATAGATGGCAAAGTTGAAGGAAAGAACCTTCTTTCTCTCCCATAATCTGCCAACTACTGAGTAGACTATGAGCAAGTCTCAGCTCAGAGAGGTTTCTGTCTTCTAAGATCTTTGCAAAGGCTGTGAATTGCCTTAAAAGATGAACTGAGTGAATTCAATATAGAGGTAAAGGTTTTTTTTTTAAAACTGAGAGGAGAATGGGATGAATTTTCATCTCTTTCTGGAAAGCCTACTTAAGGGAATTTTGATCCTTGAAGTTTAAAAAACATGGGTTAGACTTTTCTACCTAACTCTGCAAATTCTTAAATCTCTCCTAAACAACATGAATAAATAGTATAAAATAAGTTTAAAATCACAGTCCCTCCTGCCTCTTGAGGACTGCCATTTATCTTTCAGGAAGGCACAGCTGCCACAATCAACACTACCCACTGAGTAAGTGGAGGCAGCTCCGCACGGTGGTTTGTCATATCTGAGCTAAGAGGACCTCAGATAAAAGTCCTTCTATGCAGTCAGATTATTAGAATACTCTTGGGGAAGACAGATTACAAGTCCAGTCTTCAGATTTAGCTCTCTTAGGTCAGCCTTAAATTGTCTAACATCTAGAGAGAGGGGAGAGGCACCTACATACTCTTGCAGATTTATTTCGAGTGGACTGAAACGAAGGTGGGCAGCCACCTTCCAGTGAGCTGCCTGCTAAGGAACCCACTAGCATCCAGTGATGCTGCCACTGTCATTGTCTGGCCATGGCGACAACAGTTTTGGACATTACTGATGATGTCTGGAATTAGTTGGTGTCTAAGTGCATGACTTTTCTTTTTCTTTGTGTGAAGCTGGCTTCAAAAACAGACTATCACAGTTCTTCTGTCCTTAAAAGTTAACAGTGAACTTTAAAGGGGCCTCCATATTTTGATTTTGGCACTATGTAACGCATTTGGTCCCAGAGCTCATTTCTTTTAAGAGGGGAAAAAGGATTTTGCTTTGGTTTTTATTTCTGTTTTCATCTTGCTGCTTCAGCTTTTGCTGTAACAAAGGTCTATGTGAGCATCATAGAAATCGCCCTATGGTTTTGCCCACCCTTTAATAAGCTCCTATAGAATATATCAATTATATGTATAGACAGAGGGTTTTAAGAAATTGTTTTCCCTTTTTTCTTTTAAAAGAGTAAATTCAGAAGTAACCTGACAAAAAAGTAAAATGTTCATGAGAATATTAGGATACAAAGTATATACTGATTTATATATTTTATTCCTTAATCTTACTATGAAATATCTGATTTTCCTGATTCCAAGATGTCAACAATTGCACTATTGATTTACAGACAGTTTTACAGGAAATAGAGACAACCACATAAACGTATGCATCACTAATGCATAGTTGTTGGCTGCTTCCAAAATTCAGAAACTAATACAATACGGCCTTAGGACCATATGATATTTTTTTGGAAATGGAGAAGTTACCTTAGTTAATATATAATAAAAAACATTTAAGCCAGATCTTTACACAAGAAGCATTTTCTGTAAAAAAAAAAAAAAAAAAAAAAAGTTTCGCTTCATGGAACACTACCCTCCCCCTTTTAGTTCTCTTTTTTATTTTCTAATGCATTTCCAAATGAGAGGAGCCCAGAGTGTCATATGCCTTTTCCTAGATCTTCTTTAAGCATATTTTGGCACCTACATATAAAAATTACATTGACCTGATGCAGCCACCGCTGAAGACAAAAAATGGTCACATTGGGCTTTTGCTGCAAAAGAAGAGGTGGGGGTGCTGGCATGCTCGCCTCTGGCTGAGGGAGGGAACAAACAGCCATCAGGGAGCTGCCTGAAAGAGGACCGGTTTTCCAAGTGAAATAGCGCCCCCACGCAGCAGAACGTCCCAGAATATGCAGAGATGTGACGAGGGGGCTCTGATCCCGGTCCATTTTTGTTTCTGCTCTCTCCACACCTAGGAGCACGAGTATGTTTGACGTGCGGTGTGAGGAGGAGGCCGCAGTGCAGCCGCACAGCAGGGCCCGCCAGGAGCAGCTGCAGCTAATAAATAACCAGCTACGGGAAGAGGACGACAAATGGCAAGATGTGAGTGCCGGCCAAGGCCGCGGGCGGCAGGGAGGCTGCCCAGCAGGATGGGTTAGAGGCCCTTTGGAGCAGAAAATCAGGTGGGGTGGGTAGACTTGGACGTGAAAGCCAGACAGGGGAAGGGAGCCCCTGGAGGATTTCAAACAGCGACACAGTTAATGTGGGAATTAAAGGAAGGTTAATAGCAACATGAAGGGTGAGGAGTGAATGACACAGGCAAGTACCCTTGCTAGAAGTTTGGCCACAAAGGAGAGGGGAACTGGAGGGAGTCCACTGGCATGGGATGTAGAATTGAGGATGTACTGTCTTTTGAGATTATATATTTGAAACTGATAATGATGATGACAAAAATCCCTGCCAACATTGAAAGTGTACCAGTGGCAGGCACTGTTCTAAGTGTCTTGCATGTAATAATTCTTTAATCCTCTTAGTAACTCAGTGAGCTAGCAACTATTATCACCTCAATTCCACAGATGGGTCCCAGAACAGCTAAGTAACTTGCCCAAAATCACACTGCTAGTGAGTAAGAGACCCAGGATTCGAACTAGGAAAGGAAGGCTCCAGGGCCTGATGAAGCCCTTGAGATTGTCTGTATGCTGAGAGCAAAGAGCCAGGGCAGGGGAAGAGCTTGACAATAGGGGTGAGAGGAGGGAGAGTGGATTATTTAATTTCATCTTCACCGAGTACTCTGAGATAGCCATTGCCATTAGTCAAAAATGTTAACTTCTCCAAAGTCAATGAAATGTAGTAATATTTATTTCTACTATATATTGAGCACTTACAATGTGCCTGGCACCTTATATATACTATCTCATTTCACCCTCACAACAGGCTTGTCAGAGTAGGTGTTATTATCATCTTTACTTTAGAGAAGAGGAAACTGAGGTACAGAGACGCTGAAAAACCAAAGCCTGAGATGCCAAAGCATGGAAGAGAGAGAGCTAGGGTTATTTCCCACAGCCGAAATCCCACCCATCTGACTCTAGAAGCCTAACTCTTCGTCATTATGCTATAAGTGCCTAGGATTCGTGGTGAGATTGTTGTAAGGATCAGAAGAATTAATCCATGTAGAATCATCAGTTCTGTAAGACCCCAAAGCCAATTTTTTTCTGCCTTTTCTTCCTTCCCTGAGGACATTGTGGAGGCCTGTGGTTAATTCCTACCATTGTACTGTCAGCAAGTTCATTCACAATGCAGACGTCATAAATAGCAAGAAATGAAATCCCCTGGCGAAGCAATACTTTAAAATTTGGCAACTGACATGAAATGTGATTGCAAATTTCACATTGCCATGTTTAAATAAATGTGCTACCCTGCTATGGATAATGTAGATGTATCTGAAAGTTTTTTGCCTTTGAAGCATTCCTGTTCCAACCAGACATTGGATTGTGTGGGAATGCCCTAGCATAGTGTCTGGCCCATATTCAGTGCTCACTAAACTCTGAGGAGTAAAAATGGAATTATGTGCAAGCCTGAAAAAGTATGTTCTGTTTACACCAAATCCACCCCCACAGGATCTGGCACGTTGGAAAAGCCGTAGAAGAAGTGCTTCTCAGGACTTAATCAAGAAAGAGGAAGAAAGGAAAAAAATGGAGAAGTTACTGGCTGGGGAAGATGGGACAAGTGAACGAAGGAAAAGCATCAAAACCTACAGAGAAATTGTTCAAGAAAAGTGGGTTCTTTCTGTTGTTGTTGTTGTTGTTGTTGTTTAATGTCAATATTATCTAGCTGTGCTTTTTCTAAAAATTGTTGGTTATCACAAAGGCTCTGACACCAATATTATACACTTCTTGTGCTGTTCCTTCAGCTCTGCCTTGGTTCCTACCAATGTCATCTTTGCAATTTTTGTGACTCTTGTTGACTTTGTTATTGCTTCTGTCTCCCATGCCTATCCTTTAGGGAGCGGAGAGAGAGGGAATTGCATGAGGCGTATAAGAATGCACGGTCCCAGGAGGAGGCAGAGGGGATCCTTCAACAGTACATAGAGAGGTTCACCATCAGCGAGGCTGTTCTTGAACGCTTGGAGATGCCAAAAATCCTGGAAAGAAGCCATTCAACAGAGCCAAACTTATCCCCCTTCCTGACTGACCCCAGCCCCATGAAATACCTGCGGCAACAGTCACTGCCTCCACCCAAATTCACTGCCACTGTGGAAACCACCATCGCTCGTACCAGCATCCTGGATACCAGCATGTCAGCAGGCAGTGGGTCTCCAAGCAAAACTGTCACTCCCAAAGCAGTGCCTATGCTGACACCCAAGCCTTACTCCCAGCCCAAAAATTCTCAAGAAGTTTTGAAGACCTTTAAGGTAGGATGAGTTCCTTAAGAGTAGAACCAAAACTGAACTCCAGTTAGTCAAGAGGAAGAAGCGTCTTGTCTCAAGAAAATGCAATTATTTTCTTTCGGTTGCAAAAGAAAATGCAAACATAAGCAAAATATATTAGAAAGAAGAAAAGAAAAGCAAACTGTTAACATTTACATTTGCAAAGTTGATGTGACTCCAAGAATTGTTTTGCAAATGATTAAGGGCTAGGTGGTTCCCCTCAATTCCTGCTGTTAATACTGATGGGCTCCAATGAGACTGAGTGTTTAGTCATTTCCATGAGCAAAATCTATCTTCTAATTTGATGTAATGGCATGGTCTCTTTATAGTGCTGGCCACAAACCCTAATGTAGTAACACCCTAGGTATCTCCAACTATCTGGAGATATTGCAAATTCTTCAAAACAAAATTTGAATTAGTTTGGTTTAAATAGAAGTATATACATCTACCTTTCTTTTAGCAAGTCACTGACATTATATCCAAAATGATGCTACAGTCGAAAAAAATAATACAGGTAACACATGAAAATATGCAGTATTCTTGGTCCTCAAGTGAAATAGATATTTAAAATATTTTTAAGTGGAAAGAAACTAGGTTGTTGTTTACCAATGAATGTGTAAAATAGTGTTCCAGAACCAAAGAATCTATGATAACCAAACATCCTTTCACTTTCTCAAATTCCAGTATTTTCCCTCACATTTTGAGGAGGCACTCATCGTTTGTCTAAGCTCTCTTGACTACAAAGAAAAATCAGTTCTCATTGTCCCTACACACCACATGGGTGTGTAATGGAAGACACAGGTGGAATTCCTCACTAGCAGAATGGAGGTGTGACTGTACAGGAAATTTGCTTAACCAAACTAACTGAGCGATGTGACGCTGGGTATCTTCCCTATTGACTTAAAAGGAACCAAACCATACTTCCTGACTTTTGTTTAAATAACTCTGAATGTATCTTTAAGATCTGTGCCTTAGGCTTTGCTAGAACAAAAGAAAAATGCTGCGGCTGCCTCATCTGGCTGTGGCTGAATTGAGATGTTTGTCCCTTAAAGGACAGGGGCTGTGTGTTTGTTGTTCACAGCTTCATCCTGAGAGCCTGGCATAGGTACCCAGGACACAGTTGGCACTCAGCAGGTGTTTATTGAATAAATACATTAATTTTTCCTGAGAAGATGAGCTATTCATCATGGAGACTCACGCATGTGCTCACACGTGCTCGGCAGCTCACCCAAGTACTTCACAGTCTCCTTTACCTAGGGCCCACGATGACGAACTGTGATGTTTCATGAAGGAAGGTTTGCTGTTGATGTGGCTAAGAACAGGGGTAGGGAATACATGTATTTAATTTGGTATCCAAGGCATCTAACCTGATAATCTAGGTGTCTACTTCCCTTCCTTTATATAAACAGTATGATATGGTCATGTAAACCAGGGGTGTCCAAACTGTTTTCAACGTTTTTTACCAAGGGCCATATGCAGTAAAATACACAAACAGCAGGGCCACTCACTGGAGGTGAAGTACGTATTGCCTCACCTGGTTTATTTAAGTAAACTAAATATATTCTTGGAATTTGCTGCAGGCCAATTAACAATGGATTGCAGGCCGCAGTTGGCCCGCGGGCCACAGTTTTGACACCCCTAATGTAAACAGAAGAATTAGGACAGAGTGACTTAATGGCAACATTATGGCCTTGAGAAAACCCGGTTCCTTACCATTGTGACAAGACAATATAGAGGACTCAGGAAGATCATTCGTGGAGGGGTGGATTGAGGTCCTTCTGTTCTAGAGCTGGGGCTCGCTCTTGAGCACCAATGAGCCTTCAGTCATCGTGGCTATCAGCCTTATTCCCAGCCCCACCACTGAGGGGGTGGACCCACTTGTGGTCAAGGGTAACATGTAAATGAACAATTGTTACCAGGTAATGCCAGGACATAAGCCAAGGTGTGTGTGTGTGTGTGTGTGTGTGTGAGTGAGTGTGTATATGTTCTCGTGGGGAGGTGGGTGGAGCGTGGGAGGCGGAACACAGGCTCGGTTTCCCAGGACAACATAATGAAGAATAGAGGAAGATCAACTATTTCAAGCTTAAGGAAATAGTTTTCAAATTGAGAGTTGCCACTTGTTGCTAAGTTATAAAATCAATATAGTGGTTTGGAATCATCATTTTAAGCAAAATGAAGTAGACTAGAACACAATTAAAAAAAAGAAAAACGGTGCATCACATATAATAAAGGTAAATATTGTTTTGTGAAATTCTTGTTTCAGTTATATTTATGTGTATGTGCTCAGCCGTGATTTAAATTTATTTCTCGTGGATTACAGACAAAGATTTTAGGAGAGCTAGTCATAGAAACTAATATTTGCATACTTAAAATGAGCCAGGTACTGTTCTAAACTCTGTATATATATTAATCCATACAATTGCCATAACAGCACTATCAGGGAGGTACTATTATAAATTTTGCAGATGAGGAAACAAGTTGAAGATTACACGGCTGTTGAGTGATAGAGCCAGAACTCAACCTTAGGCATCTAACTGCGGAGCCTCCTCTCAACTATTCTATAGATCCTGTGCCTTAAACTTCAAGACAGAGATTTCTAGATTCTTTTCATAAGCCAGACTAACCACACTCTCAGCACCTCCTTTCTTGCTGTCACTGTCTTCCCTAGACATGGGTGCAAAACAAAAATATTTTAATGTATATGGCCTTTTTTCTTGAAAAAAAATGGGATTGTAAAATTAACTAGAAATAGACATCTACTGAAACATAGCATAGCATCAGGTTCTGTGCCCTCCATGATAGCATCAAAAAAAGTACCCACGGCCCCCTACCCACCCAGGAAAACTTGTAAAATTTTCCTCATCTGAGGTGGTTCCACCTAATTTATATACTAACCAGATAAACAAAACCTCAAAATTGTAGAATAGCAGTCAGAATTTACATGAAAAATTATGGGAGCCCAAGTAGGTGGCATGTATTTATATGTAAGATTCCTTGATTTTCGATACTTTAAAATGGAAGCACACCCTATGTAAGGTGAACATGAAGTGTAATTTAAAGTAAAGTGGCCTGAGAAGGCCAACTACTTTTGAAGGAGACCCTCAACAATGGCTCTTGTAGGAGCCCTAATTTCTAAAACCAATCCAAGTATATGAAAACATATTCTTTGTTGGACTATGATTATTAATTGATAATATTTTAAGGTGATTCTGAATATGTTATTTGGTTATAGCCTTTCTTTGGGGAATAGCATGTTTTCTGTTCATTCTGGTTTTTATAGGTAGATGGGAAAGTCAGCATGAATGGAGAAACGGTTCACGGTGATGAGGAGGAGAAGGAAAGAGAGTGTCCCACGGTGACACTTGCCCCGTCGTTAACCAAATCTCAGATGTTTGAAGACGTGGCCAGAGTGCATGGGTCCCCAGTGGAGTTGAAACAAGACAACAATAGCATTGAGATCAACATAAAGAAGCCAAATTTTGTTCCCCAAGAACCGACAGTAAGAACCAAACATTATTTTCTTATTTGGGATAATTCCATTGTGAAAGAATCTACTTTTAAAAATAAGCCGGTCTTGATAATGATCATTTGTTTCTATGTGGGTGTAGTAGTTTGCTAGCGCTGCCATAACAAAGTACCACAAACTGAATGGCTTAAACGACAGAAACTGTCTCACAGAAGTCCAAAATCAAGATGTTGGCAGTGTTGGTTCCTTTGTTGGCTGTAAGGGAGAATCTATTCCATGCCTCCCGCTACCTTCTGATGGTTGCTAGCAATCTTTGGTATTCCTTCACTTGATGTATCCATCTTACCCTGATCTCTGCCTTCATCTTCACATGGCTCTCTCCTTACGTGCTTGTCTGTGTTTCGATTTCCCCTTTTTATAAGGACATCAGTTCATACTGGATTAGGGACCCACTCCGCTCCAGTACGACCTCAGCTTAACTAATTACATCTGTAACAATCCCATTTTCAAATAAGGTCACATTCTGAGGGATTAGAGGTTATGCCAACAACATACGAATTTGGGGCGGGGGACACAATTCAATACTAACAGTAGGTATAATATAACATGTAATATAAATTGGGAATAAGAAAAAATTTTCTTGTCTTCACATTATTGATGTCTAATCTTATAGAAAAGTAAATAAGTTTCTAAAATATCATTTTTTCTGTTTGTTCAGGACCCCATCAGACTTGTTAATACAGTTTGAAAATAACTGGTGCCATCAAAACCAGGATGGCTTTCTACCCTTGACAACATGTATAAAAGGGTATTATTTTTATTAGTTAAAAACACTCATTATAAACCAAACTAATTTTTTATTAGCTTAACCCCCTAAATTCAGAGCAATTAGTAGCATTATTGAATGGCCAAGATGAAAAATGTAGGATAATTCAAGAAGAGCAGAAACGAAAACTCAAAAGAACATTATATTTGCCGCTGTGGAGGATAAAATATTATAGGAAAGATTACACCTTCTTAAATCTCACACCAGAAAGGCTCATGCTGGTTTTGCTGATCAAACCCAAACTTTTACTACCACAGATGCAGCCGAGCTTTTGGGGTGCAAGATAGACTCTTTTCAATCCCATTTGTTCTCACCAGACGCTGGTGTCTGCAGTTTTAATTTATAGCATTTTGAGTTGGAGTTATATAGGATAAGGAAAACTGTCAGCATTTTCCCTCAGCACCTAGAAAGTTTTGGTCCAGAGGAAAACTTGTCTCCCAGCTCCAGGGCTGAGATAGATGACCTAGCTAGCTAACCCCACCCAGCAGACTGGATATTCTTTCTCTTATCTCTGGGATTTGTCTTTTGAAAAAATAAAATATTTCTCAGAGGAGTTGAAAAGATGTAATTCTTTCCCACTGTGCTCAAGCCCTGTGGAAGAAATTCAGATCGGAATAGACCAAAAATAATTTCCTCAGCATGGTAACATGTCTGCTGGTCTCCAGGAGCAACGTTTTGTGATCCAGGCAAATGCTGAGTCTCGCAACCAGGAATTTCATTTCACTTTTCCCTTGCATAAATGTCACCGTCTCTGAAGAGTTCTTACAGATTATCACAAGATGGAATATTGAATTCTGCTAGTAGCGTGGAAACTTTCCCAGTAGAGTCAACATTGACTTACACTCTTAAATTTAATTAGAAGTTCCCCAAGTTCATTCGACATTTCAGTGGTGGAAGTGCTTTTCTAGGACAGTTAGTAATTCTGTTCTTATTTCTCTTGCCACACTTAATAAAGAGCATTTTCTAAGTTCCCTTCATAAACACCTTTCCCCGCCTCCATCCGGTTCCTATGTCAGGTCAGAGCTCTTCGTATGCACTATTGAGCACAACTCTTTCTCACTTACTTTGGAAGAGCAGCAATGTAGGTGCCACACTTGGCCCACGGCACATGCCACATAACAGAAGTATACAGGGCTTACTCAGGCCCAGACGATTACGTACGAGAACAAATCTGAAGGGCTCTGCTATCAGGCAGATACTTTCTACCTCTGCAGGTCTGCCCTCTGACCATTTGGTTGTGATGGTTTAGAGAACACTCTGCCTTTGGCTGAATAGATTTTATTCCTGACAGAAGTGAAAGGAGTAAGTGAAGAGACCAGATGGTATAAGGCATAACGTTCATATACCAACTATTTAATCTCTCTTGGTGTAAGTTTTTATTTTTAACCCTTTGGTGGAGTACAAAAGCTTTCCCTGTCTTATATGGAGACTTATGGTAGTAAGTACAGGACTCCAAAAACAGAAAAAAAGGGTGTTTTGTTTGTTTTTAGAGCCATAAGAGTGCCCTTTAAAATATGCTCATTCTCAATAATGACTAATTTCCTTATTTTTACAATGAGCAAAATAAACAGAAAATATTCTCTTTTAATGCTCAACATTTTCTACTTTAATTGTTGTACTGCCAAGCTCCCTAAAGGCAAACAGAAGACGTGAAAGATTTCCCATTGATTACATATCCCCAAAAGTATCGGACCTTAAGAGAAACAAAATTAGGTGATCTGAAAGAAAGAGGATTATTTGATACCGTGTAATGGAAAACCCAAACAAAAAGGTGCCTTGTGAACTTTCTTCCCAGAAACCAGCCTGATCCTGGGCAGACTCAAGATACAGGTCCAAATTCATGGAAAAGCCTGAGAGTCTCTTCCTCCAAGTATCTATTTCTTAGAAAAGCTGCCTAGTTTAGAGTAATTTCTAGTTTAATAAACCCTAGTGGTTCTGAATAGGTCATTCATTTACCCTGTGTCTAGCACTTTAGGCTGTTGAATTCACTATGACTCTCACCTTGTTTTCTGGGTAGATGACTACCTGTAAACTATGTCTGTTAGACCGTAAGCCAAGTTGTTAGCTGTACTACAAGAAATGTTGGCTCATTACAGAAACGCTCTTCATACTCGCTTACAACTTACGACACAAAGAGTTTTCCATTCAGAATGTGTTACCCCAAGAGTCATTCTAAAAGAATCTCTTCTCCAACAAACCTGCTCCTCATTATACTTCCTCCTCCATATTCCAAGAAAAGCATTTCTTGACAGTGTAACAGCCCGCATATTCCTGCTGCAACTGTGGAACTAATTGGTGATGGCAAAATATGGGGACCAGCATAAAATGTGGGGCCGCACTGCAGGGCCTCCCAGGGCTTGATCGCTGTTTGGATCTGATTTGCTGTTTCTAATTCATTTGCCCCATTCTATGGGGCTGTCAAAGGAATAGTGTTTTTCTCTTTAAATAGTGTCTTTCTTCCAAAAACTGCATTCCCAACAGATACACTTTTTTTACAGAGGAGTAGCCTCACCCACCACTAAAATGTCACAGTTCCTTCAGGGTGAGCTGGTACTGTTCAAAGGGCACAGCAGCAGTAGGCAGGGGAACGAATCCAAACTGTGAGGCAGAGCAGCAGAGAAGGGTGGCTGCAAGACTCCAGTTGGGGACAGGAGGAGGTCAGAGTGTCAGCCTTTTGTGCCGACACAACCACTTTTTTGCGACATTATGTCATCCCTTCAGTTTCCTTCTTCCTCATCTTTCTCATTCCAAACTCTTGGGACCATGGTTCTGTTATTTTAGAAATAGATTCTAAATTAAGTTAGGCTTGCTGTTGTTGTTTTTTTAAAATACTCTGGTTGGATCTACTGATACCAGCAACCCCAGATTATCCTCCAATGAATCATCTCTAAGTGATGCAATTGTGATGCCCGTTACCTTGCCAATGCTTGCCTGCTAATTGATAAGCATGAATTAAGGACCTACTCTGTGCCTCATTTTTGAAATAAAAAAGAAAACCATTAACTTGCTGGGAAAGCAATTCATATAAAGCAAGTAGAATAAAACTGTATTTAATTAAGTGCTAGGTGATAGGGTCAGAAGACTAGAGGGATGTAAGATTAGAAAGAATAGCTATGATCATTATAGGTTGAGGTTAGTCGGGCAGGTCTTGTGTGGGATGTGGATTATGAAACTTGACCGTAAGTGCGGGACTTGCGTTTGAAATGCAGGAAGGAATTTGGTATTCCACATGTTGGGAATATTCTCCTATTCCTATATTCCACAGGTTGAGCATAGCAGAAACAAAGGCATGGGTGGTGAGGAGCCCACAAGAGCACCCAAAGGGTGATGAGGGTGACTAGATGGTGTACACTCCAGTCAGAGGGACAGGTTTCCCCCACCCCCTTCCGGTTATCCCTGCGATATTTCCCAGTTGAAACCTAACACTTTTTTTTTTTTTTTTTTTCATTTTAAAACATTGGCTTCTGTAAGAAAATCTTGTCATAAAACAAATTCCTAGAATCCAGGATTGGTAGAGACTTTGGAAGGTCTTCTAATCTGAGGACTCATTTATCCTGTTTAGCGACCTACAGAAAGATGTTTTATGTCTCCCTTGAAGCTATTCCAGTGTGTTCTTGATCCACTGTAAGTTATATTTGAATTTAAATCTCTTCTTTCCTCGATGGTACCAAAAATGACCCTTTCCTAAAATACCTAAAGTACTCCATGCACTAGGTCAAAGATCACACCCCACCTGAGCAAGTTAAACTGTCTGAGCCTCAGTTTGTATTTAAAATAAGAAGAGTCAGAGTATACGCATTCAGTGGTTATTGTGAGAATTCATGTACATAGAGCACTTAGCATGATACAAAAGCAACTCAGACAGTGGTGCCCTTAAGTTATTTTTAATATTGTCATATAACAAACAAGAGAAAGAGAGTTACCGTATATTTTTCAGAAGCCTGGAAAGGTGATACGTGTAAAGTTTTTTTGGGGTTAAGGAAAGATCGACAAAATTGCCATCTTGAACAGATGTGAGTTACATACAAATGAGATGAATTCCTTGTCATCTTCCAACTCAGCTTGTCAGTTGTTCCAGTTGTAATTCTCTAAGAAACATTCAAGTGTGAACAGCTTTTTCCAGAAGACAATTGCCCGTGCACATGCCCACACGATTCTTCCTGCAGCTCTTTTTGCTTCTCTTATTGTTCACTTTTCCCCAATTTGGCTTCCCTCTGCAGCCAAGATCCCCAGGACACCCACTTATTGACCTCTGTGTCACTCCATCCCATGACCACTGATGAGCTTTCCCTTGCCAACTCATCCCACATGGTGTCGCATGTGCCCTCCCTGCCGCCCAGCACCTTCCCACCAGGTTTTTGGCAATTCTCCCTCATTGACCAGGGTAGAAACTCAGCTATTAGATACCTAAATTATTTCATCTGCTTTTCTCAAACTAAGAAGGTAGGTCTCTTTTTCCCACCTTGATAAAGCTCTAGGCCTTTTCCTGAAAATGCAGTACTTTCCTAATGTTTTCTGATCCAGGAAAACAGACAAGCAGATCTTTTTTGAAACATTTCATTTTGCAAAGACAGCAGTGTGAAGGCACTGGAGTCGGTGCTGTTTTCCTTATAACTGAGACCCACTGCAAATTCCTTCTAGACATCAAATGTCAACCAACATTTCTTTAGAAGCATGTATTCTCCATCTAGAAGTAATTGAAGACTATTAGATTTAATGGTCTTTAAAAGTCATTAAAGATCGTTAGGTACAGAAGCATTTATAGACGTCAAGAAAGTATCCATCAAGGACAATGAAAAAATCAAACCCAGCCCGTCTTACTTGGATCAGAGCCTCACGTTGTTGGTTTGAAAAGTTTAAGGCGAAAAGAAAAAGTTTAAGGAATGGAGAGGCTGATTCTTCATGTAGATCCTCTTTCATCCAGTGAAAATAGATATGTATTTGAAGGTATAAAAGTGAAAGGGGAAACACATGCATGGCATATGTGATACCTGGGCCAAGACATAAGTCGACTGATTTTTCCAGGCTCGTGTCCAGATAAGTTATTCAAGACTGGAGCCAGGAAATCACTCGGCGTCAGAGAATGGTAGCTCAGGAGAGGACCTTGGACATCATATCTTCCAGTCCTTAGAGGTTAAATGATCAGTCCGAGTTCTAGAAACGGGACCACCCACACCCTAGGTGTCTGACTGTTCTTGAACTCCTGCTTCATATTTCCAATTCATTCTCTCTGGGCCAGCCCACCAATAAGAGTCTTGTTAAAAATGAGCAGCCAGATGCCAGGTAGATTTTGTGGCTAGACCAGGTCCCTTTGAAGCCAGGAAACTGCCAACTCCCACCCGTGGCCTCAGGGCTAAGTCTGGCATCAGAGCCAGTTTGGATCCTGTTCTCAGTCAGGGGAAGCCAACTCCTGACTTAGGCCCCTGTAACCTTTCTGTGCTGTCATTCATTTGTGTCCAGGGATCTGTTTTTATTTGTTTTCATTCTTGAGACTGTTACCGATTGGAGAATGGAAGGCCCCTCCTCTATTTAGCTGTAACCAAAGGAAAGTATGGGTCAGAAAGTGAATTTTCCAGCAAGGCAGGTTTGTTTCAGGCAAACCTCTGAGTCTATTAGGACTGGTTAAAACTGCCAATTTTGAACGCATCGCCTTTGAAATAATGATGTGAGTTCAAAAGTCACAAGCTTTCAGGATGGAGTGTCCAGATACAAGTTCATTAAACTGGTTTTGGAGAGTTCCCTTGATTACATGTATTCTATAGATATTGCAGAATACAGATAAATTATAAAGAAAATATAAACTACCTATTACTCCAGACACTCAGAAATTAATACTAAGACTTTTTTCCCCTACAAACCCCCCTCCTCTGGAAACCCACCCCAGGCAGCGCGGTGCCGCCTGTGGCTGGCGGTTAAAAGGGCCTGCGGGCAGAGAGCAGACAGCTCCAGTTATGCGCAAGCCCATGCTCTGGCGCTGCAGCCTGACAGCACCCCCATCCTGTCCCCCACCCCTGGCGACGTCACCGGCAAGTGCAGCCGAGGCTCAAAGGCAATGGGAATACTAAGATTTTTTTTTTTTTAATGAATATCCTTCTTCTCTTTTTCATAAAGTATTTTTTAAAATGGGCTCATGTTATTCAAATTGTATTGTAGCTTACTTTTTCTCTTCATTTTTCCTGAATATTTTGCTAGTAATCACCTGATTTTGATGAGTAGTATGTATGCATTTAAACAAAGCTTGAGAGCATAAATTTCACAAATAATGCATAGAACATGCCAGATACTGTACTAGACCCTTGCCCCACTCACAACCTGGACTGGATGGAAAGTCCAGAGATGACGTGATGGCTGGCGGCAGTCTGGCCTCAAGCCACCCTGGAAAGTGGAGACTTAGCTAAATTGCCTCCTGCCCTGAGAGCTTCTAGAGTTTTCATCAGAAAGTACAGAATAAACGAATGAGAGAGAGAATAGAAAGAGTGAGGTAGAATGGATAAGAATGTATGGAATGAAAAAGGCAGCTTGAATCATTTCAGCACTAAAACTAGGACTTTCAGATTCTAGATTGCTTCTTACTGAGCAGAACCTTTAAATTCCTGGGGACAGCTTTGTGGCTGCGCCTCCCAGCCCAGATGATTGGAGCACTGAGGTACCAACATAGGGCAGGGTTGCCGCCTCCCCTACTGGCGAGCAGTATGACCCTGGATAAGTCACTTAGGCTCCTAGGTCTCAGTTTCCTCACATGTATAAAGGGAATCATATTGGTACATATTTTATAAGCTTGCTCTGAGGATTAAGTGAGACAATCCATGTCAGGTACCCCAACAGTACTGACATACGGTAAATGCAGTAAATACTGATCATGGCTTCAGTAACCACAGTATGTGTACCCTTTAAAGCAGGGGTGTCCAAACTGCGGCCCGCGGGCCAACTTCAGTCTGCAATCCTTTTTTTATTGGCCCGCAGCAAATTCCAAAAATATATTTAGTTTACTTAAATAAACCAGGTGAGGCAATACGTACTTCACCTCGAGTGAGTGGCCCGGCTGTTTGTGTATTTTACCGCATATGGCCCTTGGTGAAAAACGTTGAAAAAAGTTTGGACACCCCTGCTTTAAAGCATCATTTTAAGGGAAGACAAATGGGGCCATCTGGGAGCTCAGTATCTGAGTGATAAGTCATATAGAAATGCATTAAGAAATGTGAAAAATCTTGAAAGTGGAAGTTCTCCATTAGTCACGCATAAGTAAAATATTATTGGAATGTGGTGTGCTGGTAAAATAATTCTTAGTGAAATAGTGCTTGAGGATTTTGTCTCCTTTGCATTATAAATTATGTCTAAAGGACTTCAAGAATTGTCTTATTTCATTGATTCCAAGTGACATACTTTCCACATTTGAAGATCTCTATATCAGGATAAATCTTATATTCAATAGCGTGTGATATTCAGCAGTGTGTTTACTTTCTTAGTAGTACCTAAAATAATACAACTTAAAATTGATTGCATCTGAGATTTAATAAAATATGTCCAATTCTTTGTTTATTTGGGGCTGGGGAAGCTTTCGCTTGTTTTTTGTAGTTATTTATTTTATTTCTAGTAATTGAAAACACCAGTGTTCTCAAGAGCATTGTTCATCAATATTTAGCTGCAAATTTCTTTCCTAACCTTAGTTTCCTATAATCTAACCTATTTGGGGGGAGAAACCTAAAAATCAATATTGGTGACAGTATTTTATACATTAATATCAAAGCAAAAAATACTGTCATATATTAATATTTCTCCGTGTGTATATGGAGCACTTTAGATTATAAAACCCAGCTTATTCTTTTGTAATGTTAGACTGGCTACTTGATCTTCAAATGCTACTATCTTAGCAGTCGTTAATGTAACAATGTAAACACACACACAACATAGATATGTAACAAATATAATAAAAGAGACTTCAGTTTATTTAACAATTTCCACTTATTAAATCTCTTAAAAGGGTTCAATTCAGGCTTGTTGATATAGTAAAAATTTATAAAATCCATTAAATAATATAAATGTGATGCTTATTTCCTGCCTAGAGTTTTAAAAGTGCATTTTAAGTTAATATTATGTTCTTCCAGAATTGATACATGTTTATCCATCATTAGAAAATGCTTATCTAATTATAAGGATTTCAAAACTACCCCATCCTCCAAAAGAAAAAGTATCTTTTTGCCACTGGATGCTATTGTAAAATCTTTTAGAAGCTTGAAAAGCATGTTGCTTAAAGTCGTCTTGTGTATTTTTTCAACTATAGTTGACATGCAGTATTATTTTATATTAGTTTCAGGTGTACAGCACAGTGGTTAGACATATGTATAATTTATGAAGTGATCCCCCCAATAAGTCTAGTACCCACCTGGCACTATCCATAGTTATTACAATATTATTGACTATATTTCCTATGCTTTACTTTACATCCCCGTGACTATTTTCTAACTACCAGTTTGTACTTCTTAATCTCTTCACCTCTTCCACCCAGCCCCCAACTCCCCTCCCATCTGGCAACCGTCAGTTTGTTCTCTGTATCTATGAGTCCATTTCTGTTTATTTTGTTCTTTAGAGTCCACATATAAGTGAGATCATATGGTATTTGTCTCTCTCTGTCTAACTTATTTCACTTACCATAATATTCTCTAGGTCCATCCATGTTGTTGCAAATAGTTAAATTTCATTTTTTATGGCTGAGTGATATTTCATTGTGTGTGTATGTGTATATACATACCAGAAATTCTTTATCCAATCATCTGTTGATGGGCATTTCCATTGCTTCCATATCTTGGCTATTGTGAATAGCACTGCAGTGAAAATAGGGTTGCATATATCTTTTCGAATTAGTGTTTTGGATTTCTTTGGATAAATATCCAGGAGTGGAATTGCTGGGTCATAAGGTAGTTCTACCTTTAATTTTGGGGGGAACCACCATACTGTTTTCCATAGTAGCTGCACCAATTTGCTATCCCACAAGGGTTCCCTTTCCTCCATACCCTCACCAACACTTGTTTGTTGATTTATTGATGATAGCCATTCTGACAGGTGTGAGGTAATATCTCATTGTGGTTTTAGTTTGCATTTCTCTGATGATTAGTGACACTGAACACCTTTTCATATGTATATTGGCCATCTGTATGTCCTCTTTGGAGAAATGTCTGTTGAGGTCCTCTGCCCATTTTTTAATTGGATTGTTTGTTTCTTTGGTGTTGAGTTGTATGAGTTTTTAAATAAATTTTGGATATTAACCCCTTATCAGAGACATCATTGGCAAATATCTTCTCCCATTCATTAGGATGTCTTTTCATTTTGTTGATAGTTTCCTTTGCTGTGAAAAACTTTTTAGTTTGATGTAGTCCCATTTCTTAATTTTTTTCTTTTGTTTTCCTTGCCTGAGGAGATATAGCAGCTAAAATATCACTAATGGCAGTGTCAGAGTTTACTTCCTATGTTTTCTTCTAGTTTTATGGTTTGGGGTCTTATTTAAGTCTTTAATCCATTTTGAGTTTCCTGTATATGGAGTAAGAAGGTGGTCCAGTTTCTTTTTCTTTTTCTTTCTTTCTTTTTTTTTTTTTTTTTTTGCCTGTGTATGTCTAGTTTTCCCATCACCATTTATTGAATAGACTGTCTTTACCCCAATATAAGTTCTTGCCTCCTTTGTTATAGATTAAATGACCACATAGTGGATTTATTTCTGGGCTCTCTATTCTGTTCCATTGATCTATGTGTCTGTTTGTATGCCAATACCCTGCAGTTTTGATTACTATGGTTTTGTAGTATCGTTTGATATCAGGTAGCATGATACCTTCAGCTTTGTTCTTCTTTCACAAGATTGCCATGGCTATATGAGGTCTTTCATGGTTCTATATAAATTTTAGGATTATTTGTTCTAGTTCTGTGAAAAATGCCATTGATATTTTGATAGGGAGTGTATTGAATCTATATATTGCTTTGGGTAGTGCAGAAATTTTATCTATATTAATTCTTCCTATTCATGAGTGGTATATGCTTCCATTTATTTGTATCTTCTTCAATTTCTTTCTTTAGTGCTTTATAATTTTCCAAGTGCAGGTCTTTTACCTCTTTGGTGAAATTTATTCCTAGGAATTTTAATTTTTTGATGCAATTGTAAATGGGATTGTTTTCTTAATTTTTCTTTCTGCTAGTTTTCTGTTGGTGTATAAAAATGCAACTGATTTCTGAATATTTTGTATCCTGCTACTGAATTCAGTCATCAGTTCTAACAGTTTTTGTGCATGTGTGTGGATTCTTTAGAGTTCTATATATATAGCATCATTGTCATCTGCAAATAATGGCAATTTTACTTCTTCCTTTCCAATTTGGATGTCTTTTGTTTCTTTTTCTTGTCTGATGCTATGGTTAGGACTTCCAATACTATGTTGAATAAAAGTGGTGAAAGTGGACATCCTTGTCTTGTTCCTGATCATAAGGAGACTATTTTAGCTTTTCCCCATTGAGTGTGATGTTGGCTGTGTGTTTGTCATATAGGGGCTTTATTTTGTTGGGATATGTTCCCTCTATTCCCACTTTGTTGGGGGGTTTTATCATAAATCAGTGCTGGATTTTGTCATATGCTTTTTCTGCATCTATTGATATGATCATATGATTTTTATCTTTCATTTTGTTTATGTGATATATCATGTTCATTGATTTGCAGATATTAAACCAACGTTGCATCCCAAGAATAAGTCCCACTGGATCATGGTCTGTGCTCATTTTACTGTTGAATTCAGCTTGCTAATATTTTGTTGAGGATTTTTGCATCTGTATTCATCAGAGATATCGGCCTATAGTTTTCTTTTTCTGTAATGTCTTTCTGGTTTTGGAATTAGGGTAATGGTGGCCTCATATAATGAGCTTGGGAGCCTTTTATCCTCTTGAATTTTTTGGAATAGTGTGAGAAGAATAGGTGTTGATTCTTCTTTGAATGCTTGGTAAAATTCACCTGTGAAAACATCTGGTCCAGGACTTCTGTTTGTTCGGAGATCTTTGATTACTCATTCTGTTTTATTAGTAGTAATCGATCTGTTCAGGTTTTCTGTTTCTTCTTGATTCAGCCTTGGAAGACTATATGCTTCTAAGAATTAATCCATTTCTTCCATATTGTCTAATTTGTTGATGTATAATTGCTGGTAGTATTTTCTTATGTTTTTTTTTTGTTTGTTTGTATTTTTGTGGTGCCCGTTGTCATTTCTTCTCTTTCATTTGTGATTTTATTTGGGTCCTCTCTCTCTTTTTCTTGATGAGTCTGGTTAAAGGCTTATCAATTTTGTTTTTTCAAAGAACCAGCTCTTGGTTTCATTGATCTTTTGTATTGTTTTTTTAGACTATTTCATTTATTTCCACTCTGACCTTTATTATTTCCTTTCTTCTCACTTTGGGCTTTGTTTGCTGTTTTTTTCCAAGTCCCTTTAAGTGTAAAGTTAAATTGTTTATTTGAGATTTTTCTTCTTTCTTGAGGTAGGCCTGCATTGCTATGAATTTCCCTCTGAGGACTGCTTTCACTGTCTCCCATGGATTTGGGGGCCATTATGTCTTCATTTTCATTTCTCCCTAGGTATCTTTTGACTTCTTCATTGATCTCGTTGTTAACCCACTCATTGTTTAGTAGCATGTTATTTAGCCTCCATATGTTTGTGTGTTTTTAGGATTTTTTTTGGTTTGTTTGGCTTTTTGTAATTGATTTCTAGTTTCATACCATTATGGTCAGAGAGGACGCTTCACATGATTTCAATGTTCTTGAATTTATTGAGACTTGTTTTGTGGTAACATGTGGTCCATCTTGGAAAATGTTTCATGTGCACTTGAAAATAATGTGTATTCTGCTGCTTTGGGGTGAAATGCTCTAAAAATATCAATTAAATCCATTTGGTCTAGTATGTCATGTAAGGCCGCTGTTTCTTTGTTGATTCTCTGTCTAGAAGATCTGTCCATTGGGGTCAATGGGTTGTTAAAATCCCCTAGTATGATTTTATTACTGTCCATCTCTCCTTTTATGATTGGTCAATATTTGTTTTATATATTTAGGTGCTCCTATTTTGGGTGCATAGATGTTTACTAGGGTTATATCCTCCTGTTGGATTGACCCATTTATCATTATGTAATGTTTTTCTTTGTCCCTTATTATAGTCTTTGTTTTAAAATTATTTTGTCCAATATAAGTATTGCTACCCAAGCTTTTTTCATTTCAATTTGCATGAAATATGATTTTCCTTCCTTTTATTTTCAGTCTATGTGTGTCTTTCTATCTGAGATGGCTCTCTTGTAGACAGTATATATATATATGGGTCTTGTTTTCTTATTCATTCAGCTACGTATGTCTTTTGATTAGAGCATTTGACCCACTTACATTTAAAGTGATTATTGATAGGTACATAGTTATTGCCATTTTATTATTCATATTTTTCATTTTTGTGTGTTTTTCCCCCCTTCTTCTTCTTCTTAAAGAAGTCCTTTTAACATTTCTTTTAATACTGGGTTGGTGATAATCAATTCCTTTCTTTTTTTTTTTTTTTTGGTCTGGGAAGCTCTTTATCTCTCCTTCAGTTTTAAATGATATCCTTTCTGGGTAGAGTGGTCTTGGTTTTAGGTCCTTGCTTTTCATGACTTTGAATATTTCATGTCACTCCCCACTGGCAACAAAGTTTCTTTTGAGAAAACAGCTCATAGTCCATTGGGACTATGAGCTGTTTTTGTTTTTGTTTTTACCTCCCTTGAAGGTAACTAGTTGTCTTTCTCTTGCTACTTTTTAGATTTCTCTCTTTGCTTTTTAATTATGGTGTGCCTTTGCCATTTTAATTATGATGTGTCTTGGTGTGGGCCTCTTTGGGTTCACCTTGTTTGGGACTTTCTGCATTTCCTGGCCTTGTATGTCTATTTCCTTTGTCAGGTTAGGGAAGTTTTCAGTTATTATTTCTTCAAAGAGGTTCTTGATCCTTTGTTCCCTCTCTTCTTCTTCTGGAACTCCTATGATGCAAATGTTGTTATACTTGATGTTCCAGAGATGCCTGAAACTATCTTTGGGGTTTTATTTTTTTTATTCTTTTTTTCTTTTTGTTGTTCCGATTGGGTGTTTTCTCCTGCCTTGTCTTCCAAATCACTGATTTGATCCTTTGTTTCATCTAGCCTGCTGTTGATTCCTTCTAGTGTGTTCTTCATTTCAGTTGTTATATTCTTCATTTCTGGCTGATTCTTTTTTATGGTTTCTGTGTCCTTTTTAATGCTTACTATGTCTTTGTTGAAGTTCTCACTAAGTTCCTTCAGCATTCTTATAACCAGTATTTTGAATTCTGTCCTGTCTGCATTTGTTTCTATGTATTATGTAGGTCTCCTATTTCTCTCAGTCTTCATAGGGTGGCTTGACGTAGTAGGTGTCCTGTGGGGTCCAGTGGCACAGTCTCCCTGATCCCAGCACTGTGTGCTCCAGGAGTGTCCCTTGTGTAGGTTGTGTGCCCTCCTGTTGTAGTTGAGCCTTGATTGTTTCTGTCATGTCAGTGGGTAGGATTGACTCTCAGGCTGACTGGCTATGAGAATTGGCTATGCCCACAGTGTATGAGCTGCAGTGTGGGGGCTGACCCCTCATACAGGCATTTACCCCACAGGCTCTTGTGCCTGTTGAGACCACCCTTTGGGTGTGCTGCTGTGGGAATGATCGGGTGGTGCTCTGTTTTGGTCAGAAGCCAGCCTCTGGGTGTGTTGTTTCTGTTGCCTCTTGGGAGGGGCTCTGTGTAAGCGTGGTTCAGCCATTGCCTATAACCAGCCCAGGGCTACTTGGTAGCAGCTACACAGCTATATGTGATTGGTTGCTGCCTTTGCTGGACCTGGAGGCATGTGGGGTGACTTCATTGTGAACCGAGGCTGGCTGCCACGAGTTTCGGGTGTGGGGAAGCTTAGCAAAAGGCCCAGCGTCCCTCTACATATCTTGCCACCTGCCCATAAGGCTCAGCCACTGAAAGAGCCTCCTTAGATGCTTGGGTCTGGGCTGGTTGCCCTGGTGCTGACTGTGCCTCTGGTGCTGTTCCGAGAGTTGGGTGGGGCAGAGTCCCAGGGAGTCACTGGTGTGGGGCGGGTGGTGTTCACAAGATTAATGCAGATTCAGGTCTTGCGCCCATGCCAAGCTTGTGGCTATTCTGGGAACCGCCCAGAGAATGCCATGGCCAGCTGCTGCTCGCTTCAGCCTTCAGATTCCTGAGATCTATCCAAGAAAGGCTGCAGCATGATCTGGGGACTTCCCATCACCAAAAGTGTCCCAGGCAGCCACACAAGCCACAATGGGCCATCTGCTGCTGAAAAAGCCTCCAGCAGTGTGCGGGGTAGGGTTGGTTACCCAGGAGCTGAGAGTGCCCCCAGCAATGCCATGGTAGGTTGGCAGGGTAGGGTCCCAGTGAGTCCCCAGGGTGGGGTGCATGGAGTTCACTAGGCTGGTGTGGTCTCAGATTTGGCCATGTGGGGGAGGGCTCAACACAGGAAAGATGGCACCACCTGTAGGCTACACTTGAGGTGGGCTCCACACAGGGATAGTGGTGGCTGTCCCTCTAGCTCTCACTCTGAAGCTACACAACTCATTGTTTCCCTGTATGTCTCTCGCACCTCTTCAGTTACTGCCTCTCCGATAGAGCCCAGGGTAAGTGCCTACAAGCGAGTGAGTTTGTGCACAGCCCCTTTAAGAGGACATCTGGGTTTCCAGCCACCTTCCATCTCACTGGGATGGGTGGAATCCTCATGATTTTCACAGCGAGAAATTGTGGGAACTCCTCTTCCAAGAACTGGACTGCTGGGCTGGGGAACCCACTCTGAGGCTGGGAACCCTCATGCTTCAGGGGGAACCTCCACTGCCAAAGTATCCCTCCTGATGCCAACCACTACCCGTGGGTGTGGGGTCAGTCTGTTTTGCGTCTCCACCCCTCCTACCAGTCTCAATGTGGGCTCTTCTCTATATCCTTAGTTATAACGTTCAGCGGGTCTTCAGATGGTTCTCGAGGTTGATTGTTCTATAATTTAGTTGTAATTTTAATGTGGTCATGGAGGTGGCAGGCACAACTTTTACCTATTCCGCCATCTTTTTCCACCTGTTTTTTGTGTATATATATATATATATTTTAAAGATTTTATTGGGGGAGGGGAACAGGACTTTATTGGGGAACAGTGTGTACTTCCAGGCCTTTTTTCCAAGTCAAGTTGTTGTCCTTTCAGTCTTAGTTGTGGAGGGTGCAGCTCAGCTCCAGGTCCAGTTCCATTTCTAGTTGCAGGGGGCACAGCCCACCATCCCTTGCGGGACTCGAACCAGCAACCTTGTGGTTGAGAGGACACACTCCAACCAACTGAGCCATCCTGGAGCTCAGTGGCAGCTCAGCTCAAGGCGCCGTGTTGAATCTTAGTTGCAGAGGGCGCTGCCCACCATCCCTTGTGGGACTCAAGGAGTTGAACCGGCAACCTTGTGGTTGAGAGCCCACTGGTCCATGTGGGAATCGAACCGGCAGCCTTTGGAGTTAGGAGCATAGAGCTCTAACCACCTGTGCCACCGGGCCAACCCTGTATATTTTTTTAAACACAGAAAACTTGCAAGTAATTTTTATTTTTTTACATTAGTTTTTTCCCCCAATTTATTTATTACACATAACATAAAATGTATTATCTTAACCATTTTTAAGTGTACAGTTAAGTGATGTTAAATATGCTCAAATTGTGTAACTATCACCACTATCCATCTCCAGACTCTTCATCTTGCAAAACTGAAACTGCATACCCATTAAAAAACTCCCCACAGCCCCCTTTCCCCAAACCCTGGCAATGACTGTTCTACTTTTTCTTTCTCCCATGCCCAAGCCTCTGGTTACTACCATTCTAATCTCTATTGCCCTGAGTTTGGTGTTTTTTTATTTTAATTTTTTAGATTCTCCATATAACTGAGATCATGAAATATGTGTCTTTCTGTGCTTGGCTTATTTCACTTAGCATAATGCATGTCAGCTTCATCCATGTTGTCAAAAACGGCAAATTTCTTTCTTTTGTAAGGCTCCATAATATTCCGTGTGTGTGTGTGCGCGCGTGCACTATATAATATATTAACATTTGTATATATACAAATTATATCTATTGTATATATTAATATTTAATATTAATATATAGTAATATAAATATATGTGGGTATAAACTATATAAATAATGTATGTGCATAAGATAAATAATATATATGTATATATAGCTCACATTTTCTCTATGTATTTATCCACCAACATTTAGGTAGTTTCCATGTCTTGGCTGTTGTGAATAATGCTGCAGTGAACATGGGAGTGGAGATATCTCTTTGAGATACTGATTTCATTTTCTTTATATATATATATATATATATATATATATATATATATATATATATGTGTGTGTGTATATATATGTATACATATATATGTATACAAAAGTGGGATTGTTGGATCAAATGATAGTTCTATTTTTAATTTTTTGAGGAAACTTCATACTATTTTCCATAATGGCTGTACCAGTTTACATTTCCACCATGGGTTTACAAGGGCTCCCTTTTTGCTACATCTTCAACAACACTTATCTTTTGACTTTGATAATAGCCATTCCTGACAGGTGTGAGGTGATGTCTCATTGTGGTTTTGATTTCCCTGATTATTAGTGATGTTAGGCGTCTTTTTGTATACCTTTAGCCATCTGTATTTCTTCTTTGCAAAAATGTCTATTCAGTTACTTTGCCCATTTTTTAAAATTGGGTTATTTCCTTTTATTTGTTATTGAGTTGTAAGATTCCTTATGTATTTTGGATATTAACCCCTTATCAGAATAGGATTTACAAACATTTTCTCCTGTTCTGTAGATTGCCTTCTTGTGTTAATTACTTTCTTTGCTGTGCAAAAACTGTTTAGTTTGATGTAATCTCATTAGTTCATTTTTGCTTTTGTTGCCCATGCTTTTGGTGTCAAATACAAAAATAATTGATAAGACCAATGCCAAGGAGCTTTCCTCTGTTTTCTTCAGGGAGTTTTATTGTTTCGGGTCTTCTATTTAAGTCTTTACTCCATTTAGACATTGATTTTTGTGCATGGTATGAATCCAGTTTTATTCTTTTGCATGTAGATATTCAGTTTTACCAGCACTATTTATTGAAGAGACTATCCTTTACCATTTTGTATTCTTGGTGCCTTTGTCACAAATAGCTAACCATAAAAGTGTGGATTGATTTCTGGGCTCTCTATTCTTTTCCATTCATCTATGTGTTGTTGTTTTTTTATGCCAGTACCATACTGTTTTGATTACCATAACTTGGTAATGTAGTTTGAAATCTGGAAGTGTGATGCCTCCAGTTTTGTTCTTGCTCTCAAGCTTGCTTTAGCTATTTGGGGTCTTCTGTAGTTCCATATGAATTTCAGGGTTCTTTTATTTCTGTGAAAAATACCATTGGAATTTTTAATGGGATTGCATTGAACTATAGATTGCTTTAGGTAGTTTGGACATTTTAACAATATTAACTCTTCCAATCCATGGACACAAAATATCTTAGTGTTTATTTGTGTCTTCTTCAATTTCTTTCATCAGCATTTTGTAGCTTTCAGTGTACGGATCTTTTACCTCCATGTTTAAATTTATTTCTAAGTTTTTTATTCTTTTTGATGCTATTATGAGATTGTTTTCTTAATATCTTTTTAAGATAATCATATATTGATTTTATATCCTGCAACTTTACTGAATTCATTTGTTTTAAAGTTGTTTGGTGGAGCCTTAGGGTTTTCTGTATATAAGATCATGTCATCTGCAAACAGAAACAATTTCACTTCTTCCTTTCCAATTTAGATGCCTTTTATTTCTTTTTTCTGCCTAATTGATCTGGCTAGGACTTCCAGTATAATGTTGAATAGAAGTGGTGAGAGTGGGCACCCTTGTCTTGTTCCTGATCTTAGAAGAAAAGCTACCAGATTTTCCCTATTAAGTATGACATTAGTTGTGAGCTTGTCAAATATGGCCTTTATTATTTTAAAGTACCTTCTTCTATACCTAATTTGTTGAGAGTTTTTACATGAAATGGTGTTGAATTTTGTCAAATTCCTTTTCTTCGTCTATTTAGATGATCATATGATTTTATCCTTCTATTAATATTGTATATCACATTTATTGATTTGCATATGTTGAGCCATTCTTCCCTCCATTCATAAAGTTTTTTTTTTTTTTTAAAGAATGCAGTGACCATTTCCACCAATGCCTTAACTTGAAAGGGCTTTCATTTTGGTTGCTTGGAAGGCAAATTTTGATTTATAGGTAAAATGTATATACTTATGAGAGATCAATAAATCCATAGCTTTTTGAGAACCCATGGGGATATTTTATAAAGTATTTAATAATGCCTTTCCTGAAACCAAATTTAGTCTTTATTTTAAAACCTTTAGAGTTTATAAAATATTTCATTCACACTTTAAAAAATTCAACTTTATCCCTTTACAATAAGACATTACTGCTAACAAACACAACAGTCATTAACTTGTTCTCTTTGGTTGTTGGGGGATATAGTCTAGTAAGTATTTGATTCAACCTTTCATTTACTTTTATCATGCAAATACTATAACATCAGTGAGAGAATTTTGGAATGCACTTTGGAATCAATTGGCTCCCAACTAAAGATCATGTAAAATGACACTGACTTTGTTTCTTGATTACAGAAGCAAGACATAGCCATTGTGGAACATTTTGGAATACAGAAAATATATTTAAAAAGAAAAAGGCATTAAAAATTTAAGCACATTAACCATAATCACTATTAACATTTGAATGTGTTTCCTTAATTTCTTCTTATATACACTTTATATATGTATTAATAGGAATATTTGTGCATTCATATAGCATATATAAAATCTTATATATAGGTATTATATTGTGTATACAGTTTACATTTTTAACTTAAGATTCGATCATAAATACTTACACATATCATTAATTATTGTTCAATACCTTTTTTATTACTGCATATTTCCTTTTATGGACACTGTCATCCATTCAACCATTCCTTAATTGTTGGACATTTAGATTGATCCAAATTCTTTTAATATTATGAATTCCATCAAGCATAAAACTGATACAGTTGAGGTACTACTGAGGGAGGAAAACACAAACATAAAGTAATAAACGGAAGCACTAATGAGAGAGATGTGCCAAGTGGATGAGACAGTAAGATCCCAACCAGAGTAAGTCCTTAGTGACAGAATACGGGAGTAACGGTGAAACTGGGCCCTAGCTGTAGAAACAGAAAGGGAGAGATGCATATGGAAACTTGTGTTAGAACCTGGGCAGGTCTTGGCAAATGATGGACACTTGTGAGGTATGAGTTAAGAAACACTTCAAAGTTTAATTTGTGTGATGGGGAAAACTAATGCCATAAACAGAAAGCATAAGATTTGGAGGAGGGGCTTGTTTGAAGGTAACTTTTAGCATGTTGCGTGTGAGCCTTGACATTGATGGTCAGCTCAGCAGAAGTGAAGTGCTGATGAACTCTCAGGGCTAGAGATGAAACTATATGTCACAAATGAATAGACAACTTAATGTCAAACCCAAGTGAATAATTGATACATTTAAGGGCGGTTCAGCACACGGGGAGGAAAATAGTTGAAGTTTTTAGCAATGACCCATATTCTTATGAAAAGAAAAGCAATAAGAACCAGTAAGAGAAGCGAGGTGGGGGGGGAGAGAGAGAGAGAAAGAGAGAGAGAGAGTGAAAGAGAGAGAGAGAGAATACATGAATGAATGAGAGTTTGGGTAATAGAGTTGTTAAGATCCCAGGAAGGAAGAGAACATCAGGAATAAATTGCACAATGCTAAGAACCTAAGACCCACTGGCATCTATGCTGAAGACGAGCTACTGAGAGGTTAATTGTAACCTTAAAGAAAATTTTCTACCCCCACTGGTGATATGATCCTAAGCCAATTTTAAAGGTGCTTGGAGTAAGTGGGTTTTAACTATGATTTTGAAACTTTGGTGGTGAAAGGAAGGAAAAAGCGGGGCTATGCATCTGAGGCAGGCAGAGGAGGGGTGGGGGTAGTGGGTGTGTGTGTGCTGCTTCAGCATCTCTGTTCTCCTTCACAGAATGTCTCCTTCCACCACGTCCAGCCCTTCACCATAAAGCTGCCTAAGAAATAGAAAAGAACGAATTCATATAAGGCAACTCGCCTTGTTAGCCTGTTTGAAAAAAAGAAAGAAAGAAAGCCTTTACCTTTTAGACTCTAAAAAATGTAGAGCTTTCAAAGGGATCATTTATTCAAGGGGGGGAATCTTTTTTTCAGGCAACAACTGAGGAAACTGAACCAAACAGTCAAGAAGATGAGAATGATGGTGAAAAACCAGAAAAAGGGAATACAGAACTTGCCTCCTCAGGTTTGTTTCATAACAGACTAGTTTTATGGTAAATCATGACATAATGGAAATAAAGGCAAGGATTTCTCCTACTGAGCCATAGACAGGTAGTTAGTCAGGCTCCGTAACAGGTGTGGTTGGGCTGCCATCTAGAGGCTTCCTGTGGAAATTCTGACCATATGATTTATCTTGCTGTAAAAACAGGAGCCCATGATTTTTTGCTACCTGTTTTGTTTTGCTGGGTTTTTTTTCTTTCAGAAGCTGTATCTCTATTATCATAGAGAAGATTATATTTCCCCAAATAAATGATGCTAAAAACTGAGGGCCATATTTTAACACAGTAACAGCAATAGACAAAAATATGTCATAAAAATAGACACTGAAATAATAAGCTGGTTAAGTTTGAAAGAATAAAGTAATGCCACAAATATGTGAGCAGGAATAGAGACCCTGTTCCCTAACGTAATGTTTCTCAATGCTTGTAACTTATTTCTTCTTTTGATAAGCATAAAAACCTCTTACCCTCTTCTTGTGCCAAATTATTTTTAAATGGCATTTTAAAAGAAATTAAATGTCATAACTAAAAATTTTAGCATATGCCTTTTCAAACTAGATTACACCTCTTCATTTTAATATGCCCCTTCAAGTGGTGGCTTTTCCACCACTCTAGAGTGTACCTAATTCTTCTTTGTGTATCAGAAAACACTTTATTTTCATCGCATTATACCAGTGGTGCCAAAAACAGTGTATACACACGGCTTGTGTTCATCTTTTGTTATCGATATATATTGAGTATTACAATTTTAATATAGTTTTTTCCTTTCTTAAAATGTGTATACATTTTTTGGCACCCTCTGTATATACCACACATTCCGATTATGAAAATGTGATGTTAAAAAGGAGCATTGAAGTATAAAAGGAAGAGTCAGGCTTCCGCTCAAGTCACTTGGATGGAAGTTATCTGTAGATGTTCTCCCGTCTAAACCATCTACATAATATTTCTTGTCAGCATTTTGTTTCCTGTAGTGTTATTCACATGTAAACTCAGACTCTTATTAAGAACTTAGTTTTGATAGTGGGGTGCTTTGATTTGTTTTATGTTGCTTGATTTCTTTAATAATATCACGAAAGAGCCTAGAGAATTCTGGCATCTTAGTCTCATTTATACTTCTCATCACACAGTCATCCAACTTCTTATTGCCCAGGGCAGGATATAGACGCAGGGTACTCATGGCCTTGGAGGTTAAGTGGGCTTTTATACGGTTGTCTTCTTCTTATTTATGCTTCTGAATATAACTCCATTTCAGAGCCACAGCATTTTACAACAACTGTGACTCGATCCAGCCCGACCGTGGCCTTTGTGGAGTTCTCCTCCAGCCCCAAGCTGAAGAATGATGTGCCAGAAGAAAAAGACCATAAGAAACCAGATAATGAAATGAGTGGAAAGGTGGAGTTGGTGCTGTCACAAAAGGTGAAGTACTAGTGGATTAAAGCCGTTAAATCCAAAATTAGTGTTGTTTCATCTTGTAGCTGCCGCTGCTCTGGCACTTGTTCATCATGACTTATTTCCTCTCCTACTCTTATTTCCTCTCCTTTCCTAGCTTTAATCTGTATATGTTTATAAGTAAAAATATACTACATATAATTTACATATAGAAAAATATACACATTAGTCCGTTTGGGCAGTTATAACAGAATACTATTGATACGGCAGGCAGAAAGAATAGCGCTGCGGGGAGAGAGAGGGAGGAAGGGAAGAAGAAATTGCAGGAAAACAAAGGACGGAGGAGATGAGATCATCCTTAAGAAAAGTACAGCAGCCAGACCAAGCAGAACTTGATTTCAGTGGCAGAGAGCAGATCCAGGACGCCATCTTGCCCCTCAAGGTGAATTTTAGCTAATTATCAGGGATTATAATATTATTAGCATTGAGGTTAGTGTGAAAATCCCCATCCCCTGTGCGGCCATGACAGTTCCAACAAGAGCCAAATAAGGACAAAAATCCTTCCTTCTGAGGGGAAAGAGTGGTCAGCAAGGACCCGCCTAGAAACACCTATATCACCACCCCTAAATCTCGAATATTTCATGTCCTCACTTAAGAAATAACAAATTCCTAAGCCTCTTTGTTCCTTCAGGAAATTGCTCTTCTCCAGGCAGGCCTGCTTGCTCTCTCTTCTTGAGAGTGTACTGTCCTCCTTTTAATAAATCTGCTGCTTGCTTGGCTTATTCAGTGCATCCTTGAATTCTCCCCTGCGATGAACACCAAGAACCCGGTTTCTGGCAACACCATTGACTGGGTGACTTATAAACAATAGATTTTTATTTCTCAGTTCTGGAGGATGGGAAATCCAAGATCCAGGCCCTAGCAGATTTGGTGTCTGGTGAGAACCCACTTCCTGATTCACAGGTGGCTGTCTACTTATGTGGTGAAAGGGACGTGGTAGAAGGGAAGAGGCAGCTCTCTAGGGCCTCTTTTATAAGGGCACTAATTCCATTCATGAGGGCTCCACCCTCATAACTTACTCATCCACCAAAGGGCCCCACCCCTTAACACAGTCACCTTCTGGGTTAGGATTTCAACATAGGAATTTGGGGAGAACACAAACATTCAGTCTATAGTTACATGTTTTTAAAATTTATAGTAATATATATAAATATCTATCAAGTAATACATGTAAATATATAACAATATATAAATAAAAAACATAGAAATAAAAAAAGTCACTGAAACCTACCTATTAGTAACAATTGGTATATATTAATATATATTACATATATATGGTTTATTTTATTTTAAATAATTTTAATTATGAAGAATTATATACATTTAAAAGAAAACTGTAATATAAATGTAAGTTATAAAGCTTTGCAGTTACATTTTAGTTTGCTATGCATAAGCTTGCTTGTTTGCAGCTTACTACAGACTCTTTCCAATATTTAGCTATTTTATAGCAGCAATAATTCTGAAAATTAGAAAATTATTATTCTGATACAATGGGTTTTAAATTCTTGTTTTTATTAAATTTATTTCTTATTTGGAGTCTTATCTCCTTCATATTAACTTGGTTTGTTTTCAGGCACAGAGTTTAAAAGTCTTCATCTTTTATACCAGTTGTTCTCAACCTTGGCTACCCTTTAGAATTAAAAATAATACCAAGCACATTTAAGCTCAAATAAATCAGAATTTCTGGGATGGGGCCCAGGCATCTGTATTTTTAAAAGCTCCCCAGGTGATTCTAATTGGCCAACAAGATAGAGAACCACTGACTTGCATACTGGCATACTATATGTAATAATATTTCAACTTTAAAAATTGACCCTAAATTTGCATTTGACTTTAGAGTGAAAAATTACCACTTCTACTTCTGGTTCATTCATCATTTAGTCAACCAATATTGACTGTGCACCTAGTACTATGTGTCAGGCACTGTACTAGATACTGGATATTCAACAGTGAACAGACACGGCCCCTGGCCTTAAGGAGCTGAGAGTGCTGTGTCCTTGGTAGAGCCTCAAAAATGCTTATTGCCTTGATGCCTTTTGGAAATTTCAGACTGTATAGCTATTCCCCATTTTTATACATAGAGAATTAAAGAATTGTAGGGCGATCTGAAAGGAGGAACTAAACTGTAGGAAAAATGTTGGGGGCAGGTAAGATTTCCTGTCTTTACAGCTTTTGCCTTATCTACATCACACTTATAACCATTACTATTCTTCCAAATTGACTTTTTGTTTCACTTAAATCTAAACTGAAAGGAAAATGCTATTTCATTGCTAGAATTTTTTTAATCAAACAAAATGAATACTATAACTAAAAAGTATTCATCTGCATACCTCATCTATCTAGTAAACATTATCTCAGAATAATATTTTTTTAAAGCATAAAATACACAGGATTACCAAGTTTTCCTTGGTGTCAAGTGATACAAAGTACATACACCACCTGTATTCTGTTCTGTGGACTCCAGGTTAAGAATTCTACTAGTTGATTAGCAAATGGAATAATGGTCTTTGAACCCAGTGCTTTTCTCACACCATGTGAATTTTTCCTCCTCCTCCTTTCCCTGTTTTACAATTAGCTCTTAGAGAAAGGGAGAAAGGGGATTACAGTGGTTGCAACAGCTTTTATTTTCTCACTTCACGAGAGAGTGGTACCTTTGTAAAACAAAGTGCCCATATACACAGACTGACCTTTTTACATAGTGGTCATTTTGAGCATTTCTGCTATTAACTGTTTCATTTAACTGGGCATTATCCAAAATATATTTTTATCAGACTCGACTATGGAAGAAATGAAGTTAAGATATGAGGGTTGTCAACTTTGGTAAATCTAGGCCTTAAGCTTTTGCTGCACGTTTAATACTGAAGTTCACTTGGATGCAGAATAAAGTGATTAACAGTATTTTCTTCAGGATTCCATTATGGTTGAATATGTTATTCATATGGAAAAATAAAATCCTACTGAGAAGAAATTCTAGACATTAAATCAGCCTGAGGACCAAATCGTAGATGAGGTTATGATGAAACAAATTGCTCTATAGCTTCACTGCCTTATTGGCTGTTGGGAAAACAACCTCCAGGCAGAGTGAATCAGAGGAAGTCCTGTAAGCAGCTGATACAGCCATGCTCCTCATTCAGATCTTTGCTCAAAGTCTACTGACTTTTATTTTAGACACTAGTTTGGTAATCTGGTCTTTCAGCAATCAGGTGATTAGAAGCAAAAAATCAGAAAGAGGGTGCTTCTAGCAAAGGCCTTTCAGATTGAGGAGAAAAAATAAAATTAAATAGCAATAACAAGAAAAATCTATTTTTACAAAGCAAACATAAGAATTTTTGAAGCCTGTAATTTTAGAACTATT
This sequence comes from Rhinolophus sinicus, assembly GCF_036562045.2. NCBI lineage: Eukaryota > Metazoa > Chordata > Mammalia > Chiroptera > Rhinolophidae > Rhinolophus > Rhinolophus sinicus. The sequence goes on from NC_133752.1 coordinate 74,351,069, forward strand.
TACCAGGAGGACAAGTAATCCAACGTGCCTCAAAAATCCCCTAAGGGAATCATTGCTATGGTACTGTTTAATAATGGCTATTTATCATAATGCTTCTTTGACAACAGGTAAAGTATATTGTCTTTAAGGTGCTTTGCATAAATTTGTTGGGGGGGTTGTATAGTGTCTCAAGAATAATGTCCATTAAAAGGAAATATTACTTTAGTATTTAGCACTTATACAGTAAGATTTTTTTTTAAATCTCATGTAGAACATCTCACTTTCTGACATTATAAATTCAGTATTATGTAGTACTAGGAAGAGAATATGTGATTGAACAATAAGAAAATGAGCCAGAGTGATGTATAATCCCAAAGATGGATTATTATTTTTTGGGTTTGGAGTAAAGTGATCAAATTTTTACACTCTCTTTTGGTTTCTCAGAAAAATAGACCTCTATATTAATGTAGAAAAGCGTGAAGGGGGCTGGGAGAAGGGGCCAAAATTTTCATTTAAAAGTTAAAAGTTTGGGCTTATTGACTTATGAAATAGCCATGGAGATTCTTTAAGTTTGTTTTGCCTGTGCATTTATTAATGGACAATACTTGTCATGTTTATGTCTGTTGCTGATGATCCAGGTGGTAAAGCCAAAATCTCCAGAACCAGAAGCAACCCTGACGTTTCCATTTCTGGACAAAATGCCTGAAACCAACCAGTCACATTTGCCAAATCTCAATTCTCAAGGTAAAGAAAAGAAAATGTTTTATTTCAGTTCTACAGGTTCTGCTGGGCACATCTATAGCAAAATATTCTTTATTTTAAAAGAAAATTATTTCCTTTTATGTTGATGTCCCTTTAGCCATGGTGTTTGCCCCAGTTCATGAGGGCTGAATTAATAATTTCAGAATGGAAATCGGGGGCTGCATTCTCTATTTGGTATAGCCAGGAACTGCAGCTGCCAAGACCATTTTGTCAGCCAGACACTATAGGCACAATAAAGCCTATATAAGTATTTGATAAATTAAAATAACTTTATTGGTTCTAAAATGTTTAAAAATATCACTAACTTTAATGAAAAGTTTATAACCCTAATATTATGTCAACGTCATTAATTGTTAATTATCTAATCTTTTATAAAATGTCCATTTAATTTGACAATGATTTTGGAAGAAAGATTTTAATACTCTATAATTATTCCTGTGTGTGCACAATGATTACTGAGAAATCATTCATGATCATAAATTAAATGTGTTACTCATGACCAAAAACGTTAATCTTTTTAAAAATTCTTTATAGACTGTGTGTGTGTGTGTGTGTGTGTGTGTGTATACTTGTATGTGTATATATGATATATTTTAATATGTTTGGTAAATTTTATATATTTGATATAATGTGGGGAGGGATGGCCTCTAAAAATATGGGAGTTTAGGCCCTATGAAGGTCTTTAAAATGGCACTGACCACTGAAAACTCCCCAAGATCTTTTAGGCCATGTATAGGTTGTGAATTTACCCCTTTACTCTTTAAGAACCCCAATTGAATCCCTGTATCCTGGTGAGAAGCCAGGTGCCCTCAACCACCAGCAAGGAGCCTTGGGGATGTGAACAGTGTGGGGATAGATCTTGAGAATTCCGGGATCCATAGGGACCCCACTGTTTCTTCAGAACATGTACACCAACAAACAAGTGTTGGCAAGAATGTGGAGAAAATGCTCATGCATTGTTGGTGCGATTGCAAATTGGTACAGCCACTATGGAAAACAGTATGGAGGTTCCTCAAAAACTTAAAAAATAGAACCTCATGACCCAGCAATTCCACTACTGGGTATTTATCCAAAGAAATCCAAAACACTAACTCGTATGTTCATTGCAGAATTATTTATAGTAGTCAAGATATGGAAGCAACCTAAATGTCCATCAGTAGACAACTGGAAAAGAAGATGCTGTACATATATACAATGGAATATTACTTGGCCATAAAAAAGAATGAAATCGTACCATTTGCAACAACATGATGATATAAAGCTACATAAAATAAGTCAGACAGAGAAAGACTAATACCATATGATTTCATTTATAGGCAGAATCCAAAAAAACAAAATAAATGGACAAACAAAACAGAAACAGACTCACAGATGCAGAGAAGAAACTAATATCAGGTTGCCAAATGGGAGCGGGGAAGGGCGACTGGGGGAAGAGGGATTGGGTGAGAAAGGAGAAGGGATTAAGAAGTATGAATTGGTAGTTACAAAATAGTCATGAGATGTAAAACACAGCATAGGGAATATAGTCAATATTGTAATAAATATGTATGGTGCCAGGTGGGCACTAGACTTATTGGGGAGATCATTTCGTACATTATATAAATGTCTAACCACTATGCCGTACACCTGAAACTATATAATATTAAATGTCCTCTATGGTTGAAAAAAATAAAAATAAAAGACCACATAGACCAGTGCGCTTTACTAGTGCAGTTCTCTTTCTAGACACGAAAACAGCTAAAGTTCAGTAGAGAAGAACTGTAAGATCTCTTGTTTTTCATTTTGAATGTGCTTTGCACAGTACATTTTATAGATTTATCAATGCAGACAAAGAGAGGATAGGACAGGATCATTGTGGCTTGGGATTTATTTTTACTTTTCTTTTCAAGGATGGGCAGCTCTTTGAGGTAGAACCTGAGGTAGCTTCTGACTGGGAGATATGTGGGGCGCTCTGAATATAACAGGAATTACTTGGGAAGGAATTAATTGGTACATGCACTAATGACCACATGTTTCTTAATGTGGAGACAAGTTCAATATTGTCTTCAAAACATTTCTCTTAAATTTTTCAGCCCTACTGTTCTGAAGGGAATTGACAAAAATAAAGTCTCATAACTGGTCCAGCAATTGGCTGTATTTCGACAAATTTCAATTCTGACCTATTTCTAGAACTTTATAATTGTATAGATAAATAACATAGACAGGAAATAGATATTTTAAGCCATATTAATTAGTTTTGTTGTCTTACATATTTTTACATTACATTACCTGTTGTAAGGCATTTTGATTGTAAAATGTGCTGTTCAATAAGGGACTTTACTTAATGTTTTATCTAAGATGAATGATTAAAAAATAAAATTTAGTATCACTAGAGCTTTTCAAAAATTATTCTTCAGGATAGAATTATATTTGGCGTACACCTGTTCTATACTCTTGTCTGGTTCACGGAAGCTGTGATTACAGCTGCAGGCTGCGGAGACAGGACACCTGGATTCGAATTCGTCCTCATCTAGTTCTTACCTGTGCGACCGCACCTACCAAATTCTCCCGAATCTCTAATCATCACCTGTAAACTGGAAATGATAATAGTACCAACTTCATAGGGGTATTGAAAGACTTAAGTGAAGTAAAGTACAAAGTGTTTAGCTCAATACCTGGCTCCAAATAAGTATCAATAATCTAATAGTTGCAGAAGAGTAGCAGTGAGAGTAGAAGTTTAGCGCAAGATGCCGGGCAGAAATAAACTATTCTTCAATGCTTTCCTTAACATCACGGTGTTTATATTGTGGAGCTAGGGTTTAAGCAGTAATTTTCAAACATGAGTATGTGCCAAGATCGCCTGGAGGATGGGTTAGAACACAGATGACTGGAGCCCAGCCCTGCAGTGCCTCACTGAGTAGGTCTGGGCTGGAACCCCAGTGTTTGCATTACTAACAGGTTCCCAAAGGGATGCTGATGCTGCAGATCCAGGGACCACACTCTGAGAACCACTGACTTCAAGTATCGTGTTTACATTGTGCACCAAAGACATCGCCGATAGATATAAAAATGGTAGTAAAACTTGTTTGGTGTGTATAAATTCCTATCTTTCAAGAAGCAAACGACCTCTAATAAATGTAACCTGAAAAGACATGATTTGTATTTAATTGGGGGGGGGTGGGCACAGGGAAAGTACAGGGCTTTGCCCAGATGTAAAGTCGGTGCACATTTAAGTGATGAGTGTGAGGTCGTACACCAAGTCCAAAGAAGCTATAGGGTTAGGATTGGGAATTCTGGAGCTGGACCTAATACTCCCTCCCGTAGACGGTGCGCTTTGCCCCATTTCCATAAAGTCCTCTGTGCATAGACTGACCTAACAGGCCCCTGAAGATGTGCTGGTGAGCCCGACATGGACACACATGCATAGTCTTTAACTACTCTGAAAGCATGCGTGAAATACATGTAAAGATGACAAATTTCCTTTTCTCAACTGTCTCCCAGCAGTAGATAGGTATCTCAGATTGGCGTTTCAGGAAAATATGTGCACATTTTAAAAACTGATGTCTTTATTTGCATCGAGAATGATGACAGATGAGCAGAGCACTAGTTTAAGGATGCAAATGAACTGTTTCTGCTCGATGCCATCCCATTACAGACAGACATATGCGCAGCCTCTTGTCATAAATATATATAACTTCTGCCACAGACTTCCATGCATAACCTTTATAAAGTGTAAAAGGTAATAATTGAACTCATCTCTTCTGTCTGTTATACTTTTCCAGTATTCTCCAAAAGCAATGTAAACTGTGCATTTTGCTCTTTCATAGCATATCCTCCTATTATTTTGAAGTTCAACATTTTAGCAATTTCACCATTAAGTATGAGCCTATAAAATTTCACCTAGCACCAAAGAAGACAGACAATAGCATCAACTGTCTCATTTCTATTGACTTTTGTCCGCATCTTCAGGTTTTGTATGTGTTTTATTGAAATGTGTTATACTTTAGATTCTCTCACTCTCAATTCTTATACAGTCAAACCTGGACTTGAACTTGGGAGCATTGGTTCTATTCAATTCTCACTCCCGTTTTCATGATTTTCTGTTTGTTCTATTCTGCCATCTGATCTAGAGTCGCCTGGCACTGCCAGCGTTCCGCTGAGAGTTCAGAACTCTTGGCGACGTTCCCAGTTTTTCTCCCAGTCAGGTAAAAATGCATACTGGGTAGCATTATTTCTTTTGTGCAAAAATCCATGTTGTGGGCAACCAATAATATCTGGTATTTTTCTTCATTTCTGATTTCAGAAAAAAAATGCTTGTTTCTGGCACACAGTTAGCAAAGACCTAGTTCTTTGATATCAGTACCAGTTATATTAAAATTGGAAGAAAATTCACAGAATTTTACTTTGATTTTGAAAATCCAAGGAAATAATAATATTCACCTTTCTTTATTGTCCTCTTTTTTCTTTTTAAAATAAAGATTAGAAGCACTTACCAGGAACTGGTAATGGTTCTCTTGTTAACTGTGTCACTCTCTTTACTTCCTGGATATCTGGCCTCTCTCTGTATGATACTTCTCCAAGTCAGACAGTGAGGGAACTGTCAATCAAGCCAGAATACAAGGTGCATTAAAAACCAGCACTAATAGGAATAAATTTTGCTTCCTATAGTCTAGTACCTGTTGCTAATTGATGTGATCAATCATATTATACTGGTCATAACCTCTTTTGGTGATGGGTACAAACTGCTTCAGGGGTCTGCTTTATTATGATTTTCTAATGCTCTGGCTTACAAAAAAAAAAAGTGGTTTGAAATTGACATAGGAACCCACTCCACTGAGAGGATCAAAGAGAAATACAGTAAGAAGCTACTCACATTGTCATCTTTTTCTTTCTTTCTTTCTGTACAGTGGATTCTCCAAGCAGTGAAAAGTCACCTGTAACCACACCTGTAAGTAACTCATTTTGAGGAAAAGGATCATGCATTAGTGTGATTTTAATTTATAAGGTATTTGATTTGCTTAAAGGTATTTTGATTCAACCAAAAATGGCTCCAAATGATTGTAAAAGAATAATTGAAAGTCATGTATAATGCTGTCAGGTGAGAATGATAAAGAAAGACGTGGGTTATCATTATGTGGAGTTGTGATCATGCCTGGAAACAAAATGGTGAGTCAGGAAAGTAAAACCTAAAAGAAGCAATTAAACTGAATGTGACAATAGGAATTAGTATTAAAATATGCATCTTCTGTAGGCATTCAAAACCACTTTTTAAAATGAGGACAATACTTCAACATAGTGTACTTTTGGCCATAGGGCCCAGCCTGGACTCTCTTTCTTGGAGACCTAAGCTGCCTTTGTTATACCCCTTGTCACAATCAGCATCTTAAATAATAGTATCTGTACATTTCATTTTCAATCTTTTATTTCAATGAAATAAAGCATTTGCTAATTAAAATGTCAAGACGTGACACTGTGGAAATTCCTTGCTGCTGAATTTTATCTGAACAGTCTCTGCAGACCTGACTCCTACATACGTAAACTGGATATTTCCAGTGCTGGGCCTGCCACCCTTCTTCACCCTCTGAAATTCCCACTGGATTTGTAGACTTCCTGTGTAGCACAATCAACTGTAACATTTCCCCTGAGCCCCCTGGGTGCAGCCACATAACCATTGGTACACCTTTGATTCCAGATTTATTAACCATATGATCCCGAAGGTATTGTATGACATCTCTGGACCTTGTCTTCCGTGACTATACAATAAGAAGATAACGCCTTCCTTTCAGGATGCTGTGAGCCTTAATTGAAATAATTATTCAGAAGCCTCTAGCACAGTGCCTGATACATGAAAGAATCCTCCCCGGTGGCTAATCTTAGAGACACACCATAGCCAATCCCAATTCTGCTCTCTAAGTAAATTGTCTCCTTTGGGAATTCCTGAGTGGCAGTGCAGAATGGAGTAGGGACCCATCATATCACATAGCCCTCACTGTCTTCCAGAATTAGCAACCATCTGTGGAGGCTGCTTTGGCCAATGCTGGGAATCTTGAGTTTCCTGGGAAGCTGAGTATACCCGTGGTGGATGGTAACCCCCAGAAGGACCACAAAGCAGGCATTCACGGCACAGATCTGAAGAGTAGAGCCTAACCCATTGATTTCCATTTTAAATTACATGGGAACAACAATGGCATGTAACCCTGGGAAGGGGTGGAGAGGAACGCCATCCTAAAAAGATACATTCTTATTTCTGGTTTATGGAAAATGGAGCAAGAGACAAATTAATGACCTATGTAAGTGAATTCTCTGAAAATGCCCACCCAAATTTGACACTCTTTCAGTGATAAGTAACGCTTCATAAAATAGAAAAGTTAAAGAAATGTAAAAATAAGAGAAGATTGAAGAGGAAGTAAGCATTCTAGTATACTGACCTCGATAGACTCAGGCCATTTTTGGTCAGACGTGGACTGGCCTTAAGCCATAGGGTCAGGGTCAATGAAGGGGAGAAAAGGAGCTGCCTTACCCCGTAATGAAGTCCATTCATTTTTTCAGCAAACATTTACGAAGGCCTGAAAATGCAAGGTCTTGGGATATGTAGGGGGAATAAAGGGCCCTCCGTGCTCTTGAGGAACCCCTAAGCTAAAGGAAGATACAGCTCTGTAAATGGATGAATTATAGAACAAAGTGGGATAAATGCTCTCCATTCCAACTTCCTCCAGCACCTTTATATCTCTTTTATGACAGTTACCCCACTGTCTTCTGGTGACCATTTATATATTGTTCATCCCCCCATACCTCCCCACCCCCCTACCACCATCCTGCCATGCACACGCTTAGTTAATTATAAACTCCACAATGCTGGGACTCTCAGCCCTCTGGTGTCTCCACCTGGTCCCTATAAAGTGCTCAGCAAATAATAGCCAAGGAGCACAATCACTGTCCTGTCCCTCTTGTTTATCACGCTAGTATCTCCTTTATCTTCCTCTGAAAGATGCCCACTTGTTTTTCTCTCTTGCTTTTTAACAAATATTCTCCGTTTTCTTCTGAGCAGAGTCCTGCTATCCTATACCTCCTCCTCCTCTCTGCTTCCTCCTCACTTGACTTATTCTTACGATTACCACCTAGTGAAATCTGAAGACTAAAGAATTTCTAGCTGTTGCTCTTGTTTTCCTACTAGTGGACTTTCCCCATTGGGCTTCCTATGGCCATATTCACATCACCACACCCTTTTCCCTCAAAAGACAAAGAAGGGCCATGCTCCTGAGAGAGATTCTGCATATTTCAACTGCTTGCAAGGCTTCAGAAAATGCTGGGTGGAGCCAACATCCAACATTATTCATCCAAACAGAATGTCCCACCTCCGATTCACACTTAGATGACATTTTCTGGTCGTCCAAGAAAATTTGGGAAACTTTAGATTAGATGCAATTAAATAGTTTTCCCCTTGCATAACTTGTCCTAAGAATGGCATATAGGAAATACATTTCCCCACCTTATTAGCCCCCCTTTCTGTGACTTTTTGTGGGCATCATGGCCATCCCAACCAGTTGCAATAACCACAGCAAGACTACCAACTGAGGCCCACATTTCATATGTCCAAATATTTTAAAGTTATAAATATTTATAAAGTTTTAAATCAAGCAACACCCATGACCTCGCCTGCATTCTCAGCTGGAGATGCTTCCCTGGGCCAGCCCCAGGGGTCATGCACCTGGGTGGTAGCCCAGGTCTGTGGGGGGCAGGGCAGAAGGTGGACAGAGGTGGGTATCTTGGGGAGTAACTGGGCCCATCTAAACCTGGAACTGGACTGGCCCTGTCCTTTTCCCAGGCAGCCAGGGAGGATAGATTCTGCCTACTCCCAACCCCGCCACAGGCTCTCCCCCTTCTCCCTAACTCTCCCACCCTTGACTCACTTTTTCTCTCAAGATCCCCAGGCAGTTCTAAGTGTCTCCCAAGACTACGCCAACAGAGGGAAGATAGGAAGCACAATTATTGGGGAACCTGGCTTGCCTTGACACCTTCTCTAGGTGATGGGGTAGGCAAATTTAAACATAGCAAGCCCCCCTTTGATGGTTTCCCAGGGACCAGCTATAATTTTCCTTCCCTTCCCCCACCCCCTCACTCTCTCAGTCTCATAATCTGTGGCCTGGATGCCCACTTTGGCTCATGCAGCCTTCTCCCATTATTCCTGTTGTCTCACTTGGTTCCCAAGCTCACAAAAAAACAACAACACCTTTCTTAAAAGAAAAAAAAAAAGCTTTTGGGTTTGAATGTTTGTTATGTGAGTCCCTGGGCAAGGATTCCTCTTTGTCTGGATCTCAAGTGACTCTGGTGGGCATTGCTGAGTTAAATAAGCCACTATAGAGAAAGCTGGTGTGGAAAAGCAATAGCAATACAAAAGATTACCTAGTTCTGTAGTGCGGCAAACACCACTGCTTACAAAATGCAGTTCTGCTGAAATAAGCATCGCTATTTGCTTGGATCCAGGATCAATATGCAGAATGAGTATCTAACGCTCCAGAGCGTGAATACATTTAAGAAATCACTTCTAAAAGAAATGAAGCACAAGCCTTCCCATGCCAGAGGCTAATTACTTCGTGTTTTCATTAGTTCCAAAAACGTTCACAGAATCATATCAGCTTCTTGGAAGTAAACCAAAGAAGGACTAAGATTAAAAAGTGGTTTCTGCCAACAAAGAGAACCTTTAGCTATGTGAAGCCGTCTGCTTCTATACGTCCATTCGGGTTCCAGGTCGTAGGCTAATGTGACTCTTGCCCTGGTCTGGCCTTGAGGACATGGCTCAATTCTGATCATGCTTTTATTTTCTAAGCAGTTTAAGTTCTGGGCATGGGACCCGGAAGAGGAGCGCCGGCGACAGGAAAAATGGCAACAGGAGCAGGAACGTTTGCTCCAGGTAGGACTTGGTTTGCCGCCTTTTTTTTCTTTTTTCTTTTAGATGATGCCCTCCCAACTTCTGTTGTATTAAATAGACTTTTAGCACAGGAAACGCATGGAATCAGATTCTTCCCAGAAGTCAGTGAGTCTAAGTTAGTTCATTTTGTGCCTGTGTGACACAATGCCCTGTGTCTAATTCCTTTTACCTGAAGTTACACAGATGAACACAAGAAAAAGGCATTTCACTTTAAAAAAAAACAAAAAACTCTCCAAGTATCGATCAACTATTAAGACACAACCCAACCATTCACCACCTCCTTAGTTGCCCATCACATTTCAGTCCAAGTATAACTGGGAATGAATTATCAAAAAGTTTTTTGATAGTATATGTGTGAAATAAAATTTGGCCTGGGTCTTGTTCCTTAAGTAGAAATGTTTGCTCTATCTTTAAGTAAAAGCTGCTAATTTTAAATTGTCGAAAAATTCTGGGAGTAAATTTATCATGTTCCTACTTGTTTCATGCCAGTTTTGTGGAGTAACAGGGCTTCAGAAAATAACCTAATAACCTTAGATACTAATATGTGCTGAATACTTGGGAAGTGCCAGTTTAATTCTCATAAAATTCTTCAAAGTATGTCTTATAAGCCCCAGTTTGCAATTGAAGAAACTAAGGCTCAAAAAAGTTAAATTAATTGCTCAAGACAACACAGCTAACAAGGGTTGAGCCTGGTTTCAAATGCAAGCCTGGATGACTTTAAAACTCCTGTTTTTGTCCACTACACTCCAAATACTACTAATTTTACCCCCCAAAAAATCATAAATGAAACAAATTTTTAATCTCATTAATTTATGGTATTCTGCTGCTATGTAGACAGCAATGCTTAATGCAAATTTATTTTACTTTTGAAAAAATCTTTTTGTTCTAATCCTTTTGCCTGAATTCCCACAGGTGGGGAATAGGGGTCAGTTTAGATAGCCAACCACTTGTAATGTGGCTTTAGATCTGACAGTTAAGTTTGACACTGTTCAGAATTGCATAGAGGTAAACCTTCAATATCAAAATGTTAATAAGAACCAGATTCAGCAAAGTCGCAGAGCTGCTGGGACTTTTAGGTCCATTGGGAGATCTCAGACTAGCCCTGGCCATCTGCTATTCTCTTGGAAATCAGATGCCCATTTCCCAGCTAACTGGTGAACAGCCAAGAGTTAGAAATTCCACCAAGTACAGACAACAGGCACGAGTGCTTCCCCTGGTGCCACTCTCTTTTACACCCTGACATGTGGCATGGTTACAGGTGCAGACACATACATTGTTTGTTCCTGTCCCACCGAATTGTTACCCAGTGTGGCAGCACTGGGCTGAGGGCTTTGGGGCAAGGCATTGGTGGGGTCAGAGGGTGGCGGGTTGGGGGGGTAGCACAGACTTCTTACTCCCTGCAAGGTATGTGTCGGGAAGAAAGGGCGGTGGGTTGGGGTGGGGGTAGCACAGATGTACATCTTTCACTCCCTGCATTACCATTACTAATTCATCCTCTCAGGGAGGGGAGCACGTGATGTGAGCCCCTGGAACCAATAAAACTACAAAGCTTGGCTTATTTTTCAGCTTTTATGAAGTGTTGAGGTCTGTTTGCCCTATTCTGAAAAGCCCCCTGAAGTCCCTCTCTAAAATTTTATAATATTCGGTTTTGATAACAAAATTCTTACCTGGAATTAAAAGCCTTTCATCGGTTGACCAACTATGGTGTTGCCAGAGCATTCATAAGAACACCAGGCTCCAGACAATCCCAGTAAAGCCCTTTTGCTCCTAAGATAATGACATAACAGATAATACCTGGAGGAAATCTCAGTGCCTTCCCCAGAAAGACAGAAGCACAGACTTGTGTTAGCCGCAGAGAGAGGACTGACAATGATCAGCCTGTTACTTGACTGTGTGAGGTACACTTCAGTGACTCCTTTGTCTCTGTCACGTCAGGGATGCCATTTCCAACTCATCTGGGTGTCAGTTCCCATTTCAGGCCTTACTTTTCATCTCCATTTATTCATTTCTGCTAGTCAGCTGTCAGGGACTCGAGCCATATTTTTAAAGCCATTCTTACTCAAAGTATTTTATTTTTTCCCCCATAAGTGGTGATTAGTGTTGTATTGTTTCTGAAAACAATAATGGCAGTTCTGATATTGAAACCTTCTAATGGGCTGTTTAAAAGCTACTCTTAATTCAGAAGTTACTTAAAGCTAGGAACATTCCATTTTGGGAGCATGGCTATAAGCAAACAGTAATTCGGCTACTCATCTAATTATCGTCTTGTCCACTTTGGACCATTCTGCAAGGTTTTTTTTACCTTGTATTAAACTCTCCCAACAGCAACGTAGTTCTATTAGTGGAATGACAAAACTCATCTCTGAAGGACCCACTGAAAGCTAACTATGCTTTAGCCAAGTTAAGGAAGATTTTAGAATCTTTCAATCTTTTCATCTCTTCTTTTTCTGTAAACAAATGCCTACTCATATATTTGAAGAGCAATTCTATAAAACACCAACAGCAGAAAATACTGTTTTCCATTGGATTTTTAGGTTCCTAACATGTTTGCATACCACATAATATTGTTCCCCCTGTGTTGCATGAATGGATCAGATTCAGAATGTTACAAGAAGATAACCTGACAACATATTGTACATGGTGGTTTGGAGGTGGGGAAGAGTCCCAATCATGCATGCAGGGGTTGGTTCGTAACAATTTATGGAAATTCCATGACAGGAGAGATACCAGAAGGAGCAGGACAAGCTGAAAGAAGAGTGGGAAAAGGCCCAAAAGGAGGTGGAAGAGGAAGAACGCAGATACTATGAAGAGGTAGTAAATTCCCAAGAAGGATCTTGACCTTGTAGTCCTAATTCCTCAAAGTCTACTGTGTTTCCCCGAAAATAAGACCTAGCTGGACCATGCGTCTAATGTATCTTTTACAGCAAAAATTAATATAAGACCAGGTCTTATTTTACTATAATGTAAGACTTGGTATCATGTGATATGATATGATATGATATGATATGATATGATATGATATGATATGATATGAGGTAATACCAGGTCTTATATAAATTTTTGCTCTGAAAGACACATTAGAGCTGATAATCCGGCTAGGTCTTATTTTCGGGGAAACAGGGTATCAGCACTTTTTGAGTCTGTGGTATGTATATGCACTGGCTGTGTTCTCTTACAACACAGCCCATAAGCCTCTTTAAAAGTGTCATATTCAATAGGCTCTAAAAGACCATAATTCCCCCAAATTTAGTTTGTGGTGTGTGTTGAGTCATGATCAAGGGAGACAATATAATTGTATCTGTTCTGTAGTCAGAGTCAGATTGTTGATTTATTTTAGAGAGATGACATGAAAGTATCTATTTATTTGTGTGTCTATCTAAAGCAAGCATGTTTGGTAATACTGAATTCGTTTTATGAGGATAATTTTGATATCAAAGCCAAATGAATCCTGACCACTGCATTCACTATATGGTACCAAAGAGATTTGGAGGGAAGGAGAATTTGGTTTTGTTTGTTTCTTTTTTTAGATGAACAAACCAGACCACATTAGAGAATTTGAAGGAAGCCATTATATGTATATTATATAAAATCTGTTTATGATTAATATTGTTGTGAATTTTATCTTCAACTATAATTTTTGTGCATAATCTGATCCCTAATAGCATTTCTAATTAGACTTCTTGAATCTCATTAACTAATTAATTTGCAAGGACTTTTGTTTTTCTATTAAATTAAATGCTAGTGTGTAAATCATTGCCCATTGAGAGTATTATATGATTTATGTGTACTTTTAGAAAATAAGACCTTTTTTTAATGCCTTGCTTGTTTGCGTATAATCCTGATGGGTTTTTTCCCGAAGTTCCTTAATAAAACTTTTCTCTTGGCAAATAATGGATTTTTAATTTTTTTTATTTCATCAAATCCTGTCTTTCCTTTTAGGAGCGCAAAATAATTGAAGACACTGTGGTTCCATTTACTGTTTCTTCAAGTTCTGCAGACCAGCTGTCTACAGCCTCCTCTGTGACTGAAGGCAGTGGAACAGTGGTGAGGCCATAAATTAAAAGCAATTTGTGCAATAAAGAAACCTAAATAGAAGTACAAGACCACAAGGCCAAGTTTTGCACCAGTTTAAATCCAGGACTGGCTATTTCCCTAGAATCATGTCAGCTACTATAGGCCATTGTCACGGCCATAGAGTCATTTCTCAAGAAGCAGTCAAGTCACTACTGAGGCCATATCTGCCCCCACAGGCTGGCAACCAAAGTTTCCCTGCCCTAGCTGGCAAGATCCTGATTAGTGAGCCATGTGCTGGAATGTCCTTCTTAGTGCCCTTCATTCATTCAACAGATATGTGTTCCTCTGTGCCATGACATGCATCTCTTTGCACTGGATGGAAACAGCAAGATGCCAACAATAGGCTTTCCGCCAGCCTCCATAAGAGTTGCTTCTAACCCATTCTTAAAATTCCACATGATGGGGTGGCCAGTTAGCTCAGTTGGTTAGAGTGCGGTGCTGATGTTGCTGGTTCGATCCCCACATGGGCCACTGAGCTGTGCCCTCCTTAAAAAAAAAAAAAAAAAAAAAATCCACATAAAATTTACATATGTCTTCAAAGTTTGGAGAGAGCCCAGAAAGCCTGTTCTACCTCCATAGCTCCCAAATAAGGTCATAGTGATAGTGGATAGAAGTCATACCAAGACTGGGATAGTCTATAACCTGCATTTAAACATAATTAACTGGTGGGCACTAGAAAGCCACATGTCCTGAAATGAGCAGTCCTATGACTGTTGAATTTTGAAAGGTGGGTTTTCTAACCAATTCCCTTTTGTGATAAATTTTGAGAGAGATCTAGCTTGCACATTTATTTCAAATCTTGGGAACTCAGTTACTATTCAGTTAATTTGGACAACTGTTCTTTAAATTCTTGAAGAAAAGCTTCAGATAGCCCATAGCCAGAGATGACTGTTCTCCAGTGTGTTTAAAATTACATTCAAGATTATTCTTGTTTTCCCTCATTAGAATAAGGTGGACCTGGAAAACTGTCGAGAAGAACAAGAGACAAGACAAAAGAAAACATTCCAGGGGGACAACAATGACTTATTGGTTAAGACTAGGGAAAGTGATCCACTGGAGGAAAAGGGCAGGTATGAACCGTACCAGGCTATCTGTCTAAATGCGCAAAACCAGGCTCTGCCTACTCACTCCCAGGAAGGCTACTCATTGCTAATGCAAATGATATTCGGCTTTGAAATGACCATTCCAGTAATACATTACATATTGCTCAAACACATTCTAATAACTCTGAAGTCAGCGTTCTTATGCTATTGAATATAAATAGCCTTATTTTTAAATAGGCAAAACCTTTTTTAAAATAAGGGGAGACAGTATAGATCATCAAAGGAGCATGTTGTCAATTCAAAGCCCCAAATTTAAGTATCACTCGCCTGAAATGGTTAATGTGTCTGCAGGGACAGAGGTTGAAATGATGCCCCGGGGTCCCACCAACTGTGGTTTTACTGTGGACCTGTACTTTACTATTGGTATCCTCCGAGCTGTGAGAAGCCACATTTACTCCGCGTGCTAATATCAAGGACAACCAACAAATCAATTGGTTGTGCATCATCATCCCACCCATGGTTTCCAGCATGTTCCGTTGGGAGATCACAACACGGCACCCAGAAATCAGCATCCAGAGCTAGCTCAGACGGGAGATGAATCTGGTTGTAGCTCTGGGCTGTAGTGGGTTTACTGATGCCACCTAACCTAGAAGGGACCTGCAGAAACCCAGGAGGCTGGCAGTGCTCTGCCAGCAGCAAGTTCTTTATAAGACAGATGTTTGCCTCTGGGGCTCTGAGATACCAGACCGAGATTGATAAGTGCATGCTGGACCAGCCTACATGTGCGACCTGGAGATTCGAAAGGCTAAGTGTCATTTTCGAAGACTGGTCAATTTGTAAGTTTGACTGAGAGCTGAGCTCTTCTGGTGGGATTAGCTCTGAGAATCCTCCTCTGCTCATCAGCTAGAAGGCTGGGTGAACTGTAGGATACAGGAGCTTGGCAGAGCTCTTAGACTGGCACATCTGTTTCCAGTTGACGCTGTTTAAAAGGACTTTCCAGTTTTATGAAATGAAAACCACTCGTCAGGAATATTTGAATACCCCTGATAAGCATTGTATGTGAATTTTTGCTAACTCTCCAGACAATCCCTATTGTCACCAGAAACTTTTAAAAATCTCTTCCATCTCTCCTTCCTTTGCACACAGAAGCTACTGAAAGGCCAGTGGATTACCATGGGCTGCCAGAGTCCCATGCGGCCCAAATGATTTCTACAATTAAGTCCTCTCTTATGAAAATCTGGGAGAGTCCGGTTAGCTCTGGAATCCCTTGAAATTATTAGACTGAATTGTTTTGTGGATAGGGCGGTGGGGAGGACATCAGAAATGATGGTTTCTTGAGCTTGTTAAATTGATAGATAATAAAAATGAGTAGTATTTTAAATCTAGTTTAAAATAAAATGAATAAATAAATGTTTTGTTTGCCCCATTTACTTTTCCATATTGAAATTAGTACTTCCATACCCTAAGGGATAAAATCAATAACTTTAGTTCAGTTGTTTTTATCTCTGTCCTGAAATATATATTTTTACTTATTTTAACAGCCTAACTCATGAAGCCTTGACTGATTCTGAGAACCCCGTATCAAAAAGAACCCATCAGGACGATCAGCTGGATAACGAAGCCGGGGCCCCTCATGGTGGGATGAACCCACAGCTAGTTCAGGGTAAGGATGGAGAAGCCCATTCCCAATGTCTAAACTACTGTGAGACACCTTCCCTCGTTCTCGTAGTAGCTATGACGTCTGCTGGCTGCAAGCTTCTCTTCTAGCTTATGCGCCGTGGCGCAGTGAATAAACGCCTATGTACCACCAGGTGCCCAGGTCTCCATGGAGTCACCTTGAGACCTCAAAAGGCGTTAGCACATTAAAAAAGGTGACTTACTCAGCATTAAGGTGACATTACTGAGCACTAAGTTTATGTTCTTTATTTGGCCTCAGATCCACCCCAGAATCAGCAGGTATCAAACCCAACAATGAACATTTTAGAAGATGTGAAGCCAAAAACCCTCCCATTGGATAAAAGCATTAACCATCAGATTGAATCTCCGAGTGAAAGGCGGAAGTGAGTAACCAGTGAAGATGAATATGGAATCCATTTTTTTTTAAATTTATTGACTAAGAAGGGGGGAAATGAAAAAGTGTGAGATGACATAATGTTAGCAGCATTTTTGTGCTTCCTCCCCATTGAATCTCATTGATTGACAAGGTAACAAATCAGGGACACTCTTTCTGGCAGGTAAATATTCACTCTGAATTTATCAATTTGGAAGAGGCAAAGTAATGTTTTTAATGCACAAATCTAAACATTGGAAAGAATTTGCAGGCATGTTGTATTAATAGTTTATTTAAGTGAGTTAAATTGTGTCAGCCTGACAAATATTCTTTCAAGGGAAAAAATGTTGTTCTCTCATTATCATTCTCTTCCATTAAGTAGCTATATTCTAGGCTATATTCTAATTTTGTAAGATTTATATTGTTTTGCAACAATAATCGACAAATTATTTACAACAATTTCCTAACATTTCTGAAGCATTTCAATATAATGCACACTAGGTTGAAGGGTTTACATATCTTTTCTCTTCTTTTCAGACATTAACTCACTGAACTCTCCCAGTAACTTTAATTGGGTTGTTGTTCCCATTTTACAGATGAAGAAATTGAGGCTCGGGCAAATTAAATAACTTATCCAAAGTACTTGACTGGTTAAGTGGTAGAGGAATTCAAAATGAACCCACAGTCCCATAAGGTCACGTTTGAACCAGAGGTTCCTCGTAATCAGTTTTTAAAATATAATATTCGTTATACTTTAACCAATCGTTCTACCTGAAGCCAGACCACCTGGATTCAAATTTTGACTCTGCCACTTGCCTGCATAGGGCTTTGAGCAACTTGATTAATCTTTCTCTGCCTCAGTTTCCTCGTGTATAAAATGAGAATAATAATAATACCTACCTTCTAGGGTCTTGTGCCTGGCAAATAATAAGTTCTGTATCATCCAGCAGTGGTGGTCACAATGCTGATGGGGTCCTGGTGATGATAACTTGTTGTATAAGTTCATCTTTTTACCTTATTTTTCTCTTGCATTTTTTTGAATACAGTATTTGAATTATTTCTTCCTTTTCTCTTATGTCTATACAATTTCATTTCTATATGTCTAGATGACACTCAGAATCAATAGAAGCTAAAATCAGGTAGAAGTAATCATTATTATTATTGATTATTGCAGCGGTTTTCGACCTTTTTTTTTTTTTAGGCAATGGTGATTATACTTTAGGATATTATATGAACACATGATGTTTTGGAGAAGACATTCTTTGCCTGTGTAGGGAAGTTTAGATTGGCGGGAGCTCAGGGAGTTATTCTGAAAGCAGTTAGACAGATGGACTTATGCTATATTCACTTCTGTGTTGGCATTTCTCTTATCTTTTTTTCTGTGTTCTATCCCTTTCATTATAAATGAAATTAACTTTTATAAGCAAGAACCCAGAACTGACAACTTAATCACAGGCAGAGCTTGTGCAACCAACAGCACCTGTAAAATCATTCTGGTAGCTTCTCGCTGGGGACCACCTGCTTTGTAGATGCCTCTGACACAGTGTTTATTAAATGTTGGGTTTATCACCCCTAATCACATGTTTCCAAAATGAATTTATTGATAGGGGTAGAAGCCACTTCACTGAAAAATGCATCCTTTCAGCTCTGCCCTTTATTTCTGGGCTCTTTTTAAAAGCTTTTCCCTATATTCCTACTCACCTCTTGCCTCCCACCCAGTCCATAATTTTTATATGTAACTCAGCTTGCAATTTTAACTCAGCCAAGAACCTGGCAATAATAGAGATTAGAAAAAACATCCTGTCTCTTATGTTGAACCATGCCAGTCTGGATGTGATATTATGCAGAAAATGCATGTATAATCTTTGCTAGATGGAATTACTATTTTTGTCCTTTATAAAAAATTACCACTAGGACACTCTGTGGTCTTTTATTTTGTTATCAAAGAAATTTTTAATTTTCTTATCTAAAATGTCTTTTCTTGTAGGATTGGGCTTCCCTTTTCTTGTCATAATTTTTGGCTCCTTTACCATGTTACAGGAAAAGCCCTCGAGAGAACTTCCAGGCGGGGCACTTGTCCTCCTGCCCTCCCACCCCTCCTGGCCAGTCACCAAACAGGTACAAGAGGTCAGCAAGCCTTTCCAAGGTGGCTTTGATTTGACTGGAGCCTGCCAGGCATAATTTTACCCAAATTAGTGCTTGCCAAATGATTTTGAGGGTGTTGTCCATCCAAGTCTCTTTCTACACACACACACACACACACACACACACACACACACACACACGCAGGCAGGCAGGAGGAAAAGACACATTCCCCATCCAGCAGCAGCCAGCCAGAGTGTGACGTTGGTGCGGCTGTGGCCATAAGCCTTTAATTATATTGTGCGGAACCTGCAATCTAATAATCAAATCCACCAGACAATTGCTGGGCTCCTAAGTCGGCGCCTTTCCTTCCAAGATGGCTTGGTCCTTCTAGGCAGGATCCGCTGATGGCTCTTACAGAGAACCAGGCAGCAGCTGAGAAATGAAACGTCATCCTTCTTTTTACCCTACTCAAGCTCTCTGATGATTGCTTCTGGACATTAATGGGGGCCCATGATATTCTTAAAAGCTGCGTGAGTTCCCATTCACTGGAGAGACTAGTTACTGAGTACTCAGAGATTTTCTTTGAGTTAGATGTTTCATTTAACTACTGAACATGAGGGAAATCTTAATAAACAGTGTTTGTTTAGGGCAACTCTTCCTCTTTTCTCTTGTCATCCTTTCTGTTTCTTCTGTCCCTCTGTACCCCGTTGGCTTCTGAATGATAGTGTATATTTTAAAATTTCTTGTGTAATCCCCGAAGCTTTCCAGACAATCGACATCATTGCAATCTGATCTGATCTTCTACGCAGTTGTGGGAAATCTGCTTAGAAGATAGCCATCTAATACTTCACCTGGTGTCGGGCTGCTGGGCTGGATTCTAGTCCATTGGTGGTGGGCACTGTGCTAGGGGCTACAGGGGTATAGAGTTGGGGTACATGCAGCCCTTGCCCTCAAGGGGCTTACACCTCAGAGAGGACGTGAAGTGTCCAGATTATAGAGTCACAGTGTTTATACTGGAAGAGGTAGTAGAGATAATCTAATCCAATTCTCTCATTTAAAAGGTAAAGGGGAAACCCAAAGTGAATTCTTTATACCAGATCACAGAACCTGGTGACAGAGCAGGGATTAGATTCCCTATCTGCCTGGGACCTGTTGGGCTGTATCACAATTGCCTGTCTATTTTTAAACCAAAAACAAATTTTTTTTCTTAATAAGTAAAAATAAATGCCCTAGTGGGCCAATGAATCAATTCTAGAAAATTTTCAAGCAACATTGAAACCTTAGTAAAGTTAAACATGATTATCTTTTAGGGCTTATAAAAACATATGCTGAATATATTGAATTATTTCAAGGCATTTGATCACTATGGTTGAATAGACTACAACACAAACTTCTTATAACAAATAACTAAAACATACACACATACACATGCACACCAAATTCTATGTGACAATGGAGGCCTATTATTGTATTTAGTCTAGCAGTCATTTGCAAATTGTACCTAATGCTTAATTCCTGCTCATTATCAGTTCAGTAATTGTCATTTCACTCATGATACCGTGTTTCCCCGAAAATAAGACCTAGCTGGACAATCAGCTCTAATGCGTCTTTTGGAGCAAAAATTGTAGTAAAATAAGACTGGCTCTTATATTACATTATATTATATTATATTATATTATATTATATTATATTACATTATATTATATATCCAGTCTTATATTAAAATAAGATCGGGTATTATATTATATTATATTATATTATATTATATTATATTATACCAGTCTTATAGTAAAATAAGTTTACTATTTTATAGTAACTTATTTTATAGTAAAATAAATTCACTATTTCTTCTTATATTAATTTTTGCTCCAAAAGACACATTAGAGGTGATTGTCTGGTTAGGTTTTATTTTTGGGGAAATAGGGTATAAACATTTTTAAAATCCATGTTTTCATTTTTTTGCACTAGGCTACATGTTTGTGTGTTTAACCAACTATTCTAGATGGAACATTTCACTATTATATATATTTTTAAACCTAGGTCTATAAGTGGGAAGAAGCTGTGCTCTTCCTGTGGGCTTCCTTTGGGGAAAGGAGCTGCCATGATCATCGAGACCCTCAATCTCTATTTTCACATCCAGTGCTTTAAGGTATGTATTGATCACACTTCTAAGTACAATTTTGTGATGTCTTTTGGCATTGTTATGTGCTGAGAAATACCTCCTGAACATCCAATGACCTTTGTTCAGGAGGCCACCCCTTCTGTGTTGTACAGAAGTGTGTGGGGAATCCATCCTTCAGGAGGAAACTCTGCTATCATGCATCCCTCTGGGATATTGAGTGAGAAGAAGCAAAACAGGTTTGTTCTATGAGGCTGTAAGCACAGCTTTTGTTGCTAAAGACTATCTACCAGGAAGCTGAGAAGGACACCCTGGGAGGACAGTGATAATTCTGAATCTTTTAGGCCATGTGGGTTTATTTGGAATGTAGTATCTTTGCTACTTCTCAAACTCTTGTGACTTAATGTTGAAGGTTTTTAGTCTTTTACCTCATGGGAGAGTTTCTGTCAATAAGTGGTTATAGCTAGTTGCAAAATTATAAGTCTCTGAATGAATATGTCTTGAATCCCAAATTGAATATCACTTCCTCTAAGAAGCTGCCCTGCTCACCCAGACTGTCACTCACCTTTGTTACAGGTCCTTACAAAACCTTTTGGGGACCTTGTCTCTCACTGTTGAATTGTTTGATTATCACCTCCTCTGATAAACTATCACCTCCATAAGGGTAGGAACTGTCTGTCTGGCTCACCACTATTTCTTCTGCACCTAGAAAAGATGGTGTCAGTAAATATTTTTAGATGAATAAATTAATAAATAAAATGAAAATGTGGAGACCTAGATTCTAGTCCCAAACCGCCTGCTAATAAGTAGATGAGCTAACCAGTTATACCCCATTTATTATAAAATGTATAAGTTGGCCTACATCAGTATTTCCCATCTTTTTTGTTTTTCATTTATGGACATTTCGAATTAATATGTAAGCTTTGAAACCAAAACTTATGAATAAGTCATTTCTTTCTAGATATGAATAAATCATTTATTTCTCTCTATAACCCTGTCATGCTTTCTTTTTCCTTCTTGAATTTTGTTCTATCTCTTGTTGGTAGTTTCCTCAACTATAAAGTAAACGTGCATGGGTTTAAAACCATTCCCACTTTACCTATAAGCTAAGGAAAAGTGAGTGAAGTTGTCCCAAAATGATTCATTGAATAATATCAATCACCACTGGAAAGCAAAATACAATATGGGTACTTAATGAGACTCAATTTATCAATATTCTTATTGTAAAATTAACCTAGATAATGTATGTCCTAAACTGTCTAGGTGTGCTTTGAAGCTCAAGGAATGTACTTTTTAAAATTCCATGGTAATGCCAAGATAATATGTTCCCACACCATAGTTTGTTCTCAGAAACATTACCAGAACTCAAAATACTCGAGGTAGCAAAGAGTCTTTGCGGATCCTCAAGGGATAAAAGACCTGCTTTCTATACTGTCAAGGCCTTTATTCTCTCTAATTGTTCACTTCCTGGAACTGACCTGATGCTTTAAGGTACATCTCCTCTGAGGTTTATCACCTACCTTTGGATGTACATGCAACTTGTGACATAATTGGGATGAAGCCTCTTTCTGTCCCAGGTGACTTTAACGCATGAGTCTGGGGCTGGCCCTCTCCTCCTGGGCTTGAGTCCTGATGTCCTGGCAACAGGCTGGCATCAGGCTGGCAAACCCTAATGCCACCTTCTCTGGTACAACCAGCACCGTATTTCCCCCAGCCTCCTTCTGCACTCAGTCTGACTTGGCTGAAAGGAGATCCATTCTCAGTGGATTTGTTCCTCTGGGTATCACTGCCTTTAACATGGAACTATAAAGTGAATAGCTATTTCCTAGCAATTTTGATCTGGCAGAACTCACCAACAATGCTGGAAAGCATTTAAAGATTATTCCCAGACAAGTTTCAACTGATAATTCTGTTGGCCGTGTGTTTATTTAAAACCACTAGGATTTAATCTGTTTAAAATGGTTCTTCCATCTTGATTGAGAAACAGTGTATGATAGAGGTCAACAGCCTCAGCTTACTAGGTTTACAACCTTGGACAAGGCAGCTAACCACTCTGACCCAGTGTCCTTGTCTATAAAATGCAAGGAGTTAGGATGAAATGCTAAAAGTATATTGTTGATATAAGTCAACTCTAAGTGCAGCATCTAACATATACCATGTTTCCCTGAAAATAAGACCTAGCCAGACCATCAGCTCTAATGCATCTTTTGGAAAAAAAATTAATATAAGACCTGATATTGTATTATATTTATTATATTATATTGTATTATATTCCTGGTCTTATAGTAAAATAAGACCGGGTCTTATATTAATTTTTGCTTCAAAAGACGCATTAGAGCTGATGGTCCAGCTAAGTCTTGCTTTCAGGGAAACACGGTATTAGTAGATGCTCAATAAATGTGGGGGTTGTAGAAGTGATTATTGTGCTATTCATGTAAACAGCAACTAAGCATTATAGAGAAACAATTCCTTATGCACCTTATAACTTCTGTTCTTTGTACCCTATAGTGTGGGATTTGTAAAGGACAGCTTGGAGATGCAGTGAGTGGGACGGATGTTAGGATTCGAAATGGTCTTCTAAACTGTAATGAATGCTACATGCGATCCCGAAGTAAGTACTGGGGTGAAATGCCTTGAGATGAATGAGTGCAATCATATGCTTTTCATAAGACCCAATTTAGGAATGCAATGATTTCTCCCCAACAGTTGACATTCCTACCCTGAGGGAACGAGGTATTGTATGAGCATCTAGGTAAAATAAGCGATAATGAAATAACCCCTTATTTACCACTAGTTTCTTACCCAAAGTTACTTCTTTTCATCCAGAAGCCAAATTCTTTTCATCCAGAAGCGTATTAATACACCAGCAGGTAAAAACTGTATGCCAATTTTGAGACATTGCCTGAGCTCACCGTAGAGGTTTTGGTGAGGCAGAAGATACAAGGTCTGTGAAACAATATTCACTTGTTGAAGCATGTATTTAGAAGATCAGCACCATTTGGTGGCTGGGTTAAGTGTGAAGACGGCTCTCCATTGTTCATTACATCAAGCACCAACTCCTCGGTACCTACATGCCCTATATTCTGGAGTTTCCTGACAACGTATCTTGCTGTTCCCAACTCACTTGAAAGTACCTTGAGAGATCAAATGGTGGTTCTGCTTCTTTGTGAATCCCTGCCACCCTCCAAAATACCTTAGCATATTATTAGAGCCTAACAAGTACGTGCTGCCTTCAAGCTCCCTTGAGCAGCCTGCCCTCCGATCTTGTATCCGGGTTTCCTACCATAGGAGGGTCATGTCAGTTCTAGGGGCACCAGGGGGTGCTGTTGCCCAGCTGCTGTCTAGAATCTCTGAAACTAGCCAGTGACTAGCCTCTGAATCCTTCCTGGCTCTTCACCATAAAAGTCCTTCTGGTGGATAACCTGGACAGCAAGAGACTCTTCTGTGTGACACATCACTCAGAAACTCGCTTTGGAAAAAAAAGGGGGGAATAAAGAAATGGAGTTTGAAATTCTAGAATGTTTTATTATTTCTCAAAGTAAATGAAGTAACATTTTTACAGCATTTTTAACATAAGTCTCTAAATTTGTAAGACTGAAGAGTTTAAGACTAAAAATTGAAATTATGTTCTTTTATAGTTGTAGATTTAATATAGTCAGAGAAATATATGCATTCTTAATAAAACTATGAGAAATAAAAATTTAATCAAACTCAGGTGATTTTGATCTATGATAAACATTTAACTTGAGGTCAGAACAGTTCTCTGAGAGCTGGTACCATCAAACTGTACTATTTATATTATGTATTATATTTTTATATTATATATTTATATATTATATTATGTGTTATATATTTATACCAGGTATTATATATTATACATATGTAATATATTATACATATAATACATAGTATATACTATACATATTGTGTATATTATATATTATATTTATACCGTGTATGCTATATGTACATATGGTATAAATATATAATATTAATGTTTATTTTTATACTGTGTATTGAATATATAAAATGTGGTATAAATAGTGTGCCATATATATGTATGTATGTGTGTATATATGTATATCATAAGTATATATACATGCATACAAAAATACATATATACATGTATAATATATAATAACTATATATTATTTTAAACTAGATTTTTGTTTTGTTTTTATATATTACAAAGGAAAAAGCTAAACCCTTTTCCAATCATCTTCTATAAATTATACTTTTTCTCAGCCTGTGGCCCAGCTGAGTGTGAATCATGGAACCAGAAGAGGGCACTCTTAGGTTAAGGACTGGAGCCAGATTTGAAAAGTGCTGTAAATATGAATTTCTTTCATAATTTAAAGTGCTTGAATGATGCCAGCAGAGTACAAACGTGAACCCACCTCTGGGTGACAGTGACCTGTTTTCATCCAGATTTTTATTTTAATTGAGAAGTTGGGTGATTCATTGTCATTTCTTTTGGAAATTAGCTTTTCGGATCTAGGCCAGGAATTTTTCTCCTATGTATACAGACGTAAAGGGCATTCATTGCTTTTAATTCCAAATCTAAAGACAAGAACTGTGGAGTTCCTGTAACAGTCTCATAAGATGAAAAATAGAAAGTGATTTGGAGGAAGACTAAAGATAGGATTTTTCTTTATTTTTTAACGCAATATTTTACTAGAGGTTTTTTTAGAATACTAACATACTAAGAAAACAACAAAGTCTCATTATCTTTCTGCCTAGATAACCTCTATAGACATTCAAAAACATAAGTAAGTAAAAAGTATAGATGGTACACTGTTAGAAAAATTGGATTGTTCAGATTCAGAAAGATACCAAATTAAAAGTAAAGAATCTCTAAAGTTAACCACATAATCACTTTCTAATAATTGTTTGGGGAGGGGACAGAATGTATGTGTGTATATGTGTGCATATAACACACCCCCACATACATACAGACACACACACAGATACATATGTGCATGATACCTCTACCTGGATATGTGTTGGGTTTTATTTCACAAAGGTAATACATAGTCACAGTGTACTGTACTTAGTTTTTGTTGCTGTTGTTTTTAACTTAATAATATATCTTGACAATTTTTGGCTAACATATCCTTTCCATATAACATGTTCTTTCTCCTCATTCTTTATAATGGTTTTTAATAGCTGCAGACAAACCCATTGTATGGACTTAACATAATTTAAAACTAATTCTCCATGAATGGGCATTTCAGTTGTTTCCAGTTTTCTAATATATTTTGAATGCTCTAATGAACATCCTTGTTCGTATGTCCTGATGGACGTTTGTAAGCATTTCCATAGGGCAGATTGTGAGTAATAGAACTGCTGAGTTAAAAGGCATGTGCTTTTCAAATTTTCAGACAACTTGCCTAATTATCTTCCAGGAAAATAAACTCTTCCTGCAAAGTGTTTAAGAGAGCCTCTTTTTCTCCATGACTATTCAGTTCTGAATATCATCAAACTTTTAAAATTTCCACTCTGCTAGGTGGGGGAGGAAAAACTCTCATTGCTTTGATCTGTATGTTTTTAATTATAATTGAGTTTGAACATCTTTTCATATGTTTAGTCAGCATTATGTTTCTTTTTCTATTAAAAAAAAGTTTTTATTTCTTTATTTTTTTGCCCATTGTTCTTGGTTTGTATGAGTTCTTTGTAAATTAATTTTCCCTATATTTTATATTTGCTGCTTGTTGCAGTTATCATTCGTCTTTCTACTTTTTTACTTTTTTCATAGAAAAAATTTTTATTTTAGGTAATTAAACATAGTTGTTGTTGTTGTTTTTCCCCCTTTTTGGATTCTGGGTTTTACTTCCTACTTAGAAAAACTCTCACTGTACTCCAAGGTCATACATTTATCTGAGTTTTTTCCCTAAAATTGTTTTTTGTTTTCTTTTTCACATGTAAATATATGACATCAGAAATGTATTTGGGGGTAAAAAAAATGAGATAGATATCCAGCTTTTCTTTCTATTAGTCAATTGTGACTAAAACTTAATGAATAATCCATTTTTTCCTCACTAATTTGAAATGCCAGCTTTCTCATAATTAAGTTCACATATATATTTGGGTCTATTTCTGGATATTTTATGTTTTAATAACCTATTTACTCTCTAGTATCAAGCAGTTTTAATTATTATAGCTTCACAATATGTTTTAATATTGAGTAATAAAGGCCACTTCATTCCAATTATTTTTTTCCAGATTTTCCTAACTCTTCCCTCATGTTGATTTTCCCAAATAAATGTTAATATCATTTTAAGCTAAACTTTAATTAAGTCGATATATGACAGGGAGAATGACCAGCACATATGAGAATACTGCTCATTTCTTTCTTAGTTTCATAAGAAAATATATACCTTAGGTGTGAATAGGTGGCGGGGATAATAATGAGCTAAAGAAGTATAAATACACGTGAATTGGTTGAATATACCTCAGATGCAATAAAAGAGTCAGAATGGAAAGAAATGGCTAAAAATCATCTTTGTTTCTTTCTTTTTTTATTTGATTTTGATCTGAGTTGAGAAGAGGGGAGATGGATAGATGTGAAAGGTGGTTTACATCATAGGAATTCTAAGTGAAACAAATAATTTCATCGTGTGGAATGATAAAACCAGAATATATAATCTGATTTTCCTCAAGTAACTAGTCACATTTAAATGAAATTTTTCTCTTGGAGGGGAAAAATAGCATAACAGCATATTAAAATACAATTCCTAAAAGCAACGTAAACAGGTTTTAAGTTCGTATGTAAATGGGAATGGAAGTGCAAAACAAATTACCTGTCATGAATCAAGCCGTCACATGTTTAACTTGTGCCATTTGTGCCTGGATGTTGGATGACTGTGTCTCTGTGTCTGTTCCATCATTCATTCGCATGAAATGCATTTAACGCAAAATCCCTGGGGTCTTTTCCTATGTGGAGATTGCCTCATCACACAGCTCTAGTGCCTAAAATGAAGGAGAAATTTGTGAAAGTTTCAATAGGAAATATGGAACCCAAACCATCCTTCCTAGATAGAGTTGCCAGATAAATACAAGATGCCCAGTTAAATGGTTTTTTGTTTTTGATTTTTGCCTAAGTTTGAATTTCAGATAAATAATGAATTTTTCTTGTATTTGTATGTCTCAAATATTGCATGCTCAGGATTTAGCATAAGAATATCCCAAATAGATATAAATGATAAATGTCTAAGTATTGCTTTGTCTTGTGCACCTGAAACTAATAAAATTATATTAAAAGAAAAAAAAGAAATGTAAAGCCCCACAGGTAAATAGGGTCTGGTAGAGTTGCAACAATTAAAAAGTGAATAATAAATGAGAAAAATAAAAACAATTTCAATAGATAAGAATTTGTACAATACAAATTAAGAAGAACCTTTGGGGAAATTGGTGGAGCCTTTGGATGTTTTATAAAATTCCTCCATTGCTATTATTCATTATTATTCATTGAATTCAAAAGTTAAATAAAGATTGTATCTAGATATCATACTTTATTCTTCTGGACAATAATAGCAAGGAAAGCATTTAACACTTGATTCATTCTTTGTAAAATTAGTACACATTTGTGGTTATAACTAAAATTTGGCTAAATATGAAATGAAATATTTATTTCCATACAAAAAAAAAAGGAAAAAGAAAAAAAAAAGAATATCCCAAATATCACATGGGATATACTTAGGCTAAAAATTTTATTTGTTTTTATCTGAAATTCAAATTTTACTGGGTGTTCTGTATTTTTAATTGCTAAATCTAGCAATCCTATTTCTAGATCATATGTTAAATTCCTCCTGTTGTAATGTATTTATTTTTAGAGAAACCAAAACCTAAAGGAACTCAGAGATGAGAGATTATTTTCTTGCTTATTTGCCCCAGAAGACAAAGTAGAAAACCTGATGAAGATTATTTGGTTTAGGGTGAAATCCAGAGGATTCCCACCAAACTTTACAGGGAATATGAATCACTTGGGCTCCCTGTGAAGTGCTCAAAAGTCCGCAGTTCTGGGTGAACCAATACTTCTCCTCCTTGGACCACAGTTGAGTAGCAGGGTGGCACAAGTTTCCCTTCCTAGACGGAAGAGACTTTGGCAGAGGTCATAGTTGATGTCAGAAATTTTTAAACATCTGAAGCAAGAAGCATTGACTCCTTCAATAAAATGTGTTCTGATTTCTTTACCACAGGTGCTGGCCAACCCACAACATTGTGACGTGGTTTCCAAGCTTCCAGGTCACTCACCATTTATTAATAGCGTCCCCTGGCAATTGTTTAACAGAATCCGCGATTCAGGGGCTCCTCAGCATTCATCTAACTTCTGAAAGGCTATTCTAAACGATGGTATCTGTTCTTTTGTAGCACAGTGTTTGTGTTTTTCCTGTTTTTTTGTTTGTTTGTTCTTTCGGGTTTTTTGTTTTGTTTTGTTTTGTTTTGTTTTTGCATTTGCACAGTATATACAAAAGAATATTGAATTGTAATGATTCTAAATAGTTCAAAAAAAGGTCTCAGCATGGTCAAACAGGCTTATGGTTTAAAATATGCTATTCTCTTCTTTGAGAGTTAATGAGATAAATGATTCAATAAACCTGTTTTGTTTTAGTATTTCTAGGAATTAAACACTTTATGTTTACAAAATTGAGCTGCAGAAAGTGCAAGACATGCCAATTTGAGATATGTGGTCTTCTAAGACAGGAGCATACAATTAATGCATTTCAGAAACTAAAAATCACATCATATAGCTCTGAGCTATACCTTGTTTTTAATGCAAAGACATTAGTCTGAGAAATATATACTGTAATCCTGAAATATTTGTGTTACTTACCTTTTGAGGTAGAAGTCATACCAATAAATTATTGCACCGTTAGTATTAGGTTTTGTGTACTTCCCAAGTTATGTCATTAACAGAGGCTCTTCCATCAAATAAAGAGAACCCTTGCAATATCAGCGAGACTTACACTCTGTGACATTGCCCAAGGGTAGGAAGAAACCAGAGGGGAATATTTAAGTCATCATTTCCAAAGTTATTACCAAAATCTGTGAGGAAGTTTAATCCTCAGAAGAGTGGTGGGTCACTGCTGGCAGTAAGAGCTTTGTTGCTTGCTTCTCTTAAGGCTCTAGATTCAATAAGAGACTCAATGTAAGGCAGATGGAAGCTGCCATCAAGATAAGTCCATCATGAGGTGAGACCACTGCTCACCCTTGCCTGCAAGTTCTCTTTGAGGGCCTGAAGCACAGTTACCTAAAGAAAAGCACTCAGTTCATCCTAATAGAATCTAAATGACATATGATGTGATAAGCCACTAGTGTGTGATCAGCAAGAACCCACAGGTCACATATGCCCTGCCCACTCTAACCGAAGATCTGCTTCATTCTCTGGCATCGCCCACCAACTCTCTTTCTACCAAGAATCCTGGACCTTGCTCATGGAGACATTTAGAAAGGAACTCCTATGGAGAGCTGGTTAATTTGTGCCCTGTGTGATAAGTTTCAGCTGGCCAAGAAAGGAATCAAGTTACTAAAAAACATCAACTTTTAAATCTCCAGGTTGTTTTCTTTAAGACTGGGGAGAGAGGAACTATTTATTCTGCCTTAAAATGACGGCAAATAAGTGAAGATGACATTTTGTGAATGTAGACTATGGATATCCTCCTAATAGGTTAATGTAGTCATAAAAGGAGATCAAGTAGATGTTTTTCTGCTATGTAAGCAATAATTCTTTTTCTGTATCTTACTGCATATGGCTAGCAATTATTTATTTACATGCTAGATGGTTCTCTGCATGTGGGTTCCATGTGAGTGCAGAAATTTCCTCAGCCACTGGAGGTATTTTGACCATTTTGTCATTTGGATGAGCTGTTGTTAGATTGAAATTTATACATCATTTCATTAAAAATTGTGCCTTAGAAGATGCGAAGCTGTTGCACACAGTCTGTGATGAATTATGGATGCAGTACATTGAAGAAGGATGAAGTCACTTCCAAGTTCCCAAGACTTCTCATGGAGCTGTTTTCTGTTTTACAGGGGGGGAAAAACTGAAAAAAGGAAAAGAAAAACAGAAAAATATTCAAAAGAAAAACATTTTGAAAATGTACAGATTAAGTTCAATATTTTGATTAACCACCTGCATGTTTTATTAAATATTTTGATAATGTGGATGTTTACACTTTGCATGATATTAGCAGAGTACTTTACCAGAAATAATGCACAAAACATGTACAATATGATCATTCATAACCGATTTTTATAGAATACTTTTTACATGTTGAACTCCATCTGTTATGTAAGGATTATATGAATATTGCACATTCTCTTCTGGTTTCACAAACCCATTTATACATATTTCTTAGTGAGACTCATTGTACATGGATTGAAGCTAGAATCGAGTCAAGAAAAATAAAGCCCATTCTCCAACTGCGAAATGTGCTTTCCCATAATGAACAATAGTCACCAGCCCAATAATCTCCAACATTTTCTAAATTCTAATTGCCAACTGTTTCTATTTATATTTGATTTATATTTCATTTAGAGTCTGTTACATGGCAGCTCGGGCAGACTAGATCTTGTTTTTTCCAATGCAGCATAATGAGTATGATCTATTTCTTTTCAAATCATCTTTGAGATCCCAGGGAAAAAAATGCTCTACTCTGTTGAGCTACAATGTAAATGTGTTTGCTTAAAAAACAGATGAGGCAAGTGAGTGATTTATTGTTCCTGAGGAAGTATGTCTGTTTTTTTTCTCACACTCCAAAAGCTAGTCCCTTCTCTTTCTTAAGAAAAAAATGGGTAACGCTGTTTTTCACTAGCAAACTTTCATGACATTTCCTCATTCTTTCTATGTAGTGTTATTAATGCAATACATATTCTAGTTATCTATACACAGTGTAGGAGACTTAACAAACTGAAATGATCCACCTCATATGTGAGTCCGTCCAAAAGATGTTACTGTGCTGGGTGGGCCAATGTTCTATATCAGTTACACTAACCTTCATTTAAAATATTTATTCTAAAATGCCTCTGAGAAATAGTAAAAAAATAAATTGTCTAAAATGCAACAGCTTTTATAGTAAATGTACATTTATAAATAAAATACTCAAATCAACTGTGCATTCCACTGACTTTTTTTTTTTTTTTTTAAGATTTTATTGAGGAAGGGGAACAGGACTTTATTGGGGAACAGTGTGTACTTCCAGGACTTTTTTCCAAGTCAAGTTGTTGTCCTTTCAATCTTAGTTGTGGAGGGCACAGCTCAGCTCCAGGTCCAGTTGCCTTTGCTGGTTGCAGGAGGCACAGCCCACCATCCCTTGTGGGATTTGAGGAATTGAACTGGCAACCTTGTGGTTGAGAGCCCACTGACCCATGTGGGAATCGAACCGGCAGCCTTCAGAGTTAGGAGCATGGAGCTCAAGCCGCCTGAGCCACCGGGCCGGCCCCCTCCACTGACTTTTTGAAGCGGGTGGGGGCAGGTCAATTTTCTTAGTTGGGGAAGAGAAAAATCAAGCTCTTTTCTAGCTTTTGGTCCAGGGTGACAGAGATGATGGCAATGATGCCTATTTGCATATGCATATTATGTATTTTGGAGTCAACTATTTAAGGCAACTCAAAGTTACGAGCTGGTTGTAGGAGTCACTAAGGACTTGCCTTCCGTGGAAGGATTCAAACACCTTGAGACGAGACACACAATAACCAGGAAAGACCAGGCAATGCCAGTGGAAATTAACTGAAACAACCAAATGATGGTCAACTTCCAACACTGACTATAGAAAACCATGCCTTTTCAAGTCGCTGTACTCTGCCACTTTCCCCAGGGCTACCCCCAGGTTCCCTGTCATTCAGTCTATCTTGCTGAAGGCCTTTTTCTCTGTTGTTGAACCAGGGACTAAATATGCTGTGAAATGGTGGCATCCTGTGATACCGATAGCTTTCCAAAATGCCCATGTACCTTTCCTGGCACTCTGTCCCAGATATGTAGGTGGTGATAATAGCAAGCAAATTTCTTGAACGTTTCCATCACTTTTAGATGCAATATTCTTTTTTTTCCTTAAATATTATTATGGAAGGTTAAAAATCATGAAATGATTGCATAGAATTATATAATGATCACCCTTGTACACAGCACTCAGCTTGATAAAGAGTTTACCATATTCCAGTAATTACTTCACTCTAGTTCTTGACATAAGGAAACAGTTATATAGAAGAAAAAGATGATTTTTGTCACATTAGGCAACAGGGTAAGTTTGTCTTTACCTCTTTTCTACCCACGGTTATAATGGGAAGCAAGGATTCCATTCTGAGCATGACTCATAGCAGAGTGCATGTTAACACATGGAGCTAGACACGTGGTGCCTGAAGGGTTCACAGGAGAGGTGAAGGGTGATGGTTTTTCCCGAACAGCCTTAAAGGTGAGCAAGGTGCCAGAGGGAGGACAGATGCCCTTGCGTTAGGACCTCTATCCATGATGACATGTTGAGAGTAAACCCAAGGGTATACCTGGCCCCAATGCTCACAGGAGCCCAAAGCTGCTAACTGAATAGTGGTGAGCAGAATTCACTAAACCAGCTCACTTGGGATTGCTGGTACTTACCTTTACTTCCATCTCCTGGTTTTGGCCTGAGACCAAGTAGGGTGTTGAATTCCATATAGGCAGGTAATCAAGGCCAAATCACAAAGATGACAGGAGTGTTTGCAGCATTCAGGAATCTTCATTGTCCCTGTTAGGGTTTCAGACAGTGTTGAGAAAGGGTGCTAAGCAAATCACAGGGCCCTCGGCTTTCAGGCTCAGACTAGGGACAACAGACTCATGGAATAAGCAAGGTTTCTGAGGGATCTCAACTGTTCAGGGGGGCCAGCCACAGCAGAGCCCAACCAGCTTTGGTAGGTACGTCCACATACTGCTTAAATGTTGGGCTCTTATTTATCTTAGATATTCTTGTCCCATGGCTTAGCTGCATTTCTTTCACACTCAGTTAAAAAAATCTCAATTATGTCCAGAACCCTCACAAGGATTTTTTTAAAGATTTTTATTAAAATATAGCTAACATACAATATTATATTAATTTCAGGTGTACACCATAGTTATTCAACATTTAGATACTTAAAGAAGCGATCACCATGATAAGTCTAGCAACCACCTGACACCGTACCACGCTATCACAATGTTATTGACTTTATTCCCTATGCCGTACATTACATCCCCATGACTTATTTGTTTTATACCTGGAAATTTGGACCTCTTGTTCCCCTTTACCTTCCCCCCCTTTTTTAATTTTTCAATTACAGCTGACATTCAATATTATTTTATATTAATTTTGGGTGTACAGCATAGTGGTTAGACATTTATATCATTTAAGAAGTGATCCCCTGACGAGTCTAATACCCACCTGGCACTATGCACAGTTACTACCATATTATTGACTATATTCCTTATTCTTCACACCCACATGACTATTTTGTAACTACCAATTTGTACTTCTTAATCCCTTCACCTTTTTCACCCTGTTTCCCAACCCCCCTCTCATCTATCACCCCAATAAATCTAGTACCTCTCTGACAGCATACATAGTTATAATAATATTACTGAGTATATTTCTTATGCTACACCCTACATGCCCACGACTACTGTGTAACAACCAATTTGCTCTGAATCCCTTCCCCTTTTTCACCCACTTCTCCAGTCAAAGGAGACATTATATCCAAAGGGGGAGCTTTTGTCTGGGTTTGCTGCTGGTTTTTTTGTTTCTTTTTCAGTTTCAGGTGTACAAAGCAACATAATGATTAGACATTTACACACCTCACTAAGTGATAACCCCAGAAGTCTACTACCCCTCTGACACCGTACACGTATTACAGTACCATTGACTATATTCCCATACTGTACATCCCTTGACTATGTATGTATTTTAACTATAGTTGACATTCAATGTTATTTTATATTAGTTTCAGGTGTATAGTGCAGTGGTTAGGTATTTATATAATTTATGAAGTGATCCCCCAATAAGTCTAGTGCCCATCTAACACCATATATAGCTTTTACTACATTATTGACTATACTCCCCACACTGTATTTCACATCCCATGACTATTTTGTGATTACCAAATTATACTTCCTGATCCCTTCGCCTATCTCACCCATCGCCTTCTAGCAATCATCAGTTTGTTCTCTGTATCTGTGAATCTATTTCTGTTTTGTTTTTTGTTCTTTAGATTCCACATTAAATGAGATCATATGGTGTTTGTCTTTCACAGTCTGACTTATTTCACTTAGTGTAATATCCTCTAGGTCCATTCATGGTGTTGCAAATGGTAAGATTTTATTCTTTTTTATGGCAAAGTAATACTCCATTATATAAACATACCACCAATTTTATCCAATCGCCATTGGATTCTTTATCCAATCACCATTTTATTAGTCATACTTTTTACCTTTTTTTTTTTTTTTTTTTTTGTCTTAAAGAAATCCCTCTAACATTCCTTGTAATACTGGTTTGGTGGTGATGAATTCCTTTAGGTTTTTCTTTTCTGGGAAACTCTTTTATCTGTCCTTCAGTTCTAAATGATGGCTTTGCTGGGTAGAATAATCTTGGTTGTAGGTCCTTGCTTTTCATCACTTTCATTATTTCTTCCAATTCCTTCTGGCCTGCAAAGTTCTGTTGAGAAATCAGTTGACAGTCTTATGAGAACTCCCTTGTAGGTAACTAACTGCTTTTCTCTTACTGCTTTTAAGATTCTCTTTTTGTCTTTAATCTTTGGCATTTTAATTATGATGTGCCTTGGTGTAGGCCTCTTTGGGTTCATCTTCTTTGACGGTCTGTGTTTCCTGTGTTTATATATCTATTTCCTTTGTCAGGTTAGGGAAGTTTTTTGTCATTATATCTTCAAATAGGTTTTCAATTCCTTGCTCTCTCTCTTCTCCTTCTGGTGCCCCTATGATGCAAATGTTGGTACATGGCTTTTTTATGTAGCATTTTATTGTGGGTTTTTTAATAACTTAAATTAAGTGTGGGACCAGCCCATTCTGCATCTCTGTCCTCCTACCAGTCTCAAGGTGGCTTCTTCTGAGTGTCCTTAGTTGTAGGGCTTTGGTTCAACTAGATTTCAGGTGATTCTCAGTGATAATTGTTCTGTAATTTAGTTGTAATTTTGATGTGGTCGTAAGAGGAGGTAAGTACAGTGTTTACCTACTCTGCCATATTGACTGGAAAAATCAAGATGCAATATTCTAATTGCCCTCACAAGTTGTGTCCTGCTTCTTTTTGCAAAATTTGGTAGGCTGTTAGTAGTTGCTGCTCTTTCCATAGAAAAGTGAATTATTTGCCTTTCATAACAGAGTTTTAGTAATCAGAGTAGTTTAATATATCCATTGTTACTTAAATGAAAATCCATTTAACTACAAAGCATTTCAAAACAGAAAAATATTGTTATTCTAACATAGGATCTATAAAGAATGTCTTTATTAAAAGAAAAACATTTTACCTCGGATATTTTGAACTAGCTTTCTTTCCATTGACTTTCTTCAAGACCTAAGGACTCCTTTTCAGGGCCTTAACCTAGACCACAAAAGGATCTCTCCCCATCTTTTGGCATTATCTAAGTCAGGGGTTACCAACTCAGCTGACTGGAGGACCAGTTAGGCATTATAAATGAGAACAAAACTGGATAATGAAGAGTGGTGTGGACTATAGCAAACTGAAAAAAGAAAGTTCTTTCTGAAAAAGGAGGCAGCTACCTGGCTCCAACCAACTGTTTTTATTTGAAATCTCTAGCTTTTTTAAATGTTGGCAGCAATTCAAAACATTTTCCAACATGATGCCAATCAAAACTGTGAGGCTCCACAAAATATATCTGCAAGTCTAATTTCATTCTCAGGCCACCAGTTTCCAACCTATCGCTAAATATTCTCTTAGCTTTTCTGTCAGCTACTACTAACTTGCTGTGCTGTGAGTCCTCTCACTTCACAAATAGATCAAGAAATGGCCATGGAAAATATTTGATTTTCGATTGTCTTGCATCATTAAGAGAAAGAACTAAAAGAGCCATTAATCAGTGGGTATTGCTACAATTCATAACACTTTTAGGTAGCATTGTTTGTATATTGTCATCAAAGATGGCAAGTTTACAAGCACCTGTGTTCAGTGTTTTGCTGAACCATGCCTTTCCCTTTAATAGTTTCCTTCTTTCTTCTGAGTGACTCAAAAGGACAGATATGGTCCTGGCCATTTTTTTATTTTATTTTTTTTGACATTTACTCTTCCATATAAATTTTAGGATAAACTGTAAAGTTTTTCTAATATGCCTCTTGGGATTATAATCAAAAGTGAATTTATAAGATTGTAATTTTCTAATTGGTGTTATTAGTATACAAGAATACTACTGATTTTTTTATGTTGTTCTCAGACTGAGAAACTGCTGGACTCTTTTATTAGTTCTGTTACATTGTTCATCATTTCTCTTGGATTTTCTATGCATCAACCATCATCTACAAAAAAAAAATTATTTCATTTCTTTCCAGTTATGTCTTTATTTTTTCATGTCTTATTGTATTGTTTGGATGTCTAGATAATGAGCATCCCTGTTCCACATTGTTATTTAATAGCCTAAAAGAAATGAGAAACATCCTAGATATCTAACAATAGGGAAATAGTTGTGAAAATCATGGTACATCATCATAATGACATTCTGGCATTGAAAAATTCCTTTTTCAAAAACACTTAAATTATTTTAAAAGCCACAATAAAATGCTACATAAAGAAAGCCATGATATCAAATAATATATATTATAATTCAAGTTTTATAAGTAAAATAGCATGTTTTCTATTATATATGTAACTCAACTGTCCCCAGTTTTCAAGACTCATAAGATTGAGCTTCCCACAACATCCAAACGGAAATCCATGCCGCATCTTACAGGAGTATAGGAAGTCAGGCCCTGTCTGTGGTTATTTCTGATGAGCTGCAGCATGTTCTGGTTTTTGTTTTCTACCATCTATGCTTGACTGCTGCCCCGGTCTTCTTTTTCAGTCAACTTTGCCTATTTAATGATTCCTTCTATACTTAAGCCCCAAACACGGGTACAATCCATCGCTCCTTTATTCTTCAGAGACCAGCTAACAGGCAACTCTGTGGTTTGATAAACTTACATATGGCTTAAAGATAGCTTAGTCAAATTGCAAGGCAAGAAAGAAAAACATCAAATTGGAATTCATGTATCATAACTCTTGAAATCCATTGGCCATGCCTAATTCACAGGGAACCGTGTCCCTCCTTCCTCCTTATCTCCTGGCCTCTCGCCTGCTGTTACATTGAGGGACACACTCCTATCAACTAGTTTGCTCTCTCTCTCTCTCTCTCTCTCTCTCTCTCTCTCTCTCTCTCTTTCCCTCCCTCCCCCCAACCCCCACCTCCTCATTCCCCACCCCAGCCCCTTTAAGTACATCCTTATATCTGAACATGCTAGAGGAATCAAAATCAAGCCAACTAATATCCAATGATTTCTTAGAGCTACACTCAGCCCACAATGGAGGCAGCCGTTACCTAACTAAATGACTCAATTAACATCTCAGCCTAACAAAGGAGCACAGACTCTAGAGTGGGAATGTCCAGCTTCAAATCCCAGCTTCACCACTTACTACTTGTAACCTTCGGCAAGCTTTTTATCCTCTCTTTGCCTTGTTTTCCTCACCTGCATAATGAGGATAATAATAGAACATACCACATAGTGGTTATTAATAACATATTGATGTAATGCATTTAAAATAGGAAGTATTCTAGTATAAAGAAAATGTTAGTAGTTTCCATTAGCATTGAGATTACCATGTATTCATGGTAATATAGCACAAGTTATAGTAGTAGAGTTACTTTACCAATATTCAGGGCTACAGTATGAAAAAACTCTTGCTGAACTTATATCTCTATGGCTAGACAGGCTCACCGCATATTTCTTCTGAGAAGAGAGAGTTGGCCCTCAAAATAAATTCTAAACTCTTTGTGGCCTTGGGGCATCCTGCAAAATAAATATGTACCAACTGAAAAAGAAATAAAATATTGAAATGGATCAACCAAAATATCAATAGCAGTTATTTCTAATTAGTGGGGTTATGGATGATTTTTATTATATCTGCATGCTTTTGTGTGTTTTGCCCACACTTACCATGTGTTTATATAATATGAAAAATAACGTTATAAAATATTAAAAGGCTTCTAAATTCACATGAAATAAAGCAGTTAATGAAAATTTATTAGCTTACCAAAATTCTATAGTGAATATAGTCTATAGTTAATATGTGAGCTTTTCAGCTGCAGCCCTTTCATGCCGAGAATTAGAGTTCTGTTCCCGTAGGGCAGGCTCAGATTTTTTTTTTTTTTTAATTGGAGAATATTGAGGAACAGTGTGTTTTTCCAGGACCCATCAGCTCCAAGTCAAGTCGTTGTTTTCAATCTAGTTGTGGAGGGCACAGCTCACTGGCCCATGTGGGAATCAAACCAGCGAACCTGGTGTTTTAAGCACTGTGCTCTAACCAGCTGAGCCAACCAGCCTGCCCAAGAGGCTCAGATCTTAAATGAACTTGTAGCTGACACCAGGTCCTCATCTGCATTTGCAGTTTATGTGTGCAGCATTTATTCTCACCTTAAAAGTGGGTTGCAAAAAAATGCTTCCATAAAACTACGTCAGTCGTCTAAAACCAGAGTGTTATCACTCTCCAAGTTTCTGTGACCTCGTATTTGCATAGCAGGATGTACTTTTAGATAGGAAAAGGGATTCTTTTCCTATCTTAAAGGTTAAAGGTTATGGCAAATGTGTTCTGCCCTCAGAAATACAATTAAGATGAATCAGAGTCCTCTGATTTTGAGTCAGATCTGCTCTGCTGGAGAGAATAGCTTTTGGACCTTTTTCCATTCTACTACTCCTTGAAAGAAATGACAAAGCTTTCCTTACTGGATTTTGTCATGGACTAGATTCCTAAAAACATTCAATAACAAAGGTCAACAAAGGGCAAGCAGATAATAGACTCCCAGAAAAATAGTAATTTGACATGGATGAGCATTTCCCAAAGTGCATTCCTCAGGTATGTTATATGAAATGCTCTTCAAGAAAAAGATCCCATGGTCAAATATACGAGTATGTGGGAAAGCACTGCATATCTTTTTTTCTTGGAGATACAGAACGCACATTAAAGTCCTGCGCTATTCTGTAGTAGTCCATTTCAATTTGTTAAACCCACATTTTCCTAAATGTATTTCCTCAAGAAACTCTATTGCAGACTCTTCTCGACATCCTCTATCACTTAGGTCCCACAGAATACACTTTAGGAAACACGGATTGGACAATTACTACATTAGGAAAATCACACAAGTACCTTGATAATATGCAGACATGTGTTTGTTTGTTTTAATTCTTAGACCATTTTTTTCATTTCTGCTGCCAAATCACAAGAATGGCAACAATAAAACCACCTGGGATTCTTATATCTAAAACTATGAAAGTAGAAAGTGGAGGTACATGTGAGGTAAGGGCCATGGCAGCTGTGGGAATGGCTGGAATTCATTAGCACTCTTTATTCAAGGCCTCATTCTCCTAAGAAATTAACAGTACAAAGTAATGCTTTCATTAGGAACCCCATCAAAAACATGGTTGAAGTACTTATTTCTCAGAGCAGAAATAATACCTCCAACTAAAATTTTTGTGGCATGTCAAGAGAAGAGCAATTAGAGGGAAGAGCAATTTTCATATCTAACATGTCTTTCTCTCTCCTACGTTCCCGCAGCACTCAGAACAGAAAGCTCTAAAATTAATATCCAAAGAGCTCAAGCATTGTACCATAGGTCAAGATTTCCAGAGGGCCAGTGGGCCTCAGCCCATTTTAGAGAATGGGATATAACCACGTTAAGCTGAATTTAGGAGAACAAGCAACTTCATGAGTTAGTATTGGGAAAGTGTTATCAGACAACCTATTCTGACAGACAAAGTAAAACATGTACAGAAAGCTGGGCAAAGGACACTTGTAAATTCTGATGTTTGTTGTCTATTTGACCAGCTAAATTAGATTCTATTCTGGATCCAAGGATTATCTTGTTTGACATTTCAAGAGTAGTCGACACATGCCATTGTTTCTTTTGTTTGGGGAATCTTTTGAATGGGATAAACTTGCCCTTGTCTAACTTCTTAGTTAATCTTTGTAAAAGGGGGCGGGGGAATGTAAGGTAAGAAAACATCTTGTGCTTTAATAAGTCACTTAATACAACATTTTGGTAGTTTTGGTGAAAAAACATCTGTGGTAGTTCCCAGCTTCCGTGTCATTGACTCCATCCTCTGGTATAGAATTTAAGAATTATTTTTCACTTTTTGGATTGAACCAGTATGTGAATCAGTATACTTTTATGTGATTCATAGAACAGTATGAATAACATAAATGAGGAGACTCTGTTGAATAACCTCACAATCTCATTTTCTCTAATAGCTTTCAAAAAGGGCCTCAGCATAAACAATGAGATTTCTAACAGCTTTAAAGTTACTATTGTATCCTTCTCTGCATCATAAAAGACAACCCAAGGATGGGGAATCTTAAATTCATTGTCTTCAAGAGACTCTATTGTGGAAAGTGTGTTGCCCTCCCAGCATCGATTCTACAGCAGTCATGTTGTTTAGGTGGGATTAATCCCTCTATCAGTTCCAGGGCTGGGATCTGATTGCTATAAGCCATCAGGATAACGTGTACCCCTTGCCATAGATACTGTTTCAAGTGACCTAGATTTAAGCCAATTCATGGTCCAGTCAGCAGGAATCTCAGAATTTTGGTTAGATAGTTGAGGAAAGCACTATCTTTCTCTGGATAAGAAGTAATTGGACCTAATTTTGCTGATACATATAAGCTCAGGGGGATCAGCGTTAGGGTGAAGCCTACTTTGTAGATGGCAGGTATAGATGATGAAAAGATGGGAGAAACAAAACCCACAATGGCTAAACAGTTCTGGAGCTCATATCATTGTAGTTTCATGAAACCTATAAAATTCCATTAATCCAATGTGAGTTGGTTTTTCTGTTACTTGGAATGGAAAGCTCCCTAATTGAAATATTAGGCTATGGCACAGTCATTAACCCACATTAAAAGGAGCATAAGTGCTTACAATTCTATCCCTGGTAGTTGTTGGGTTTTGTTTTGTTAATATTATTATGCTTAGTTTAAGGTCACAATTTAATAGGTTGTATAGTTTTTCCTTAGCCACACCTCCCCTGCCTTTAATATTGTAGGCCTTTTCTGAGAGATATTAGAGGAAGTGAGATCATGAGATTATTCAACAGAGTCTCCTCATTTATGTTACTCATACTAATTTTCTATGAATCACATAAAAGTATACTGATTCACAGACTGCTTCAATTCAAAGAGTAAAAAATAATTCTTAAATTCTATACCGGAGGATGAAAATCAGTGACACTAAAGCTGAGAACTACCACAAATGTTTTACCAAAACTACCAAAATATTGTATTAAGTGACTTATTAAAGCAAAAAATGTTTCCTTACCTTACATTTTTTTCCATTTTTACAAAGATTAACTTTCTTCTTATTTATTCTTCCTCAGTACCAACCTCCTGACT
This sequence comes from Rhinolophus sinicus, assembly GCF_036562045.2. Taxonomy (NCBI): domain Eukaryota; kingdom Metazoa; phylum Chordata; class Mammalia; order Chiroptera; family Rhinolophidae; genus Rhinolophus; species Rhinolophus sinicus. The sequence continues at coordinate 74,393,688 of NC_133752.1, forward strand.
TTCCCATTCAGGGGGAAACAAAAACAAAAAGAAGTTTGATATCTCTTTTTAACTCAGCAGTTACTTCTACCTCGTAGAAATTCTAGAAAGTTTGTTTTATTCACAGAGCCCGGCAGTTCTCCTGTTTGCTACTAATGAAATCCAGTTACTCATCAGTCTAACCAAATAACAGGAAACACGTGTCCCAGCACAATTTTGATAAAAAGCAAACAAACAAAAATATGGCCAGGTGAGGTCAAATCCAAATCCATGGTTTCCCCCTCCAAATCTAATATTGTGTTTCTTTGGTTTTCTAAAAACCGTATCACTTTCTCAGTTGAACTTTCCTAGAGATGGAAGGCTAACTGATACAGGAAAAGATTATAATATTTGTGCAGACAGAGTCCCAGAGAGCAGTTTCCAGGCTCTCGTCCTTATGTGGAAAGGTGCTGGCTCAGGTAATAGATGGCCATCAGCTGTAACTAGTTGGCCATCAGCTGTAACCAGTTAGCCATTAACTGCTGTAGCTAGGTTGGTGGGTTGGTGGTTGGCAGAGAAGCAGATGGCGGATCACGGATCGTGTGGCTCCTGCTTCCTGTGTCTCCAACCCAGCCGCTGGCAAGACTATAGTGGTATAATTCCCCTATCTATGGCTCCGTTGGTGTTCCTTTTTGGCCTCATCATATCCTGCGTTCTTGTGCAGGGAGCGGGACCAGAGACCCTGCATGACACATGGAGCAGCGAGCAGGGTCTGGTGCCGACCAGAATCCCCAAAGGGGTAATGGAGCAATTTATACGTGTGAAAGCTCTGTTTCGGGATACCCGTGAGGAGCTGCTCCAGAAGCAGGAAATGTGATCTGCCTGGGAGAAACGTGACCCCTCGGTGAACTGGTGGTCCTCTCCAGCCTCCGGATGGCACATCACCCTGTCTGCCATAGCAGGTGTCGCCTGCTTTTTGGTGGTCTGCTGCTGCCGTAGGCCCCGAGGGTTGTGGACATCTTACACCGAGGCCTCCACCCAATTGGACGCCTGGCACCTCAAGCAGGATTCGGGCCAGGTAGGAATGGAGTCTGACTCTGGGGGGTGGGGAGGGGAATGCGGGAAGGGGAAGTGTGTGGCCTCCGCGCGGTGTGTGGTGGCTGGTGGGCCACTAATGTCAGGAGTTGGATCCCTGTGGAGGGGTGGAAGAACGTGGTCAGTTCTCCAACCAGCATAGGCCAGAGAAATAGAAGGTCGTTGCAGCCATGTGGGCTGGGAAGTGCTTGCTGAGGCTGCCCAGGTGCAGAACTTGTGGTCCCAGGAGGAAACGCTTGCTGAGTCCTTGGTGGAGGATGCGGGTGAGGTCAAGGTCGTCCCTCACCCCCATTGGGGAGGACTTGGAGCCCTCACCCTGTGGGGAGTGCACACATTGTGAGGCCAATGCACAGCCCAGCGAATGACTGTGGGTTATGGGGAATTGCCTTCCATCCCTGATTTGATGGACCACTTGACTATTTGCTTGGGAATGTGCCACCATGTGGTGGAACTGGCAGATGTTTATTTCCTGTGTCTCACAGCTGCCAGTGAGAGTGGGGTGTAGGAAGACCCCTTGTTGGGGTATAGGCGGATGTTTGCTTCCTGTGTCTCCACCAGCCGCCATGGAGAATACGTAAGCACCTTGGCTCCGTGAGCCACTATTATTCCAGCACAGTACCCTGAGAAACCCTGGCTGTGCCCAGAAAGTAGGTGCACATTGAGGGACACCCTCTGGGACATTACTTGAACTGGACTGAAACTTTTTATTGTGAGCTGGGTTCCTGACACAGGGCCCCTCGCGGAAGATGCTTGTAGATTGTGAGATGAGACCCTAGAAGGGTGGACTGTGGGGACAGAGTACCAGAGAGCAGTTTCCAGGCTCTCAGCCTCACATGGAAAGGTGCTGGTTCGGTTATTAGATCGCCATCAGCTGTAATCAGATGGCCATCCACTGTGCCTGGGTGGCCATCAGCTGTTATCGGTTAGCCATTAGCCAATGATATAACTGCCATGGCTACATTGGGGGGGGGTAGGTTGGCAGAGAAGAGGACGGCAGGTTGCGGATTGTGTGGCTCCTGCTTCCTGTGTCTCCAACCCAGCCGCCAGCGAGAAATAGTGGTATGAACCCCCTACCCATGGCTCCGTTGGTGTTCCTTTTTGGTCTCACCATATCCTGCGTTCTTGTGTGGGGAGTGGGACCAGATACCCTGCGTGACAGTATTCAATATTGAAGCCCGAGATAGAGGGACCTCTATAGACAGGATTCTCATGGGTCCTTTGGAAAGAACACTATAGTTTTCTTTCTTCAAGGCACAAGGCAAAACTCCAACTGACAATATGTGGGCCAAGGAACCAGAAAAATGAATTGCATGTATAAGAAGACACATAAGTACTTAACCCAGAGAGATTCATACTATTTATTTCAGAGCCAAGGTGATCGCCTCTAGCAACCTGTGCAGGAGTCGGTAAGCTAAAGGGCAGAGTTAGCAAGAGGTTAAAAGAGTCATTTCTACTTGGTGACTAACCCCATTTGATTGTCTTAAGTGTGTCTGGCTTCTAGAGTGTGCTTTTATTTTGGATGATTATGAATGTTCCAAGTAGACTCCTTGCAGCCACCTGGCTTAAGGACTGTAAGGCACTTCGGAAATCAAATTTCAGGAGAGAAGATTCGTTTGAGAAACAGTGAACAGGAGACATCTTCTCTTTGCAGAGCTGCTGTGTGTCAAAGTTTATCCTCATTATATTGTGGTAGGAAGAAAAGAACAAATTAAGACATTTAACTGCTTAAAATTTGAGACCCAATTGCATTTAACACAGCAAATCTTGTTACCAAACCTGTGGGCTTAACTTTTGCCTGTGTAAAGTCTGGAATGTATTAGCCAACAACATTCTTTTCAAATCAGGGAATGGATCTGGGCTGAGTGGGTCATTGTTGCTACACATTGTCTGCTATAAGAGCAGATTCTGTAGGATTCAAAGAGTTTAGAATAAGATCAAAAGTCCTTAAAAAGAAGACCTTAAAAATAGCCTTACCTGCCCACCATTGCTACTGTCGGCATGCTTTAAATTAATAGCAATCATACAACTGCACAAGTTCTAATTTTTATTATAAGGGGTCACTCAAACATTCACACTATCCTTTCAAATTGGCTCCCATAATTAAAGAACCATAGAACCATTAAGGGCTTAGTGATGTTCCAATAACTCTTCCAAACAGACAGAGGGGAGAGAAAGAGAGGGAGGGAAGGAGGGAGGGAGGGAGAGAGAGAGAGAGAGAGAGAGAGAGAGAGAGAGAGAGATTAAAAGTTGGCTCTTTTTCTTTGGCCAGTAACCCATGTTTTAATTGAATTTTGATGAGATGATGGATGCTGTACTGTATTCCAAGTCTATGTGCTAAATTAACAAGGCTGTCTGCTAAGTTGCCTATTTTGAAGGCAAACAGAGAGGAGTTGCTGCTAATTCCCTTACATAAAGCATGATATGGATGTCTCAGATTCTTGTTTGGTGCCCGGAATCAGCATTTTCTGTAAGCTGCTGCTATGCTGGAGCACAAACCATCTGGTTTGAGGAAGAGCTCCTGGCTGCATAGTGTTCAATCAGCCAGGAAGAATATATCTCAGTGTTTCAAAGGGATCCACTAAAGCATTTAAAATTTCTTAACAATATTTTTAAAGACTTATTTGTGCATGTATTTAGGAAGAACATGTCTCCAATGCTGAGTGGAGGTAGTTCTTGTTTGTCTATAAAATAAGGACATGTAGTCTAGAAAACTTACATCCTCCATCAGGGTACAACGAGATGCTTCACTGGTTACACCAGTAAGAAATTGTATGTATCCAGTACCTGAAGCTGGAGAAACACGAGAACCAGTTTCTTCCAGCGAGGCTGGTCCCAGGCAGGGACCTGACTTTAGCTAATTATAGTGTCATTGTAATCTCATCTACATTGTGGTTACGACAATGGGACGTTACCAAAACCTGTCCCCAGGAGGTATAAATACCCATGGTCAAGGGTTCTTCAGGGTGACTCTTCTCTGAGTTTGCCCACACTTTCCTCTCAAGTGTGTACCTTCATTTTCAATAAATCACTTTCACTTTCCTTCATCTGTCTCATTCTTGAATTCTTTCTTGTGCAGAGGCAAGAACCCTGTCACTGCTCCTCCAGGTGGAGTCCTCTCTTGGACATCCCCAGGAGCCTCTGCTGATGAAAAATAGGTAATGTCAGCAAATTCTGAAGCACAATTATTCTTTTCCTTCCCAAGCTTTGTGCTTTTTAGAAAACTTAGGAGTTAAGTGCTGTAACTCATTTTTCTCTTTATTCTAAATCGTTTCAAAGCCATGGTCTTGGAGGTTGACCCATTCTCTAGACATATGAAGGCTTAGGATGGGGGGACATTATTGAATTTTACTATTTGGAGTTTTGAGTCTTTGTTACCTTTTGCCATAATGGTCATTTTACTTGTAAGCATTTTAGATGCAACAGACCTGCCCAATTAGTAAAAATAAAAGTTCATTCACGATTCTGATGCCAAAGGATAGCATATCTAATGGCAACTATCTATCTACCTCTTACAGGTTGGAGGGGTCAGATACGTGGTTCTCTTCTAGAGAAGGCCTAACACTATAGTCTGCACTTGAGGCATAGCAGTCCCAAACTCCCCAGGTGGCCATGAACAGACATCGGCCCAAGCTTTGGGTATGCTCTAGGAGAAACTGATCCTGGGTAGCATGAGAACCAGGTCAAACTTCAGGCAAACTTCTCATATCCATCTTGGTCCAAACCTCATCCCTCAAAATAGACCAACCACTAAGGTTTTGCCATCCATTTAGCCCATATTAACTCTTATGGGTTAAATTGTATCTTCCCAAAAGTTTTATGAGTTCCTAATGCCCAGCACCTAAGAATATGACTTTGTTTGTAAATAGGGTGATTGCAGATGTAGTTAGTTAAGATGAGGTCATATTATATTAGACTGGACCACTAATCCAATATGACTGGCATTCTCATGAAAAACAGAAACTGAAATTTGCACACAGATATAAGCACACAGGGAGAACACCTTATGAAGATGAAGGCAGAGGTTGGGGGGATACATCTACAAGCCACGAACGGCAACGACGGCCAGCAAACCACCAGAAGCATGAAACAGATTCTCTCTCACAGCCAATAAAAGTAACCAATCCTGCCAACATCATGATCTCAGACGTCTAGCCCCCCAAACTGTGAGACAATAAATTTCTGGGTTTTGAGCCACCCACTTTGTGGAACTTTGCCGTGGCAGCCCTAGTAAACCAATACAGTAACCCAAGGTCTTTTATTCAAATGCCCCAATAGAACCACAAATACTCCAAGTTCAAATACAGATATCAGGCACATTTATCTTCAGGAATAAACCAATTTGTCATGTTTGAGGTGGAGAAAAAGTATAAAACGGTATGACCAGAAAACCAAAGTTCTTCCCAATTCCTGAGAATATAAGCTGTCACTGACATTTAACTGAAAATATTGAATAAAACCTCACTTGTGACTAATGCTTGCATTTCTCATCAGAGATCAAGTAAATCACATCTTCTTTGGGTCTTATCTTCCTCAGGTGTGTTATGACAGGCTTAGATAAAATAATTATTAAGGTCCTTTTTACCTCTGTATTCTATTAATTATCATTACTTCTTGTTGTAAAATAATATTCTCAATGCAAAACATTTTTCAGAAACCGCCAAAAAAAAAATGAAATTCACACATATTCCCAGCACCAGAGAAGCCACTCTTTGGAATATAGCCTGCATCTTAATTTAACAAAAACTGTTACGTGAAATGTTTATTTGCATCCAACATACTTTCAAAAAGGACTTGAGGTGGCTTCCCATAAATGCCTTCTATTCAAAAGGACTACTGAAATTAGGCTAAAAGTAGAAGGGCTTTGTAATGAATACAAGGACCTCTCTAACCAGAAATGATGCCTACAAGAATGGCTGCAGATGACCACTAATATGTATTTCACGATGGCTGGGGCTTTTCTTGTTTGTCTGCCCCTATATCCTTTGGTGGCTGCTCCAGGTTTTTTGCAGACATTTCTTTGAAAAGGGGCCAAGAATCATTTATCTGAAGACCTTTAAAGGAGGTAAGCTGTTTAAGGAAACTTGTCTACCTACCATTTTCCAGGCTACCTAATGGCAGTCAACCAGGGGCACAGTGATTGCTCAGGTTCACTACAATTACTAGGTCTGAGCACCCTGGAAACCACGCATCTTTGAGGCATATTTGGTGCTCCAGAATAGATGAAGACATTTCCAGCACCATGTCTCCTTGGTGACTAATATATTCAAGCTGTTTTCTGAATACTCAGACACTACCAGGGCTCTCTGTGAAATAAATTGTGTAGTGACTTCTGTGAGTTAGCTTTCCAATCTAGCCTGGTGTTTGTAATGATCCAGAATGAAAGCTGCTGGCTTAATGCTGAATGGTCTCTACTACAGCCCTTCAATTTGTGGGTAACTATGAATTCAGAACACCAAACTGGACTTGAGTTTTTATCTTAATTTGTCACTGAAAATTGTAGTTTGTCTCCAATAAACCATGCACTTTTTTCTCTTGGCAAATATTTCCTAAATTATTAAGTGACATCTTTATCAGAACTGAATACCTATTGAATAATAATTTTCTTCCACTGGTTATACTATCTATCAGACTAAGTTACATCCATTCATTACATAAGTGTTGAGCATTTTTTATGTGCTCAACACCAGTGGTACAAAGCGGAATGAGATAAACATTGTCCTTTTCCTTGAAGAGTCTACAGGCTGGTGGCAGAGCTAGACAAACAGAATAGGATGACGAGTGTTATTATAGGAGAAGGGTGATATGGTGTATGACTCGTAGTATAAGCTCAATATAAATTTGATGAATGAAAGAGTTGATTAATGATATGGGTGGACTAGGCAGGGATAACTAATCGAGGCTTGGAAGTTTAGAGAAGGCTCCCAGGAGGAATTGATATTTATACTGAGACCTGAAGGATGAACAGGAATTTGAAAAATGAGGAAGAGAAGCAATGACCAGGGGAGGAAGTGTTTTAGGTAGAAAGAACAAGTAAAAAAGCAGAGTCAAGAGACAACATGACACCCAAGAGAAATTAAAATGTAGACACACATAAGATAAGTCTAGAAGATTGGCAAGGACCAGTGCCTACACAGATTCAGAAGCACTGTTAAGAACATTGAATTTTATCCTAAAAACGATAGGAATCCGTGGTAGGGTTTTAGGTGGCCAGCAAAGCCCATAACGATCTTTGCATTTTATTATATATATATATTTTTTTTTTTTAAATTTATTGGGGTGGCAATTGTTAGTGAAATTACATAGATTTCAGGTGTACAATTCTGTATTACATCATCTGTAAATCCCATTGTGTGTTCACCACCCAGAGTCAGTTCTCCCTCCATCACCATATATTTGATCCCCTTTACCCTCATCTCCCACCACCCACCCCCCTTGTACTCTGGTGACCACTAAACTATTGTCTGTGTCTATGAGTTTTTGTTTCTCATTTGTTTGTCTTGTTCTTTTGTTGTTTTTGGTTTATATACCACATATCAGTGAAATCATATGGTTCTCTGCTTTTTCTGTCTGACTTATTTTGCTCAGCATTACACTCTCAAGATCCATCCATGTTGTCACAAATGTTCCTATATCATCTTTTCTTACCGCCGAATAGTATTCCATTGTGTATATATACCACAACTTCTTCATCCATTCATCTATCGAAGGACATTTTGGTTTCCATGTCTTGGCCACCGTAAACAAAGCTGCAATGAACATTGGAGCACACGTGTCTTTATCTCTAAATGTTTTCAGATTTTTTGGGTAGATACCCAGGAGAGGGATTGCTGGGTCATATGGCAATTCTATTCGTAATTTTTTAAGGAACCTCCACACTGCCTTCCATAACGGCTGCACCAGTCTGCATTCCCACCAACAGTGTATGAGGGTTCCTTTTTCTCCACAGCCTCTCCAACACTTGTTACTATTTGTCTTGTTGATGATAGCCATTCTGACTGGGGTGAGGTGATATCTCATTGTGGTTTTTATTTGCATTTCTCTGATGATTAGTGATGTTGAGCATTTTTTCATATGTCTATTTGCCATTTGTATGTCCTCTTTGGAGAAATGTCTCTTCAAGTCCTCTTCCCATTTTTCAATTGGGCTGTTTGTTTTTTGTTGTTGTTTTTTTGTTGAGTTTCATGAGTTCCTTGTATATTTTGGATATTAGCCCCTTATCGGAGGCACTGTTTGCAAAAATCTTCTCCCATTCAGTTGGTTGCCTCTTTATTTTGTCGATGGTTTCTTTTGCTGTGCAGAAGCTTTTAAGTTTCATATAGTCCCATTTGTTTATTTTAGCTTTTACTTCCATTGCCTTTGGAGTCAAATTCATAAAATGCTCTTTGAACCTAAGGTCCATAAGTTTAGTACCTATGTTTTCTTCTATGCAGTTTATTGTGTCAGGTCTTATGCTTAAGTCTTTGATCCATTTTGAATTAATTTTGGTACATGGTGACAGATAGCAGTCCAGTTTCATTCTTTTGCACGTGGCTATCCAATTCTCCCAGCACCATTTATTGAAGAGGCTGTCTTTGCTCCATTGTATGTTTTTAGCTTCTTTGTCAAAAAATCTGTCCATATTTATGTGGTTTTATTTCTGGATTCTCAATTCTATTCCATTGGTCTATGTGTCTGTTTTTCTGCCAATACCATGCTGTTTTGATTATTGTAGCCCTGTAGTACAAGCTAAAGTCAGGGAGTGTGATACCTCCAGTATTGTTCTTTTTTCTTAAGATTGCATTGGCTGTTTAGGGTCTTTTATGATTCCAAACAAATCTGATGATTTTTTGTTCTATTTCTTTAAAAAATGCCATTGGGATTTTGATGGGGATTGCATTAAAACTGTATACTGCTTTGGGTAATATGGCCATTTTAACTATGTTGATTCTTCCAATCCATGAGCACAGAATATCTTTCCATTTCTTTGTGTCTTCTTCAATTTCTTTCAAAAATGTCTTATAGTTTTCAGCATATAGGTCTTTCACATCCTTGGTTAAGTTTATTCCTAGGTATTTTATTCTTTTTGCTGCAATTGCAAAAGGAATTGTTTTTTGTATTTCTTTTTCTGAGATTTCATTGTTAGTATATAGGAATGCAATGGACTTTTGTATGTTGATTTTGTAGCCGGCAACTTTACTGTATTCGTTGATTGTTTCTAATAGCTTTTTGGTGGAGTCTTTAGGGTTTTCTATATATAGCATCATGTCATCTGCAAAGAGTGATAATTTAACTTCTTCATTCCCAATTTGGATGCCTTTTATTTCTTTCTCTTGCCTGATTGCTCTGGCAAGGACTTCCAACACTATGTTGAAAAGCAGAGGTGATAGGGGACATCCCTGTCGTGTTCCTGAACGTAGAGCAAAGGGCTTCAGTTTTTCACCATTAATTATGAGATTAGCTGAGGGCTTGTCATATATGGCCTTTATTATGTTAAGGTATTTTCCTTCTATACCCATTTTATTAAGTGTTTTAATCATAAATGGATGTTGTATCTTGTCAAATGCTTTTTCTGCATCAATTGATATAATCATATGATTTTTGTCCTTTATTTTGTTTATGTGATGTATCACATTGATGGATTTGGAATGTTGAACCATCCTTGTGCCCCGGGGATGAACCCCACTTGGTCGTGATGAATAATCTTTTTAATGCATTGTTGTATTCGATTTGCTAGAATTTTATTTAGGATTTTTGCATCGGTATTCATCAGAGATATTGGTCTGTAGTTTTCTTTTTTTGTGCTGTCCTTACCAGGTTTTGGTATCAGGGTAATGTTGGCCTCATTAAATGAGTTGGGAGTACTGTTTCTTCTTCAATTTTTTGGAAGAGTTTGTGCAGAATTGGTATTAGATCCTCTTTGAAGGTTTGGTAGAATTCACTAGTGAAGCCATCTGGTCCCAGACTTTTGCTTTTGGGAAGGTTTTGGATGACTGATTCAATTTCGTTACTGGTGATCGGTCTGTTTAGATTTTCCAGTTCTTCATGGTTCAGCCTTGGAAGGCTATATGTTTCTAAGAACTTGTCCATTTCTTCTAGGTTGTTGAATTTGGTGGCATATAGTCCTTCATAGTATTCTTGGATGATCCTTTGTATTTCTGTGGTGTCCGTGATAACTTCCCCTTTTACGTTTCTGATTTTGTTAATCAGTGTCTTCTCTCTTTTTATCTTAGTAAGTCTAGCCAAGGGTTTGTCAATTTTGTTAATCTTTTCAAAGAACCAGCTCTTTGTCACATTAATTTTTTCTATTGTCTTTTTGTTCTCTATTTCATTTAGTTCTGCTCTAATTTTTGTTATTTCCTTTCTTCTGCTGACCTTGGGTTTTATTTGTTCTTCTTTTTCTAGTTCTTTAAGGTGTAACATGAGGTTATTTATTTGGGAGTTTTCTTGTTTCTTGAGATAGGCCTGTAATGAGATAAATTTCCCTCTTAAAACTGCTTTCGCTGCATCCCAAAAGTTTTGGTAGGATGTATTTTCATTGTCATTTGTTTCTATGTATCTTTTGATCTCTCCTCTAATTTCTTCTTTGACCCAGTCCTTCTTTAAAAGTATGTTGTTTAGTCTCCATGTATTTGTGTTTTTTCCCGCTTTTTTTTTACACTTGATATCTAATTTCAAAGCCTTGTGATCAGAGAATATGCATGGTATGATTTCAATCTTTTTAAATTTGTTGAGACTGATTTTATGTCCCAATATATGGTCTATCCTTGAGAATGTTCCATGTACACTAGAAAAGAATGTATAGTCTGATGTTTTAGGATGAAGTGCTCTATACATGTCAGTTATGTCCATTTCATCTAATGTGTCATTTAGGGCTACTATTTCGTTATTTATTTTCTGTTTGGATGATCTAGCCATAGCTGTCAATGATGTATTTAAGTCCCCTAGTATAATTGTGTTTTGGTCAATTTCTTCCTTTAGTTCTGTTAGTAGTTGCTTGGTATATTTCGGTGCTCCCTGATTGGGGGCATAAATATTGATGACTGTTATGTCTTCTTGTTGTATAGTCCCCTTTAACATTATGAAATGTCCATCTTTGCCTCTTGTTATCTTTTTCACCCTGAAGTCTGTTTCATCTGATATCATTGTGGCTACACCTGATTTTCTCTGGGTACCATTTGCTTGGAGTGTCAATTTCCACCCTTTCACTTTGAGTCTATGCTTGTCCTTGTAGCTCAGAAGTGTCTCTTGGAGACAGCATATGGTTGGGTTTAGTTTTTTGATCCAATCTGCTACTCTGTGCCTTTTTATTGGTGAGTTCAGTCCATTTACATTTAGGGTGATTATTGATATGTGAGGATTTCCTGTCATTCTATCTTTAGTTTTCTGGTAAGGCTGTGTCTCCATTGTTTCTTTGCCTTTTTGTTGTTGTCTATTATTTCTGTGTGGTGGTATTCTATGATGTTTCCCTCTGTTTCTTCTTTTATTACAGTATATATATATTTCAGTTCTGGATTTTTTTTTTAGTGGTTACCCTTAAGTTTATGTAAAAGAAAGTTTGATATTTAGAGTATTCCATTTTCTTCAGCACGCTTACTTTCTCCGTTCCCATATTCCAGTTCAGGCCTTTACTCTCCCCCTTTTTATGTTTTGGTTGCCACAAATTGTCCCTGTTGATGGTGGTCGAATAGACTCCTTTAGTATTTCTTGTAGTGCAGGTCGTGTATTAGAAAATTCCCTCAGCTTCTGTATGTCTGGAAAGGTCTTTATTCCTCCTTCATATCTAAAGGATATCTTTGCTGGATATATTATTCTTGGCCCATAATTTCTCTCTTTCAATAGTTTGAATATTTCATTCCACTCCCTCCTGGCTTGTAGAGTTTCTGCTGAAAAATCTGATGATAATCTAATAGGCTTTCCTTTGTGGGTTACCGTCTTCTTTTCCCTGGCTGCCTTGAGGATTCTTTCTTTGTCCTTGATTTTAGACTGCTTCAATACAATGTGCCTTGGAGAAGGCCTGTTGGAATTGAGGTAATTAGGTGTTCTATTTGCTTCTTGGATTCGAGGATCCAGTTCTGTCCACAAGTTTGGGAAGTTCTCATCAACAATCTGTTTGAATATATTCTCTGTTCCCTTCTCTCTTTCTTCTCCTTCTGGTATGCCCATTATTCTTATATTGCTCTTTCTAATGGAGTCAGAAAGTTCTTGTAGAGTTCTTTCATTTCTTTTAAGTCTCAGGTTTCTTTTTTCTTCCATCTGTGTAATTTCCAGGTTTCTATCTTCAATGTCACTGATTCTTTCCTCCATCTGGTCAACTCTACTACCTAAGCTGGTTATTTCATTCGTAATTTCTTCTATTGAGTTTTTAATCTCCAGAAATTCTATTTGGTTCTTTTTTACAATTTCAATCTCTTTCGTAAAATGCTCATGTTGTTCTTTGATTGTGTTTCTGAGTTCATTAAACTGCCTTTCTGTGTTTTCTTGCATCTCGTTGAGTTTTTTCAGAACTGCAATCTTGAATTCTCTGTCATTTAAGTCACATATTTCCATATCTTTAAGTTCTTCTTCTGGAGACTTTTTACTTTCTTTCTGAGCTGTCTTGTTGCCTTGGTTATTCATGGCAATTACTGATTCATTATTTCTCTTCCTAGACATCTACAGGAGTGGCTTCTGCAACAGGTTGATAGGAAGAGGTCTTTCTTTTGTTTTCCAGTACTTGTTGGTAGAATGTTTTATTTTCTCTCTGACTGCAGCCTTGTTTTTCTCTCTCACATGGTACTTCTACGTTTTCTCTGCACTATTCCAGCTTCTCACATGATTGGGGGATTCCCTGGGAGACGGGCTTCTCCTCTGTTAATAGTTCGTCTAGGTCACAGGGCGCAGTGTCCCGGTGGGTATGCAGAGAGCTTTTGATGTTCCAAAGCTCTTCCAGCTCCTGATTCAGAGCCCGTATATTTCAGCAGTTCTGTTTACTCCTGCAGGGATCCGCCCAGATAGGTGGGGCCAGGGGCGGGGTGAGCTGTGAGAGGTGGCCCAGAGCAATGGCGGCGACCACCACCACAGCGGGTCCTACTTCTACAGCTCCCTCCCCTTTGCCAGAACCAGTTGGGCTGTGAATCTGTGTCTGCGGTCCACAGTTCTCAGAACAGCAAATATTCTGTTCCTTTGATCTGACACTGCTACTGTTCTGCTTCTAGCACCGGGCTGGTGGGGGCACAGCGAGCTCTGGGAGGGGAGGGAGGGGATGGCTAGTCTCAGTGCATAAGGATTCCATTCTCTGCTCAGCAGTGAGGGCTTAAACCACCGTTTTCAGTCTTCTTCCCTCAGTCTTTTCTCTGAGGTCTCTGCCGTGAACGTTGGGTTCAATCATGTTATATGCTGCCCCCTCAGCCCTATGGGCCATAAGCGGAGCTCTAGCAGTCCTAGTTCTTCCCTCTCCTGCAGCTGCGGTAGTTCCTGGATGCAGCGAGCTCAGAGCACTGAGCTAGGTCTGCGTCCTGCGCCTGAGCGGCTCCATCTCCACACTTCTCCCGTCCTCCTCCCCCCACTACACGATTCGTCCACCTTTAGGTGAATTCAGTAGTGGGCCTCTTCGTCTTGCCTGTCTGCTGTGCAGGCAGTGCTTTGTGGAGTTATAGTTGTTCGATTAGTTATAAATTCCAGGGGAGATTTATACAGGCTCACCTCACGCCACCATTTTGATCCATCTTTGCATTTTAGATGACCCCTCTTGTTACAGGACGGATCCAGTGCCAGAGAAGGGGGTAATGGGAATCTGGAGTAGGCAAGCATAGGGGAGAAAAAAGGTACTATTCAAGAAAGACTTAGGAGATACAATCAAAGACTTAGGGAATTAGATGTGGAGGATGTGGGAGAGAAATGAAAAATGATCCCCAGGTTTCTGGGGATATGGTGTTTCAATGATCTATATTGCTGTATAACAAACCACTCAATGTTTGGTGGCTAAACAAACAATTGTTTTATTTCTCATTATTCTGTCAGTTGATGGTGCTCAGCTTAGGTGGTTCTTCTGCTAATCTTGTATATGTTCTCTGTTTGCAGTCAGATGGCAGCTTGGGCTAGAACATCCAAGATGGTTTCAATCACATGTCTGGGACCTTGGTGTAGACACCTAGGACAATGACTCAGTGGGATATTGGGAGAGTTGGGCTTCTCCCTTCTTTCCATGAAGACTTAGGGCCTCTCTGTCTCCATGAATGGTAGCTGGCAGTTCAAGGCTCCTCCAAGTGAAAAGATGGAAACTGCCAGTGCCATGTCTCACTTCCTCCACATTCTATTAATTAAAGTGGGTCACAGGGCCAGACAGAATCAATGTGGGAGGGTCTAAACAAGAGTATGAATATGGGGACGTAGGGTTCATTGGGACCATTTTTGGAGAATAGCTACAACATATGGTGATACTATTCATTGAAGACAGAAAAATTGGAGGAGGAACATGTTTGAGGGAAGGAGAGGTTTTAAGTTAAATTTTGAATAGACTGAGCTTGAGATGCACACAAGACACCCAGTAGGTAGGTAGATATGTATAGGGATATATAATTTAGGACAAAAGAGGGGGCTAGAGATATAGATTTGAGAGTCCTCAAATCTATATTATCATACAGTAATTGATACAGGAAGATTGAATAGAATGAGAGGAGACGGTTAATGAGAGGGCCCAGGTTTAAAAAACAAAACAAAACTAAGAAACTCCAATATTTAAAGACAGGGACAGAGAGACTAAGAAGAACCTTAAAGGCAGACTAAGAAGATGAAGTCAAAGAAGTAGCAGGAAAATCAAGAGAGCATTGAGTCACATAATCCAAAGAAGGATGGCAGAGTCAGATCCCTCCAAGGAGACTGTAAGTCAGAATAAGCTTGGTGATGCTGCAGTAACGAAATAACCCCCAACATCACAGTGGCTGTGTTCTACAAGTTTATTTCCCCCTCACACTCAGTCTGCTCTGGGACTAAGGAACCTCACTCTGAACAGTGATCCAAGGGTCCAGGCTGGTCCCATCCCATGTCTCTGATATCTGAGGATAAGTCCTTTACAATCACAACAAGGTAAGAGAGAGCATGGAGGGCTCACACAAGCTCTTCTATGCTTCAGCACAGAAGTGACACACAAGACTGTCCTTTAGAGGTTTTGGCCAGAAGTGGGTTTCAATCTAACCACAGAGGAGACTGAAAAATGCAGTCCTCATGTATACCCAGGAAGAGGAAAATAAAATGAAACTTAGTAATTTCATAATATTGTCTTTGCCACAAAGATCAAGTAGGGTGAGGACTGAAAATTGTCTTTTGGATGGAGCAACAAAATTATCTTTGTATCCTAAGCATCTTACCATGATGGGCCCTCAAAAAAGATATTTGTGGAGATGCTTAAGCACCTACTGTGTGTTTAAGTGGACTAAATCTCATTCTGAAATAATCCCTAATAATTCTTCTAGACCTAAGGGACTTGGCTATCAATAACCAGCTCTCCAGGTCTGTGTAACACCCACCCAAAATGAAACATCTGTAAGGTATCTTCCATCATGATAAAAACCAATTTGGATGAGCTTATGGTCAATCTGGCTGACTTTGCCTTTTCAGAGAGTCAAAAATATGAATCAACGGAGACAGTGGCTGTGTGTGGAGGCTCAAGTCTAAGCCAGAAATTTTAATTGCATTGTCTTCTCTTATGACAAGTAATTAGAAATGACTGTTTCCTACCAGTCTGAATTACAAGATGATTATTTCCCTTTAACATTCACTTGCTGCTTGGCACTGCATGACTGTGGTATTATTAAAAATACAGTAATTATTGGAGAAAGTGGCCAATGAGCAATTTTTCAGCTTTCAGGGTCAACTTTAATCATAAGGAATAGCTAAGTGGGAGGGACTAAAGGTTCCGTGAAAAACCCACTTATGGGTTTTTCAGAGAGCAGTCCTGGGAATATCGGAATGTCACTGTCCAAAAAAAGCTCCTTTTCAAACCAGTTCTCCTCCTTGTGATTTAATTAACCAAGAATATAAAATGGTTATAACTAAAGGTGAGATAGTGATGAACAAGAAAGACTATTCTGCTTCCAACAAGAAGCAGTGATCAATCAGTACCAATTAGAAGCTGAGACCACTCCCTTTACCAGGGAGGAAGAATTTCAATCTTCAGTAAATGAAAAGTAAAGAGGCCTGGAGAAAATCAGCTCAAGGAAGTATTTTAGGGTGGTGGGTAAACATCATGTTGTCTTGTAGGCACCATTTCCCCTAATGACAGGAAAGAATCAATTATTTTTAAAACATTAATGTAGAGAGTAAAAGATGCATTCAAATTACAGTTCTGCTCTCCCTCTGGCAAAAGTCAATGTAAGTTAGAGAAATAATAATGCCCAAGTAATAGGAGCACAAAGTGCAAGGAAACAGGACAAACTCTTTATAGTTGCAACTAAAAATTATTGCCACTAATAATATAATGCCTTCTGTCTCCTTTGTTACACATCTCAAAGGAAGAAAGTTGAGTTAAAAGTCTAGAATTTCAACATTTTTGTTTAATCCCCTGTAACCTGTATTCAGGTTTCAAAAGAGAGTGTGGCTCAAAAAACACAGCTATCTTTGACATAGGTACCTGAGCAGGCAAGGACTAAGAAAGGTAGGTTTGCAAAGTTGTTGATCTCACTGGGCCCACAAAAGGACAGACAAAGCATCAGGATAGTCTGTGCAGACCATTTGCAAAGCCATATATAAAGGGGTAGCAACCAGAAAGAGGCAGACACATCTGGACATTTTGTTACCATATAACAAGGGCTTGCAGATGGCCGTGTAGTGGTCATAAGCCATCACTGCAAGCATATCATAATTGGCGATTACTGGGGGCAATGAAAAAGTGGAATTGTAAAAAGCGTCCAAAGAAAAAAATGGTTTTTTTCTTGGATAAGAAATGAATCAGTGCCTTAGGAGTGACATTGGTAGCATAACAGAGATCTACAAAGGTGAGGTGATGAAGGAAGAAGTACATTGGAATCTTGAGTCACTTCTGATTAACAAAATCGTGCTCACATTGCCGATTAGTGCGGTAAAGTAGATTACTAGGAATACGGCAAAATGGACAGGCTGCAACTCAGCTCCATCTGTCAGTCAAGAAGAATAGCTAAGTGGGACTAAATAGCTCTGTCATGGTTCTGTAGTTTTTCTTTAACATTGTATTTAATGCTTGGCTTCCAATGAGGTCTAAAGGGGGAAAAATTCATTTATCCTTTTATCACTTATGCACAAAAAATGATGGTATGGCTACTTTTAGTTGTCTATAGTCTCAGTTGTTTCTAGACCCCATGAATGAGATAACATTTAATGTAAAAAGGTGTTAAAATAAAATTTAGAGAGCTTACTTGATATGAATATTTTATTGAGCAAGAAACAAATTGTGAACGGGGAGACTTCAAAATAAAAGTAGTCAGAAGCTGGCTCCCAGCAGTTACTGCTCGGTTTATAAAGTATGAATGAGGAAATACAGTGTTTTCATATTGTGACTGGTTACTAGAAACTTACATTCCTTTGGGGTAGTAGCATTGCATAAGCTGATATGTTTGCAGCAAGAGCACACTGACATGAAGAAAACTTAAATTTTGTTTAAGGTCACAGTCAGCATTTTGGGGAAATTGGGACAGTTTAAGTTTCGGTTATGTGGCTATGGGTGATTGGCTTAGGGATAGACTCAAATTGTGGCCTCCACTTTGGTTTTTCTTTAACAGAGGTAAAAGTGTGTAGGTTTGCAAAATGTGAAGATATATCTAGAGGATTCAGAAAGATGAGCCACAGTACACATGAAGATGTGCATTTATTGCTTATTTTATAACTGTAGTTGACTATGTTCTTTAATAATAAAAGTAATTTTATAAAAAAGATATTATTCCTTTAAAGTGTGGTGACGCCTACCTTCCAGGTCTACAGTTCTTTGAACCATAGTTCTCTGAATCACAATGAAAAGTAATTACTTCTGTTTCTTTCTCATGCTCCAGATAAGTAAATTCTTACCTGATAGATAATTTACTCCCTCTCCAAAAAGGAGAAATATGCTTGTAATTGGAAAGAAAAGAATTCTTAAATGGAATACTTCAAACTCTTAACTATTTCTGAGAGATGGAGAAGGGTGTAAGGAATGGGATTTTCATTTTATAATTTTTCCATTTCAATGGTGTTTTTTTTCCCCTGTGAATAATTACTACTTTGGTAATTGCTTAGGCATTTGTTTGTTTGTTTGTTTTTTAATAAACATATGTAACCAATGGTAGTTGGGGGCAGGGTAATTGTGAGGCAGTATCTCTAAAAGACAAACTAAATTTGCAACCAATAGATAAATAAATCCAGGAGAGCTAATGCACAGCAGAGTAACTATGGACAACAATACTGTATTAAAAAATTCAAAGTGGCTAAGATTAGATTTTAATTGTTCCCACCACAAAAAAACAAATGATAATTATGTGATGCGATAGAGCTACTAGCTAATGCTCTAGTGGTAATCGTAGTGCAATATACAAGTGCATCAAATCCACGTTGTACATCTTAAACTTACACAATGTTATATGTCGATTGTGTCTCAAAATGATAGATAGATAGATAGATAGATAGATAGATAGATAGATAAGAGACACTAATTTTTTTAACACAGAATTCTTACTTCCAGAATGTTGTGATTCAAGAGTTAGTTCTTTGAAACTTACAGCACCCATAGAAATAATGTTAATCTATTTAATGTAGCTGAACTACCATATACTGGAGACTAAATTGAGAAGAAAGTCTTCATTTTAAAATTAATGATTCAACAGAAAAAAATTGAATGTGAAATAAGTACAACTTTAAATGGTATAATTAGAAGCAGATAAGTGTAGGGTTTTTGCAGAGATTCTGAAGGAAACTTCTGAGTACACTGAAGTGCTTGACAGTACTGATCACTATTTATATTATCTACAGTTCCTGTGTTTGGCTTTTATTTTCTTTATTACTACCAGCACTATTCTTACATGTGTTAGACAGGATGAAGTTTTTGTTTTCAGTTATGTTTTTTGCCACATGGTGAGGAAAAAGAGGAGGTAGAGGAGTTGTATGGAAGAGGGAGAAATCACTCAGGGAAGAAAAAAAAAGATTCCTGACATAATTGACAATAGTTTAAAAGAGGAATGTACTGGAAAAAAAATATGTGTGTAGATATACGGGGGGAAATTAGCTCAGTACAAATAATTGAGCAATAGCTTTTGAAAAACAAGGTGAGGGAGCAGGGTAGACCCAGTATGTTCATTCTTCAAGAGAAGATAGTTGGGTGATACATGGGTTCCAACAATTCTATAGTTTTGCCTGAAGGTGGGGCAACTGTCTTAGTGTGGCCTGGTTGCTGTCCCTAGTGACCTTTGAGTGAGTAGGGAAGTAAAAAAGATAAAAAATTAAAAATGAGTACAGCAATTCATTTGCATTACACGATTCTGTAAGTAAGGACTTTGTAACTTGAGGAGTCCTTGTACCTGATTCTTTAATAACTTCAATATTTCTGGATGTGACTACGGAAAAATCTCTATTAATCATCTCAAATTGAAAGATGACAGAGGAAAAGTTGACTTATCCTAAAATCAGAAGAAAAAAAAAAGACTCTCAATCTACCCAAAAGTTTTAACAGGGAAAAAACATTTTGACCAATAATTAAAATCGCTTTGGACAATGCTTGTTGCATCAAGAATCTTCAAATACTGAGGTTGATTACTCATCAAGTCTCATATATCCAGTAGATATAGCTAGTGTAACTTTAAAATTTGCAAAACATAGTCTTTAAAATTCATTCTTATTGATTGATGCTCAACAATATTGATTCTACTGTATTAGACTGAGTGGTTTATTTTAAACGACAGTGCAGAGAGCAGTAGTTTGCTTGAAAACAATAAAATAATAATGATAATCATTTTTCCTCTCCCCCTCTTTTAAGCTTTGACCAGGAGAGAATAACTACAAGAAACTACTAATTTACAAAATATGCTGATGACCTAGTTTATTCATAACCATAGGAGTTTTAATTTATTAAACAGCAATTTAATATAAGCAGTGCCTAGTAATTCTAGTTTGCTGTGTGTTTTATACGAGAATAATGTATTACTTAATGGGGAAGATAAATCTATTATTGGAAATTTTTAATAATGAACAAAATTATGTTTGGGTATTTTCATGGGAAGTAATTAGTTGCAAACTGTCCTTCCCTGGAGTGTGGCAGTATTGGTAGCAATTGTTATTTAGTGGTGAATTCTCTGCTTAACTACCTACCCATGTCCTGCTGCAGTGGAGTGGAGAGAGGACCAGGAGAGAGAGGTCCAAGGCCTGAAAAAGAGCCATTAAAATAAACTCCTGATGTTCATTAGTTCCAACTCCCATTCCCCACTACCACAGAGGGGATCCAGAGACAGAATAGAGGTTGCAGATAAAGAACACTGCTTCACGACCCCAAATGACTTGAGAGGCTGCAGAAAGTGGAAGTACCCAGCAAATCTCTCTCCCTTTGGCTTGCTAGACTGCCTAAAATCTGTTCCCTCCACTGGAAAGACTTCTTTGCATCAAGGCATTAGTTCTAGATGGCCCCTGGTAAAATGCAAATGGTAAGCCAGGTGAAGAACATAATAATTCGTGTGAATCTGTGAGCATTTGGGCATTAATTAATAGTTATGTTATAGATAAGCTTTGGAAACTGACTATGTGTTATTTGAACACTGCAAGGGACAAAAGCCCAGTTTAAATCAGCTGGAGCAAATAAGGATCTCACTGGGTCACAGAGCTATGAAGAAACCTGAGGGAGCCCATGGGATTAAGGGGACAGATTCACAATAAGGCCACGTGATCTGGAACCAACACCTTAGATATCGCCAGAATTCTCTCAATCCAACTCCTAGTTTTATTTCTCAGGGTTTTGCTATACTGTTCTATTACTGAAGATGAGCTTTCTCCAGACAGCCAAGGAAGATCTATATGGACAGATCTGTACTTAGGTTATCCTGGTTTAGCAGCACCAACAAAAGAGAGATTTCTTTTATCTAGCATCTGTATCAATCCCAGGGAAGACCACAAGTGGCCCAAAGGGTCACATATCCACCCTTTGGACCAATCACTATTGTCAGAAGGAAGATACACAGGCCGGCCCGGTGGCTCAGGTGGTTAAAGCTCCATGCTCCTAACTCCGAAGGCAGCCCGTTCGATTCCCACATGGGCCAGTGGGCTCTCAACCACAAGGTTGCCAGTTCAATTCCTTGAGTCCCGTAAGGGATGGTGGGTAGCGCCCCCTGCAACTAAGATTGAACACGGCACCTTGAGCTGAGCTGCCACTGAGCTCCCGAATGGCTCAGTTGGTTGGAGCGCGTCCTCTCAACCACAAGGTTGCCGGTTCAACTCCCGCAAGGGATGGTGGGCTGCGCCCACTACAACTAACAACAGCAACTGGACCTGGAGCTGAGCTGCGCCCCCCACAACTAAGGCTGAAAGGATAGCAACTTGACTTGGAATAAAGTCCTGGAAGTACACACTGTTCCCCAATAAAGTCCTGTTCCCCATCCCCAATAAAATCTAAAAAAAAGAAAAAAGAAGGAAGAGACACTGTGGTTGCTTCAGTCTGGGACATGTGCCCATCCTGTGGCCAGAGAAGGAGGACGCCATGACTAAAAGCCCCAGTAGAGTCCCATGAAGTATTAAGTTGGTGCAAATGTAATTGCGGTTTTTGCAATTATTTTTAACATTTTAAACCTCAATTACATTTGCACCAACATAATAGAATAAGAATTCTCTCAAAGGAAAGGGGAACTATTGCCAGACATAGCAGAGACCTAAAGTTATTATTCCTCACTGTGGAGAAAAATAAGTCTGGAATCAATGGCAATCCAAAGCTCTAGCAGTAAGTTACAAGTGAACACTCTCTCCAAGGCTCAGTATTGCAAAAAATTTAGCAGAATCCCACCACACTTGACTTCCAGTGGCACAGAATATCTAAAATGTCACTCCCCCCCTCTTTTTTTTTCCTTGAATAACATTGTGAATCATAAGCTCTGATTGTCTTTTGAGCAAGTCCAAGGACTCTCTGAAGTGGGTGGGCAAGACCGGCACCCTCATCTGACAGTTGTGGCTTCTGAAGTGAACGGTGGCATCTGGCTTACAATTGGCCTTGGACATGGCTTTAAAGTGATAGACACAAGTCATCGATATATTCTTTTTTCTAGGAAAAGTGTTTCAAAATGTAAGGTGCATGTGGGATTGACTCAAAGGAGTCCACAGTGAAAAGTATGAAAAACCCCTGGGAAAAGGCATGTCTGGAGAAGAGCAGTAGATAAGATCCACAGCTGAGAACTTGAGGGAGAAGTGAGTGAAGGAGAGAGAGTATAAGATGAACAGGAAGGGGGTCTCTACAGCAACAGTGGGAGACCACTGCAGGCCAGCTTCATCCACTTTCTATTCTTTGCAAAGATGCCCTCTTCTGAACACCACAAACCGCCACACAAACCAAAACTCTGGCTATCATCCTAAACTCCTCTCCCTCACTAACCCCCTTCTCATTTACCTCCAATCTCAAGGATCCCACCTCCTAATGTCTCTTTTGTCTACTTTTCTCTAGTTTAGGCCATCATTACACCACTACAGCATTGTACTTGGTGTTCCAGTATTTAATTTTGCCCACCCCCTGCAATTTGTTCTCCACACTCCAGGGAAATTTTTCTAATATAGAAATTGAACCATGTTACTCTCTTACTCAAAATTCTTCAATAAGTCTTCCTGGACTCAGAATAAAGTCACTGAACATGGCCTTGAAGGCTGATCTCTGCAACCTCTTCTTCTGACAATTCCCCGATACAATCCATCCTTTGTCCACATAGAATCTCTTTCAGTTCTCTTAAGGCACTTTGTGTTTTGTTTTTTACCTCACAGCCTTTGTACATGCTATGCCTTCTGTACAGACTCAATATGTCCCTCCTGTGTTTGCAAAGTAGTAAGTTATAGAAACCCAACCAACTAATGACACCACCAATGAGCAGTATTTGTTAGGGTAGAGTCTCAGCTGCTGTTAACAAATATCCCCCAATATTGTGTGGTTTGAACAAGAAGGGCTAAACATTTCTCTCCTTTGTAATGGTCCAGAGCCAGGGAGTCCAGGATAGCAGAGAAGACCTGCCATCTTCAGCATGCTGCAACCTTCTGGTCCAAGGTAGCTACTTTATCTTTTGCATGCATCCCAGCCATCAGAAAGAATGAAAGGGGTCAGGGGAACCCACTCATTTCTTTTAAAGGTACAGTTTAAAAGTGGTATAATCCCATTGGCTAGAACAGACAAATGATCACTTTGAAGTTCAAAGAAGGGTGGGAAGATGCAGGGTCTAGCTGGGCAGCCATATGTCCAGCTAAAATTCCAGACTTGGGTTATTATAGGAAGGGAAGAATGGATGTTGGTGCATAGCAGCAGTCACTGCCATAGAGCATTATTCCCCAAAGCTTGCAGATGAGCTAGGAAGCCAAAGAAAGACTGAACACCTTCTCAAGGTCACATGTAATCCCTTTCCCCCTCTCTTCAGAAGCACACCAGCCAGTAGAGGGAAGTCACCTGCTGGCGGCAGTGGGATCCAGAGCTCTAAGGTAGGGAAGAAAGTCTGAAGCAAGGTCCATATTCAATCAGTATGGTTGCACTGTTTTTTTTAATATTAAACTAGAGCTATATTATGTAGTAAAGAATCACTCCTCTCAGTTCTCCTGAACGCCTGCTTGAGAACATGGCCATCCCAATTCCTATCCTGGGACCCTCAGATTTCTTCCATGATCCAACAGCTAAATGATCAGTGTCTGGCACCGAGTGGGACCCTAGACATCAGACCCTCTCTGGTGGGTACTCCATTTGATTGGTCAGTGCTGACTGGTGGTAGTTTGAATATCACCCCTGGCCAGAAGTCCAACATCCAGTGGCCTTCCTCAGTTCCTGAACCTACTCCAAAATAAAGACAGACGTGCAGTAGACCGAGGTTACAGAACCTCATCCTTATATTACACTTGAATTCCTGATTTAGATACAGAAAACATGAAATTGAGTCAGATTTCCATGACTCATACCATCAACAAGTATGACCTCTGTGAGCAATCTGTATTTTGCTAGAGAAAAAAAATGCTCAGCTCATGAGTAAAAGATGCAGGTTATATGTCCAAACAATGCAAACAAGACTTTGAGAATTCAAAACGTGGGGGAGAGAGAATAATTTGATAGCCATCCAAGGACATCCTCAGAGCACCGGGTCCTCTTTCAGTTGGATCAGAGAGGCATGATTGAATAGAAAGAACCTTGGATTGGGGGCCACAAGCCTGGGTACTAGCTTGGAATAGTGGAAAGAATAGATTTGTAGCCTGGTTCCCTGATTGCAGTCTATACAACTAGTATCTTCATCTGTAAAATGGGAGATATTTACCACAAAGTGTTCTGAGGCTCGAATGGACTAGAGCATGCTGGGTGCCTGGCAGGCAGCAACCACTCAATAAAAGTAAGTGAATGTTTTTTTGCTTTTACTCTCCTCCCTTTTCCTCTTATCTTCACCCTCCCCTACTCTTACCCATCTCACACACACACACACACACACACACACACACACACACAATTGCACAAGAATTTACAGTGAGACCACAATCAAGTTGCTTAATATATATGTCTCTTTTGCAACATAAAAGGCAGTGATTATGTGAGGTCATTAATGGGAATCAAAGTACAGATGTGGAGGGCAGATAGTTGTGTCAAGAGGAAGTGACAGATTTACATAATTTCCCATGCATCTCTCCATAGTTTCTATAGCCTACCTTGTAAAACCACCTACACTAAACATGTCAATTTGCCTCTGGATTAAAGCAAAGATCTGTAACATTGGATATGCCAGTTATTGTGTCAAACAATCCCATTTTTCAGAATATGCCTGGCCCAGAATACTCAATAAGTATCGCTTGGGCAGGAGAACGGAGTTGTGATGAATCTACTGACTCTGTAAGGCAAAGGCTGCATAAAGTAGATTGTACTTAAGGTATATGTGGGCTTATTTCATACCAAACACAGACTAATGTTTTAAGAAAGAAAAATAAACCAGCTCATGAATTATGCTACGTTCACACTTCTCCTCCAACTGGTAATTGCTTTAAGAAGAGCCTTCTGCCTCAGTCATTGTCAGCAGCTAATAGATGAAAATGTATGCTTTTCTCAACGTATATTTGAATTTCTAAAGTCTTGCATTTCATACCAAGAACCAAATTTCAGTCAACATTCCCACTCACTAAAAGGAAGTAATCGATGAATAAACTTTGTTTTTAAAGAATTACCTTTGGGAAGTAGAAATCTATGCATAATTCATGAATTGGCTAATGATTTTTTCTATGATTCTTTAGCATTTCTCACATAAAACACCTGGCCCAGAGGTGCGAAATGTCCCTCTTCTCTACAGATCCATCAACAAGTATTGAATGTCATCTCTCAGCAGACTCTGTTAGAGAAGTTCGAGGTGATGGCAAGAAACCATTAGAGAAATGGGAGGGATGTTATCAAGAGTTGACTTCCAGTATTATAAATAAAACACAGCCCTTTAAGTTAGATGCTTTTGGGGGTAAAATTGGGAAGATTAGAAAAAGAAGAGGTATGTGGCTATTGCCTCACGAAAGGCCTTGTGGGCCATATTTAGGAATTTAGACTTTATCCTATAGCAACAGAGAGTCATTAAATACGTTCAGTGACATTTGTAGGCTGATGGAGATCTGTGCTTTGGAAAGATAAAGCTACTAACCTGTAGGGGATGAATTTGGAGAGGATTAGCCTGGGAGGAAGAAGCCGAATCAGGAGGCCATTATGATAAATAACCCAAGTAATCAATGCAAGGAGCTGAGCTCCGGCCATTGCAGTGAAGATACTGATTACAGGGGGTGTCCAGGGAATGTGAGGGGAGGGAAGCAATAAATACCTGAGCAGGCAGAGGAAAGCACTTAGGAATCAAGACCAACAATATGGCCTAGCTTGAATATCATTGGCAATTTGGGTCAATCAAGCTATGCTCAGGTATGCTCATTATTATTAATATTTTTGTGTGTCTGGAAGGTAACTGACCTCTTTTAATTCAATTCATGTAAAACTAAAAAAAAAAAAAAAACAGTTCAGGGAGGCAGGGAATTTCCTTTTAATAGAAATTTATTTAGGTAAAGAAAACTAGATTAATGAGAAGAAAAATAATAAATTACATAAGAGGGCCTCGGATGTATCAAAAAGTATGCAGGTGGTAAGAAACTGAATGATGTTCGGGGGGCCCTAGGGGAGTAGACAGAACACGGGTTCCAAGTCGCAGATTCAAGTCTCGGCTTAGAAAAATAATCTCCAGCACAGTGGGCAGTTCTGTTTTGCTGAACCTCATCTGTGAAATGGCGACAGTAACATCCACCTGGTAGGGTCATAATCAAAAGAGACAGAGTATGTGATGGCCCCTCTAAGCCTGCCAAATGCATCGAGAACGTTAGTTTTTCTTGTTGTGACAGGTGCTGCAAGCGTGAGGTTCAGCCGCTGATTTGCGATTGCGTTTCCAGAGACAGAACTGAAGCGCATGGCGCTCACCTGCCCTGCATGGCGTACTGTGCCCTAAAATGCATCTGTTGCTTCCTGATGATGTTATCAATCTTGAGGGGAAGGAACTTATTGATTTGCTTCTCTTCGAAGCGCTTCTGCCAATTGATGTGGCCGGTTGGCTGTTGCAGGCTTGCTGAAGTCTCTGCCGTGCTAGCAGGCTGTGGTTGGAAATGATCCTGCTGCGGGGAAAAAGCCGGATAGCTCTGACACTCTCTGTCTGGCCTGGCTCCTCCAGGTCTGAATGGCCTCAGAGCTGATGTTTAACTCCAGCAGGGCTCTTGTTATTCAATAACAACCAGTGATCTCAGACTGTGGTCCTGCTCCAGCAGTAGTTGAAGCTGGAGGCGACGGGTAATTTCATGGGTATTTTCCTTGTTTAAAATCGCCCAAGGGGTGGGGGCGAAGAATACCATGCATTTCCCAAGCGGTTATTTCTATAATTATTCTGTGCCAAACATAAGTTCAATGGAGGCCACAGAACCACTGAATAGAGTGCAGGGGGTTGTGAATCTAAGCTTCCACCACTTACTCCCCAAGCAATCTCATTCAAGTTATTCTTCCCCCTCCAAGTGTGAGTTTATACATCTGGGAAATGGGAATAACAACACCTACCCATAAGGTTGCTGTGAGGACTAAATAAAATCACTCATATTCTGACCCATTGGGCAGCACAGCACGTTCTGAACCTATAAGATTTCTTGGGACATTGTTGGACTTTGGGTGAGTGCAACACATGTATCACCTGCAACAGATGTCCCCAGGCTAAGATTGGAAAGCGTTGGTCTTTCTGCATCAGCCCACTGCAATACTTAACCAAAATGGGATGACACCTTGGGCATGGGCTGCAGAAGAGGCAGTGACCCTCTGGTTCTAGGAAAGTCTTGGTCCACAAAGAGGGAGGGTCTAATGATGTAATCCATGTCATTTGGAGCCAGCCTCCTAAACCCAACCCCATATAATTGCTTCTGGGATCCTCTTGTGAATTGGGTTCTGAGGATGGCTGCCTGCAAAGAAGTGATGGGCAAGGAGAGGACATGCAAAGTCACCCCCATGGGGAGCTCACCCTCTTCCAGAGCAGCATGGAATCCTTTCTGCTCCATCTGCTGGGGCCCGATAGGCACCTAGCTCAGGTAAACACTCAGTAGGCATTAGCTGGTGGGAGGATGTGGCTTGGAATCTGTAGCCTCATGCATGCAACAACAAAAGGCTCTTGAATATTTAATCACACACTAGACTGTGCACAAATGCTGCCTTGTATACAATCAAGACACTTCTAGGGTCATGAGGAAGCTTTTATGCTCTAATGCAGAAGTGCACACCGGGTGTAGTACATAACCAGGTCCAGCAGCGCAGAGTGGTCTGAAATCAGGGCGATCTGAGTTCAAGTTGAATCCCAGCTCTGCTGCTCACCAGCGGTGGGAACTTGAGCAAGCTATTTCATCTCTGTAAGTCCTGGTTTCTGTCTCTCTAAAGTGGGGATAACTCATAGTACCCATCTCATAAAGTTGCTGCCAAGATTAGATGACATAATGCATGTAAAGTGCTTAGCATAGGTTCTAGCACACGATAAACCCTGAAGAGAAGTTAAGTATTATTATTATCGGTTGTTAGTAGTAGGTTTCCTTTTTCATATAGGGTAAAGCATGTTAGTAGAGCTGCTGCAAAAAGGTTATTTACTGGGCACCTAATCCCCCTAAGCCAGTCCTTGGGAAGGTTGCTTCAAGTTTCGTTGTAAGGTATTTTGAAAAGTACACATGATGCTGGCATATGAGTTTTTACAAGAAGACACAAGTTGCATTTTGAATAATTTATTTTTTTGGCCTCAAGACAATTGTGTCTTTTGTTAGCCCAGGACGCTCCTGCTCAGAAAGTTTCTGTGTGGAAGGAGAGAGCCACATCTAGGTGATAGTCCTGTTGTCACTTTCTCTCTGGTGGGACTGTGCTTCAGCACTGTTAGCTCTGGGATCGGTTAGGACAGGCTTTCATGTCATTCTCATGGGAAAATCTGTTCTGGGACCTCCCAGTGAATCACAAATGAATTAGGAATTTCATGTGAGCAATACCCAAGTCCATCAACATTTTCCAGGGGAATAAAAACCTTAAATAAACATCATATTGATGGTGTTGTGAAATGATTATGGACTTTGATGACAGCACACCTGAATCATCTAATCCATCTGCCACTTACTGGTTCTTTTAAAAATCATTCAAGTTTCTCCAACCTTGCACATGCAGCAGCCTGGAATGTCATTCTCACACCCCAGTCCATCTGGGGATTCCTACTCGATATTTAGCACAAATGTCAACTCTTCAAGGACACCTCTTATATTTGCTAAGATGGCGGCTCAGTTGTTTACCGCAGACCAAACAATTGCCAGTGGAATAAAGGTATGTATTTCTCTGTAAAAATTGGTAGAAGATAATAGGGTGGTTTTACTCTAAGGAATGGTCCATGGACCCAGGCCCCCTTCTATTTTACGATCATGTCTTCATTCTATTTCACAGCAAAAGGAGAAGTTGAGGGCAAGTAGCTTTCTTTAAAGGGCATAACCTAGAAGTGGCACAGATCGCTTCTGCTCACATCCCATTGGCTAGAATGTAGGCCTACGACCATGGCTAGGTTCAAGGGCAACTGGGAAATATATAGTCTCTGTCTGGATAGCATGTCCCAGCCAGTCAAAAAATCAAGGGGTTCTTTTACTAACTGGAAGAAGAGAAAAATGTTTATTAGGGAAGAGTTTGCAGTCTCTTGTCACATTCTTCCTCTCCATTTGAGGCACCATTAAGAGTGTAGGGACCATGTTGCATTCCTTTTTGGAAACCAAAAACTATGCAGCCATTAAAAATAAGGCAGAGTTAGAGGTTTTGAGTGGGGGTGACCTTTGGATATATGTTAAGTAAAAAAAAATACAATGCACAGAAATTGAATATAATGTAATGGCTTTTGTGCTCTTATTTATGTTGATTATTTTCAGAAAGATACACAAGAGTCTACTAACACTAGTTACTTTGGGGAGACAGAGGTAGGAGGGAGATATACTTTTCACTGCATAACCTTTTAAATCATTTGAATTTTACATTGTGAGTGTATTACCTATGCAGTTTTTTTAGAACTTTAAAATCACTGATTTTTCTGACATGTTTCTATCACTTATTACAAACTACTTCTCCTACAAGTAGGGGTTAATGACATGAAAAATAGTCCTAACCAATCCTAGCATGAACAGTGCTGGAGGATGTCCCGCCAAAGAGAAAGTAACTACTAGGCTCTCATCTAGATATGGTTCTCTCCTTCTAAGTACAGCAGTCCCCCCCTTATCCATGGGGTATTACATTCTAAGACCCCGAGTGGATGCTGAAACTGTAGATAGTACTGAATCCTGTATGTACTATGTTTTTCCTATACATACATGGCTTTTCACATAAAGAAAGCACTTTGTGACTTCCCTTTCACATATCGAATTGCCAGCATCACTACTCTTGCGCTTTGGGGCCATTATTAAGTAAAATAAGGGTTGATGGAACACAAGCTCTGTGACACCCTGCGACAGTCAATCTGATAACCAAGGGAGCTACTAAGGGAGGAATGAGCAGGGAGCATATACAGCATGGAGATGCTAGACAAAGGGATAAGACACCTCCTCGAATGGACAGAGCTGTGTGGCATGAGATTTCATCACCCTACACAGAATGGCACAATTTAAAACTTATGAACTCTGTATTTCAGGAATTTTTAATTTAATGTTTTTAGACTGTGGTTGACTGTGCGTAACTGAAACCTCAGAAAGCAAAACATCAGATAAGGGAGGAGCACTACTGTAGAAACTTTCTGAGCAGGAGAATCCTGAGTTAACAAAACGAAAATTATCCTGAGGCCCTAAAATCAATTCCTCAAAATGCAACTTGCATCTCCTTGCAAACTTATATGCCAGCATCATCTATACTTCCCAAAATACCTTACAACAAAACATAAAACTTTTAGGTGGGCTACCCTGATTTATGCTAATAAATATGTACCGAAACTTAGTCATTTGAGAATTTTTAAAGAAATGACTTGTTTATGTTTGGATGTAATTAAAGAAAATCTCCGCATAAGTGGGTGAATGCCCTCAGACATTTTCAAATACTCTTCAAATTTGATTTCCTTCAATAAAAAGCAAGAATGGCCCGAAGAGTTTCTATGCATGATTTTCCGATATCGGGTCAGATATAGGGACAGTTAAAATGTCTGATTATTTTTACAGATTGGTGGTTACAAAATAGTAATGAGGATGTAAAGTACAGCATAAGGAATGTAGTCAATAATATTGTAATAACTATATATGTTGCCGAGTGGGTACTAGACTTATCGGGGGGATCACTTCATAAGGTATGTCAATAACCACTATGCCGTATACCTGAAACTAATATGATATTGAATGTCAACTATAATTGAAAAAAATCAAAAGTAAAAAAACATCTCAGACTATTTTAACAGCTCTCCAGTCTTTCAATGATTAGGTTGAAAAAAATTATTAAGTGTGAAGCAAAGGTTTCATCTTAAGAATTTTTTGCCCACTTTGTTTTAAAATCAATATTGGAAAACATACATTCACTAGCCTAAAAATATGAATAATTGGTTAAGAAAACAGTAGTATTTTCCACTCTCTTCCCTCTCTGTTAATTTATGTTGCTCTGACTTAAGACTAAGATGAAGGGTGTAGATGAATTATAACTGCAAGAACTCAAGGACATCACAGAGGATACCCCTCACACAGTGATAAGCCCCCTCCCCCATCCACAACCCCTCTGACATCGCACACAGCCATTACATTTCCACGGTCTCTATTCCTAATGCTGTGCTCTGCTTCTTGTAAATATATATATATATATATATATATATATATATATATATATATATATATATATATTTATTTATTTATAGTTGACGTTCATTATTGTTCAGCTTCAGCTTCAGGTGTACAGTGCAGTGATCAGGCATCTACATCTTCCCTGAGGTGGTCTCCCCAATGAGACAAGTGTCCATCGGATACCCTACAAAATCTTTACAGCATTATTGATTACATTCCCCAAATTGACTTTCGTATCCCCGTTGCAATCTTGTGGTTACTGATTATGCTTTCTAATCCCCCCACCTTCCCCCTCATCCCCACACACCCCATCTAGCAACCCTCAGTGTTTCCTCTATGTCTCTGAGACTGTTTCTGATTAGTTCCTTCATTTATTCTTTTCTTTAGATTCCACAGATAAGTGAGATCATATGGTATTTGTCTTTCTCTGTCTGACTTATTTCACTTAGCATAATGTTCTCTAGGTCCATCCATATTGTTGCAAAAGGTAAGATTTCATTATTCTTTATGGCTGCATAATACTCCATTGTATAAATGTACCAGTTTCTTAATTCAGTCATCTACTGATGGGCATTTCGGTTGTTTCCATGTCTTGGCTATTGTGTATAATGCTGCAATAAACATAGGAGTGCACAAATTTTTTCAAATTAAAGTTTTGG
This sequence comes from Rhinolophus sinicus, assembly GCF_036562045.2. Classification (NCBI taxonomy): domain Eukaryota; kingdom Metazoa; phylum Chordata; class Mammalia; order Chiroptera; family Rhinolophidae; genus Rhinolophus; species Rhinolophus sinicus. The sequence continues at coordinate 74,425,844 of NC_133752.1, forward strand.
ATTTCTCTGACACTGGCTTAGGCATGAGCAGTCAGGCTGTGGCAGTGCTGTGCTCTAGTCTGTTATCTCGGGGACTCCTCCAAGCTCTGGGACCTCCCCGAGAGTAGAGCTTTGGGATCAAAGGATCGTGGATTCGGAGCTCAGCTCTGGCACTTACCAGCTCTGGGATCTTAAGCAAGTTGCTCAGCCTTTCTGTTACTTAGAATTTTTTCACCTGTAACATGAGAATAATATCTACCTCAGGAGGCTTGAAAGGCTATATACAAACACTTGTATAATACATTACACATGCAAAACAGCTGGCAGGGTATCTCCACGTAGCAAGTACTCCAAAAGCACAGTATCCTATGCCTCAGACAAACCAGGTGTACACTCCAGTGTTGCCTGAGATGGTCATGACACTGGGGCCTTAAAGAAATCATTTCTTTCAGAAATAAATAATAATTTACACCCAGGCTTTTCCTGTTCTGAACATCACCACTTAAATCTTTGGACAGCAAGTAGCCAACAATCATCCACTTGGTTCCCTAATAAAATTATATCCAGGTAAGAAGGCTTTATTTCCCCCTTGATGTCTGATTTTCCCCAGAGGAAGGTCTTTGACATCAAACACATGGCTATAGTAACATCACCGCTCAATCATTTGGCCTTAACAAACCAAATAGCTTCAGGTTCAGACAAAACATAAAGTGAATTGACAGCTAGGCAAATGAAGAACTCTTTCTATTTTTTTTTTAAACCTTTTCAGAATATTGGTTAAGAAGCTGGGCTACGGGTTGAATCCTGGCTTTGCCATTATTAGCGGTATGACTTGGACAAGTGACCCAATAGCTTTAGGTGTCAATTACGGGAAAGAAGGAAAACTCCACCTTCATCATACAGGGCTGCTCTGCGGTGCACTCAGCACAGTGCCTGGCTCACGTAAATAATAAATAATAGGAAGGTATTCAAGTCCCATTGAAACCCTTGCATCCCCCCCCCCCCATTCTCCCAGGCTGTTTCACTATCACCTCCACCCAGCCAGCGGTCTTTAAAATCCTGCAACTTTTGGGGGCTGGCCTGGTGGCTCAGGCGGTTAGAGCTCCATGCTCCTAACTCCAAAGGCTGCCGGTTCGATTCCCACATGGGCCAGTGGGCTCTTCAACCACAAGGTTGCTAGTTCAATTCCTCGAGTCCTGCAAGGGATGGTGGGCTGCACCCCCTGCAACTAGTAACGGCAACTGGACCTGGAGCTGAGCTGCGCCCTCCACAACTAAGACTGAAAGGACAACAACTTGAAGCTGAATGGCACCCTCCACAACTAAGATTGAAAGGACAACTTGACTTGGAAAAAAAAAAAATAAATAAATAAATAAATAAAATAAAATAAAATCCTGCAACTTTTTTTTTGTACAGCTTTAGGGGCTTGTTTTAGTCTATTCTGTCCTTTGAAAAAATACGTGACAGCTCTAAAACTTCTCTAAGATATCATCGACCTGTAAAATAAAATGATTACATGCTCTGGTCCTAATGAGAAATTCTTAAAGTCAGAGCTACACAAAGAGACGGAAAACCCTGTTCTCATCAATTAGCCAGGGGCCCTTTATTGCTCCATAGACCCCTTGGCAGCTGGTGGCGCCCATGAACCATCTCAAGATAACATTTTTAAATGCAAAAGCTAAAGTGCATAGTATTACAAAAGATGTCAGCTAAAATAAAGGTAACAAATATGTTTTAAAACAAATTTGTACTATGGTCATGTGTATGCTTCTATTACTAATGTATTAAATAACAAGATCTAGTGGCTAGTCTAATAATTACCATAATTTCAAGTTAATGGTGAATGTAAATGATAAATTGAAATAGCTTCAAAAACTCTAAAGTGAAATAGAAATATCGGTGCTCTGTACACCTGAAACTAATGTAATATTGAATGTCAACTGTAATTGAAAAAAAGGTCTGTGATTTCCATTGGTGACAAAATCACCTGTACTAATACCATGGCTTTGTTGCCTACATTTATCATGGAAGAAAATGCTACATTTCAGGTCGAGATTAGTAAAAATATATATGTGTTTTTTCCTATCTTCCTTGAATTATATCCATGAACTCAAGGTTAAGAACTCCTGAGTTAGGCCAAGACTAACACAATCCAAAATGTCTACTGTGATGCTGACGACATGGCCATAGACAGTTTTAGGATAATCCTGCCTCTTGGCCTAAGGAGGGCCCTGGTCTTTGCAATTATACTTTGCTTTTCAACATGGAAATACTATTGGATGAAGGCATTCAGTCACTATCCATGTAGATTTGTGGTGCACCCCCTCTGGAGTCGAGGCTGGAAAATTAAGGATTCAGGTAGGCTTTCGCCATCTGTACCACCGGTGTGTCGTGGTGATAGATGAGCCTAGAGGCTGACATCTATTCCTGACATCCATTCCTGTCCACCAACTGATGTTCCACACTTCATAAATGTAATTCTTCTTTTCTTTTTCATGTTCCATGCCCCTGGCTATTTCTTGTCTTGTTCAATTACCAGAAAGAGACTGTGAGCTGTAAATATGTTGCCTGGCAGAAAACATTCTCCCTTCTCCTGGGATCCCAAAGCCTCTCCTTTTCAGCCCTTGGACTTCACACTGAATCTAATTGGGCCTCTCATCCCAGCATTGCTCCTCCTGTTGCCCTCTGTAACCTTCGCCTACCTGTCTGGGTTTTTTTGCGAGATGAGATCTCCTCCCAGGTCTGGTAGTGTATGACCTCATGGGCTAAAAGGAATTCTTCTCCTTGCAGAGACTCTAAAGGACAGTGTTTAAAGAGCATGAGCTCTGGAGACAAACTGGAGTTGGATTCCTGCGACAATACTACTAGCTATGTGACCCGGGGCATGTTACCGATGTCTCAGTTTCCTCCTAAAAAAAAAAAATGGGAATAATACTTTTCTCATAGGGTAGTTATAAGGACTAAATGCTTAAGCTTGTAAGCTTATAGTACCTGGCATATAATAAGCACTCAATAAATAGTAGTTATTACTTGTCAGCCCTTGGCTTATTCTAATCTGTAACTGTCACCCTCAGAAAAGTTCTCCAGTTCCAAACTTTGCATATTCTCTCACATTCTGTGTTCCTGGGCCATTGACTTTAGTGACAACTGAGGGCTCTTTTTAATCTTCTGAGACTTCAGCAAGAGAGATAAAGAATCTAGAAGTATATAATAATAATAATAATAATAGCAGCTGACATTTGCTGAAAACTTCCCATTGTGCCAGATATGTTTTGTATATATTATTTAATACCCCCACAATCCCACAAGTCTGTATTATTATTCACATTTATGGTGCATGAATCAAACTTAGAGGGATTGTTTGCCATCCAAGGTCACACAGATCCTTTCACTGAATTGAGGGCCATCTATATCTAGCCACAGGCTGTCCTCCTAAGGACATAAGGTAGCCACAGAGAAGCATCCGGGGTGAGTTCTAGACAGCTACTATTTGCTGGGGTTATGAGCTCTCCTCTGAAACCACTCTGGCTGTCTGTACTCAGCCATCTTGAAGGAGACTTGGCTTAGAGGTGGCCATCTGGCATCAGCTCATGCAGCTTTTGTGAAGTCACATGTGGTCCCGGAGTTGCCAGGAAAAAGGATGCCTAGATGAGCCAAAATGCAAATTCCTTAGGAGAGGAAAAGTGAAAGTGAGCTTGTTCACGCTGTGCAAGGCTCCAAGGAAATGACACAACTCAGGAGACACAGTGTCCTGCCACTAGGCTCCGTCATATTACAGGGGCATTTTTTTGCATTCAATCATAAACTTACTTCCCCACAGTTTTGCTTCTTTGACCACTAAGAGAGGCAAAGTTGACCCAAATTAAAAAGTTGTTATTTGAAAAACTAAAGCAGGGTACCTATAGACATTTAAAATGCAGTTCTCTGAGAAGCTGGGGCAGGTGGGGGTTGGGAGCATGTTTTCCTCACCAATCCCCAGAATTTGCCTTTTCTGGAGATAAGTTGCTCAAAGCAGGTCAAGGCCAAAAGAAGGGAATTTGGGGATCCCCGTCTAGTTTGTTCACATCTGAAAGGCTTTCTAGGAGCTTCACTGGGTTTCCAAAAACTCTTTTTTGTTTTTCCTCTTCTTTCTCTGTCTCTCTTCTTCTTTCTCTGTCTACTTCTTGTATTCTTTCTCCTGGTCTTGCCTTCTCCAGAATGCCTGTTGCACTGGCCTGCCCATCAGCTCTCAGAGGCTTACCTGGTAGTTCTCAATGCCTAAGACAAGAGTCATTTTCCTCTAGCAAAGCCCGTGACTGATTTACCTGGGCCTTGAAGCATGCTCTTTTCATCAGTGAATTCTTGCCTTTTTTTTCCTCTCCCAGACCTTCCTAAGTTATATTTACAATCAAAGACTGGGGTCTAGGATCTGCAATTGCTGGCATTTTCGACCAGCACAATTAATGCCATTGTTTATAGAATGTTATCTTGAAGGGTTTAGTGAAGGGCATTTAGAGACAGATTTTTTAGAGATTATTTAAAAGCCCTTTAGAAAAACTATGACAAGTTAGATCCAAAGGTTTGAAATTTCTGAATGAAAACTGCATGATCTGATGCAAACCATATTTGGATGCTTAAGGTGAGAAGCCCTGATAAAGTCAAGCCATATCAGCTGCTAATCCTCAGACAGGAGAAAGCAGACTGTAGCTTCCCCTCACATGTCAGATGAGGGGAACTGACTTATCTATTGGTGAAGCCCAATCAAAGAGGTACCAAAGTAAGTACCAGAAGTACACACAGGCTTCTGCTTGAAGAAGGTAGCCCAGTCAAACAGTTCAAGGTAGAGGCAGAATTCCATCTGGGAGCTGTGGTGAGGACCGCTTCCTTTCTATAGGGGACCATTAAAGCTGCCAGAGGTCTTCCCATCCCCCTGCCCCCCACACACACACACACCTATTCCACCTATTCGCATTTGGGTTTCTTCTAGTGTAGTTCAATGGTTCTCATATCCTCCATAGGCCTTGTTAAAACACAGATTGCTGGGCCCTACTCCCAGAGTTTCTGATTCAGTCAGTAGGTCTAGGATAAAGTCAAAGAATTCCTGAGTGAGTCTAACAAGTTCCCAGGTAATACTTATGCTGCTGGTGCCAGGACCACATTTTGGGAGCCACTGGTGCAGTTAATGTACAGGCTCTGGAATCAGAGTGCCTGGGTTCAAAGGCTGCCCCCATCACTCATGCCCAAGGCTCTTGAGCAAGTTAACCTCTCCACTTCCTCATCTGTTAAAAGAACATGAAGATAGAAATTGTACCTACTGCATGCTGTTGTTTTGAAGGGCAGTGGGATAACGCATAGAAAGCACAATCTGGTCCATGCAACTGCTCACTAATTCCAGTTGTCGCAGGTGTTATTTCTCCAAACACACCAACGTTGCAGCGCTGCTCTCTGCCCAGTGCCTTCCTGATCCACCTGCCCACGCAGGGACCCTCCGGTGTCGCTGGGTGCCCGAGGTCTGTCAGCTTAAGGAGGCTGAACCGCGGAAACCTATCGATCCTGAAGGCACCTGCGCTCAGAATCCGCAGCTGAGTCCTTCTCATAGTCGGGTATTCAAATCCTGCCTTTGCTGCCAGCAGCTTGTAGGGCCTCTGCCTACGCACCGATCTGAACATTTTTATCAACGCCCTGGTGTTCTTTTGTGCTTGGTGACTGGGAAACAAACAGGCATGGACCGGAAGAATCCTGCCTGCTGTCTCAAGCACTAAATTTTATACTGGCTGAATTTGGCTGCATGAATTTCGACTTCCCAGCCAACCTAGGTTTCCGGAGGAGCCGCGTGGCTTCTAGAGACTTTGCTCAATTTCCTCTTTCCTCCGTACCGTTTTTGTTTTGTTTTTTTGTTTTTATTAAATTAAAAACAAAAACGAATCAAGGAAAAGTCAGAAGAGTTCAATTGCTAGACTTGGTTTTTGTTTTTATTATCAACAATCAAGTTAATGGTACACTCTTGGAAAACTATATGCACATGTAGAAATATTTCCCTTTTAAATAGAAGCATTCATTATAACACATATAAATAAATTTGAAAATCTGAAACATAACTTATGATGCTTATGTTCACAAACAAAGTCCGATAAGGAGGAAAAAAGAAATCAGACAGACATGCACCTGATAACAAAAATATATACCATTGTCTGAACTGTGATCTCTCTAAACACAAAGAAATTGGACCCGTGAGAACCTTAGTACTCCATAAAGACACGCCAAAAAGACTACAAGAAGAGAAAAAACATTATACGGTCACGTAGAGGAGACGGTCTGTACTGATATTAACACGATACAATTGAGTCACAGAACACAGTTGTAGAAAGACACCGAAAAAAGTTAAAGCCTCAACATTCAACTAATACCTATAGTTTGTGCCTTTTAAAATAAAAAAATAAAATAAAAACAAAAACAAAAAACAAATCCCAACAGAGATTTCTAAACTGCGCGAAGAATGGAATCATCAATATACAGTCCATCCACCATACAGGATGTGAGTCATTTCGGATCAAACAGAAGTGCAAACCGAAACACTTCTGCAAACTTGTGTGTGCGCCTTTCCCTTGCTCCGTAGATTTCTCGGCAGCCAGTTGCGTGGACTGCAATTGACTCCAATCCAAAGCAGAGCCAAAAAGTTCAGTAAAAGCTGGTGGAAGAAGAAAATGCCGGTGGGGGTGGCGGGAGAGAAAAAAAGGGAAGAGTTGCGAAATATGAGACACAGTTTGCAGAGTTTTTGCAGATGAAAGGCATCTCATGTATAGGGCATCTTTCAGGGCCGAGTGGCTGCAAAGATTCGGGGTTGGGAGTTGCAACTGTGTGGGGTTCGGATGGGCTAATGGCGGTATGGGATTCGGCGAGGTGGCACAGGCAAACGGGCGCGAGGAAGTCACCTTGGCCGCGGGGACAGTCGGAGCTAGTTGTCGCCGCAGCGGCCCCAACCCGAGGATAGGAGGGAAAGCGGGGCTGGAAGGCGTCCCTACTCTCCCCTGCGGAGGAGCTCCAAGGGAGTCTGTGCTGTCAGAAGGGCGAAAATGTCGGGGTTCACAAGATAGAGCCCTCAGACAGTGCCAGCTGCAGCCTCCCCTTTTCTCCCCTTACATTTTTTTCTTTTAGGTTTTAAAACTGTGTTTTAATGATTTCTGCCTTCCTAAAAAATTTTTTTGGGGGGGGAGATTTTTAAAATTTCTCTTTTTCTAAGCAAGTCACTGAATTGGTTGTGCCCCACCACCACCCATCTCTCTGTCACCTGCTCGGGCCACAGACACACATTCCCAGAGACAGACATACACGACACGCAGACACAGCCCCCTGAGAGTGCCCCCGGAGTCCAGGCCGCGCCGCTCACACCTCCCAGGCAGCAGGCGGCGTCCTGGCCCGTCTGCGCGGCCCCAAGGCAGGTGCGAAGCCAGGAAGTTTTTTGTTTTGTTTGGGGGTTCAGGATGGGAGTAGGAGTGGGGTTGAAATGGGGGCGACGCCGTTTTCTCTTTATTCTTATCGCGATTACTTTAGGCTCTCAATAAAAAAAAGCCACGGCAGCAGCGACGACAGTAGCCTTGGGCCTACCCGCTCGCCCACTCGCCCGCCCGGGCCCCGGCTCGCCCGCGGCCGGCGCCGCCGCAGGATCCCAGATCAGAACATACTGCTCTTCACTAAGGCGGCTTTGGCACCGTTGGGTCTTTGGAGCGAAGAGAGGACGCTGGCGAAGGGCCCCCCGAGTGAATCCGGAATGGAGGTGATGGGGCCCGGGCCGGGAGCCCAGCCTTGTCCGGGGCCCCCGGCCGCAGCCAGGCCTCCAGCCGCCGCAGCCGCCGCAGCCGCCGCAGCCGCCGCCGCTGCCGCCGCAGCCGCCGCCGCGCCGCCCTTGCCGGGCTCGCCTCCCGGGCCCCCGGGCCCCGCAGCCCCCGGGGCTCCTGCGGGGCTGGGCCCACCGCCGCCGCCGCCACTTGCCCCGCAGCTGGGAGTGGGGTTGGGGTTGGGGCCTGGACCCCCTGTGCTGTCCGGGTCAGTGCTCTTGGCCTCTTTGCTCTCGTCATCCCTGGACGCATCGGACTTCTTCCCCGAAGAGCCGTTCTTGGCCGCTGCCGCTGCGGCCGCAGCCGCGCGCTCCTGCTTGCGAAACTTGGCGCGGCGGTTCTGGAACCACACCTGACGGGAGAAGAGAGGCGGTGAAGCGGCGGGAGAAAGAAACAGGACAGGAAAACGCGGGTTAGGGCGGCACACGTTCCATTTCAGTTTGCTTTAAACTCCATGCGCCGAGAGTACCCCCACGCACCACCAGCCCACCAATTCGGCCCTCACCCCCTTATTGCTTGTGCATCCTCGGAGGAACTTTCTTAGGATGAGCTGAGCAAGCCAGGGAAATAGAGGTTTGCGGGAGAGATACAAAGGCCGCAAGCCCCAGAAAGGCCCTAAAGTGGAAGCCCTTATTTTGGCGGAGCTTCGTTCAGTCTATTCCTTGAGCTGCCTCAAACTCCCCATCTCCCCTAGGCCTCGAGTCTAAAGTAAACTAATTGGTAGGAGGCGGAGCAGGTCTCTGGGTTTGGTTCTTGCTGTGCGTCCTGGCCTTTGGGCCTAGAGACGTGCAGTGGTGCTCACTGTCCCTCCACTGCGGGGTTCACCTGGAGAGGCGCCTTGGTCAGCTCGTGAGTGCACCTCTGTCCCTAAAAGTTTAGAATAAGCCGTGGTTCTGACCTTCATAGAGTCACAGCCCCTGTGCGAATCTGATGCAAGTCATAGTTTCTGGGAAAATGCTTTTAAACGCAGGGCTCGAAGTTCAAAGCTCGAATTCGGAAACATTTGGCAAAAACCACTTATAATACGGGGGCAAAGTCTGCACTCTTCCCACAGGTCACTTCCCAAATGCCCTGCAGCGCTGACTGGTGTGGGAAACACTTCCTAACTGTGAATTTATAACCAAGAGAGAGCGCCCTAAGCTTTCCTCGCGTGCACGGCCTCTCCAGCTTGGTCTCCCTCTTCAGCCCTGGGCTTCCCGCCCTTCTCGAGAAGCCCCGGGATTTCTAACCTTCAGTAGTACTCTCGCTGCCCAGTGCACTGCACCCCTCCCGGGCCAGGTGCGGCAAAGCCAGGTAGTTTTCCGGGCGCGCATACCTGCACTCGTGCCTCAGTGAGGTCGATCTTCAGGGCCAGCTCCTCCCGGGTGTAGATGTCAGGGTAGTGCGTCTCCGCAAAGACCCTCTCGAGCTCTTTGAGCTGCGCACTCGTGAAAGTAGTGCGGATACGCCGCTGCTTGCGCTTCTCGTTGAGGCCGCCGTGGTCAGTGAAGAGTTTGTAAGGAACTGAGGACAACAGAGGGGACAGAGTGTGAGCAAAACGGTCTGGAGTGCGCGGGCCGCGGAGCCAGAATGTGGGGACTTCAAGGTCAGGTGTCACTGGAGCCGCCACCGACTCCGGAGCGGGAGAGTGGCCGAGAGGAGCTGCGGAGAAAAACCGAGTAAATTAGTTATGTACAGAAACCGGAGCGCAAACGTCGGGCTTTGGCGAGGTCCCTCCTGGCACAAGCGCCTTTGGGTGGGTGGAAATAGAGCATTAGAGACTGCTGAAGTCCGGGACAAGTGGTAGTGTTTTGATGAGGGAAAACGAAAACAAGAGAGGAAAAAAGTACGAAACCATCAGTCAGAATATCAGGGAGCCAGGGGAGAAGTTCCCCAACACTCTCACTGTTGGAACTTTTCAATTCTCATAAACTGACCCGGCCCAAAAGTTGGGGGAAAGTGCTGCAAAAAAATAATAATAATAAAGAATAATCATAAAAATGACCAACCAAAGAGGTGTGAGCCTCTCTCGGTTCTTTAAAAAAGAGACACTGCCAGTAATGAGCTTTACTCTTTGTTATTTAATTATTTTCTAAGCTTTACGTCTCATCGCAAAGTAAATAAATTATGCCTATCATTTTGGCAGCTTAAGATAATTTTGTTGGCGGTTCGGGTGTGACTAGGATAGTGTAACCCTGTAAGTGAATTACCCCTCCCTGCAATCGCTTCTAACGTGATAAATTCTTTCATTTGTGTAAGCAAATTTCGTTTGGTAAATACTAAACACATTTCCATTTTCAAATGCAATCAAGGCTTCCTATATACGAGCGGAAAGGCAGCTTCCTCCACTGAGAAAGCTGGCGGTCCTTACCTGCGGCGTACGGACTGCTCTGGTGGTCCCTGAGGGTGCCGAGGCTGCAGGATCCCGGCGTGAGGGACGGGCAGCCGGACGTGGCCCCAAAAGTGGTCCTTATCGGGTTATACTGGAAGCCACTGGCCTGGCTGCAGGAACTGAAGTCAGCATAGGCTGAAGCCAGGCTCGAGGTGTCCATCCCAGCCATACAGGACTCGTAGGCAGAGGAATTGAGGTAAGAATATTCCATTTTATACATTGAAAAGGCTCTGAATGGCTCAGCCAAGTGGAAAAATGAAATAAAAGATGGGTATGGAGAAGGTGGCTGGAGTGGGGAGATGTGCACAGCTCAACGCCTGCCTCCAAACTGGCCTCCTTACTACCAGCAGAGCCTAGTTTTATGAAAAAGCCTCCTATGAGATGCCTTGTCTGAGGTCTCTAGAGCATATAGTCCTCATAATAAACTTGGCTCTTTCCACTTGGACAATAGCAAAGCGGTTGGTCTTATTGCTGGCGCTTTTTACATGACAATAACTCATCCGTCTATTGGGCTGGCACTGGGGAACTGAGCTGTCCAACCTCCCTATCATTGATTCCTGCATCTCTAATTAGAATTTAATACCACACCATTACGCACTGAGCCCCTGATCCTCCCTTCTAACCAGCTCCCTGCCCTTTAATTCAATCACACTACTTGGAAATAATGAAAGTTGGGTGACGATTCTCCCTGATCCAATTTCCCCGAGCTTTTAAGCCTTTTTAACTGATCATATACCTTAGGCATAAATTGAGATAGTGTGTGTGTTTTCCCCCTTCTTCGTCCTCTCTTTTTTTCCCCCCCTCGGTTAGGGAGAAGAAACCTTGATGTCATAGAAAACCTGTTTTGTAAGAGCGTTACACGCTCAATTTAACAACAAGCCTACCCCCCGAAGTGCATGAAATGTTATAAAGAACTGGGACATTGGCAAGACTCAGGCGCCCTGTAACATAGAGTAAGTGGGCCAAGGGGGTTTATGTGAACCATAAGCGGATTTCTTTAAAATACACCTGGTAGAGGGGGGTAAAAAAAAAGAGCATCTTATAAATTGCGTTTCTTGTTGGGACTTAATGTGCTTTCCTAGAGACTCAGCTTACACAGCCTCTTAAAAAATAAAAGAACATCGCTCTTGAATGTAAAACATCTGGATTCTCAACCGATGGCTTCTTTGCGCTCAGTTCTGTCTTTCCGCTTCAGCGCGAGGTTTGCGTTCTGTTGGTTGGGAGGTTCTGTGCGGTTGTTCGTTTTAATTACGCCATAACTAGCAAGCGGGCTTGAAATGTCCCCAAACGTGTCTCTTCCACTCCTCTCAGGCGCTCTCCCTCTCCTTTTTTCGCCTCCACTTTTTCAAGTGCCCACAACCCCCACAGACCCGGGGCTTTGAACAGAGGATTGCTGCCTGTTTGCCCTTTAGGTTCTCTGACTGCGGAGAGCAAAATCCCCACTCTAAATGCCCAGGCTCTAGGTCGGGTACTTTTCCTGTCCAGCTCCTCCGGCTCTTGGGTGCTGGCAGCAAGGTACAGACAAAGAAGTGAGACGTGATTTGTGGACCTCGGTGGCCCTATGATTTAAGCAGAGGATAATTTTCATTTGGTTCGTTAGGCTCTAGCAGAATAAGGGAAACTATTTCATTAAATCCTTCCTCTCGGTGGACAAGAGGGGGAATGCTTAGTTGAATCGCCGTGTGGTGTAAACAAACCCTGGATATTTTATATGAATTAAATGTGTAGATAATTAGTTTTATTGCATTCATTACCCCCTTTATGTGCTCTGTAACAAGTCAGTAATTAAAGTAACAAACTCATAAAGTCTTTATAGGGGCATTTAGGCGTTCAGTGTTTGCCAAACTAAGTGGTTTAATTCGATGCTAGTGCCGGGGAGTGGATGGGCGCCCGCTCTCCGCTGCCGCCGTGTTTTATTGCGCACTAAACTGCAGCGGACGTGGTAATGGATTAAACGGGGACAACGTCCCCCCAGCCCTGTGCTTCTCCGCTGGGTGAGTTTCAGCCTAGTTTCAGGTGATGGCGCGTCCTGTGGGCGGCAGGAAGCTCTCCTGGCGGGAGTGCAGGGCAGAGGGACCCGCAGAGGATCCTGATGATGGTTTTATGGGGAGGGCTGATAGTTTTATTGCAGTTGTATGTTGTACAATGCGTATTTGATAAAGAAGGGCCCTTAGTGGCCAGTGTGCACTTTTTTGTGCACGGGGGTAAAATGAAAATAAATGTGTACAAGGTTTTACTGCGGCGGGAAACAAATTGCAACTCTCTAAATGGTTTCTCTTTATGGTCACCAGACAAGAGGAGAAAAGAGATGCAAACATCTGTCTTCAGTCTCCTAAACCTAAAGGCCAGCAAAGACGGATGCGAATCCAAGTGTTATTACAGTGGGGATTTGTCTTTATTTATCCCGCTCTCATGAATATGAATCTGCATTTGGACCGGGAGGTGGCTGTGCTCCTTTGGACGCTGCACTTGCAATTATCCCACCCTCGCTTATCCCCTCACCCCCTTTAAGGTTGTCAAGCTCCGCCTGGGATTCTCCAAGTTTCTGGAATCCCTCGGTCTTTGAAAGGGGAGGGTGCTTCTCTGTTTTCCGAACGCGCGACCCCGCCGCCCCAGGCCCGCACACAATGGATGTGGATTCGGGGAGCCGGGCCTGAGTGGCACCCCCTAGCCCACCCTGCCCAGCCCCGCTTAGGTGGGGTTTAAGAGCTTTTCTCTGCAGAATGGAATGACGTGGGGTGACCCGGAGAGGGGGGATGCGTTTTGGCTTCGAGGCCCAAGCTTGGCAATAACCAGGCTCACACCTCTCTTGGCGCCACGCCTCTGTGCACCCGGAGTTGTGTCTCCGCAGGGAGTAGAGTGCGCGTGCTCCGCTCAGAAAGCTCCATCCCCGCCCGGCGCCACGCGGGCCCTACGCCCGAGCCGAGAGCAGGGCAATTCCACCTTGGTTCCTAATTGGCACAGTCCCCAGGCCCTGAAGCCACTGGGGCGGAATCTGGCCGTGGCCCCGGAGTGTGCCGGGAGCTGGGAGGAGCACGGTTTATTTCGGTAGCTTTTAAGGATGCTCTTGGGTGATGATGTAGAACTTTGGGAACTTGTCGGTGCGCGGAGGCAGTTCCTGTGACCAGGGTACTTTTGGGGTGGGAGTACAGTGTGTGCAACTAAGGGGAACTAATTTTGACTAGGCGTTTGAAGATGACACCGGGAGAAGCCAAAGGAGCTGTAGGAGGACTCCGCCAAGGGGCCGGGGCAAAGGAAACGCAAGGCCGCAGGTGGTGCCCGCAAGGGCTGGCGAGGGCCAGGCCCAGCGGGGCCAGTCTGGGCACTGCCTCGCGCTCCCCTCTGCTCCTCGCGCTCGGGTCTCCCATCAGCCTCGGTCCCCGCCTCCTGCTGTCCACCGCGCCAACCCTCTACCAGGTGCTTGCGCCGGGCCCCAGCCCCCCTGCAGGCGCCCCCTGGTGCCCGGCCTCTCCCGGTCCGGGTGCCGTGCGCCTGCTCTTTGTACCAGCAGACCTTTCAGCGCTGGGACAGCATGGTCGAATGAGCAAATGCGCTTGACTTCATTTTCCCCTTTGTAGGTCTTGTAGGTTTATTTTGTTCAGTGTCACCGTCCCTCTGCCCACCCCACTCCACCCTCACCATCCCCTTTGCCCGTCTTTTGTGGCCCAGGGTCCTGCTTCTGCTCCGAAGATAAAAGGCGTGTGGGGCCAGGCCGGAGCCCCAGCCCCGGCGCCCTGTTTTGTTGGACTTGTGCTTTCTACACGCGAGCTCTCCCCTAAAAGTTGTACCAAATGGTTAATTTAATTATTCCAACTATAGACCAACTGCTTCAGCAGCCTCCACCACGCGTCTGGGAGGAAAAAAGAAACCATCTATAAGAAATAATCTAATAAAAGTGAAGTGTAGAAAAACCCCTCCTGATTTTCAACCGGCACAAATAGAATTAGAGCTTCAGCATCCTTTTCCCAAACAGACCTTTTGTCCAGATCACAACTTCAGCCAACCAGCAATGTGTACGGTGCCTGCTATTTATTTTAATAGAAGCGGGTGGATAGCGAGATGGATTGATAGGTAAATGGCCGCATGGATAAATGGATGGTTGATCCATCTTCCTCTGACTTTCTTTTCTTAATATGTGTACACGGTTGATTTTTTTTTCCCCTGCTGATTTTTTTGAATCAATAATGGAAGGCATTGCTATGTCGTAAAAGAAAAAAAAAGGCTATTTAAAGCACAAAAAAGGGAAGAGACGAACCAACATATACATCATAAGAAAAAAAAATGTTTACATGCTACCCAATACCAAATGAAAAAGGTTGAAAGTTTAAAAGAAACTTTTCTTTGCCATTCATCGGATGGTTTCCTTTTCTTCTTCTTTTTTTCCTTGAAAGTCAGAAAGAATGTTAGAAGACAAGGAAACAAAACAGCAAACAAAATGCCATTGTATTGTAGTAGCAATTCATGGGAAAACGCTTGTCAGCCTCCTAATGCCTCACTCCTAGGAGGCTGTTTTACCGCAGGCGAAGCACAATAACATGGGAATGAATAAAATATTAAATACCAGTGAGAGTTTCAGAGGAATTTTCTTTATGATTGCTTCATTTGAGGCTGCATCCAAATTATTCCAGCACAGCGAGGCCACTGACTGGAAAAGACTCAACTTAGAATAAGCAGTTCTCTCAACCAGAGAATTGAAAGGCAAGATTTGTCCTTGGGTTTCTCCAGAAAAGTTTCGGAAGGCAGCAGTCTTTCCCACTCACCTGCACTAAAACAATACCTAGACTGGATTTATGGAGACACCATTTCCCTAGAACATAAGCAAACCGACCACTGCATCCCCAAGCACAGCGATCCCCCCATATAGACACTCTCCTAGCATTTTAGAATTTTCACAGTTTCCATTTGCCTAGCAATCATCATACCCATGTTTCATAATAGAGACTCTTTGTATTTCTGGTAACTAACCTTTTGGCACCGAGAGACTAACAATTATTAACTGATTGACAATAGTGTTTTCAAAGCAGTTAACACAGTACTTGGCACCTGGAAAGAACCCAATGAATGTTAGCCACTAGCATATGCTCGCAGTGATGATGATATTGGTAGAGTCGCTTTGCATTGCATATTAAACACTTGACGTTGGAGTTTAGACAGTGCACAGACACTGTCTTTCCTAGTGCATGTCTATAATACCTGTGGTAGAGGATACACAAGTGAAAGAGCAGGTGCTAGGATATCAAATGGGAGAAAACAAAGCAACAGGCAGAAAACTTCCATCTTTTAGGAACTTCCTAGAAGGGCATGTATGTATATAAATTAATTATCTGTTTTGTCTTACATGATACACAGTATTTATGCATGTGGTACTAATGTGATATTTTACTCCTATATGTAAATATTGCATGCTCAGGGTCATGTCACTTTAAAAGGCATTTGCCCTGGCTTAGCTGTGTGGATTTGGTTTGGAGCTTTATGGCTAACTCATAGATGGTGTTTTTGTGTTTGAATTAACTTCAGAGGCACCCTGTAAGTTCTGTATGGATGATGGGGTACAGATCCCCAATATCCATCCTTTTAAGGACATCATAGAAGAGCCCCACTCTACTCTCATTCTCTCTCCCCACCCCCACCCCCACCACCAGTGCTGTGATTAGCAGAAGGGGCTGCCTGTTACCTTTTTTGCAGGAGTTTGGCTAATAGTAGTAACATCTGCTGGGCTGGTGGTGGGGGAGACATGGGGCATTTGATCAGAGGCACAGATGTAAAAGTGACATCTGCTTGTAACAAAGAAAGGAGAAGCAAAATTAAATTAGGCAGGGAGGCCTCTGTCTGAACCAAAAAAAAAAAAAAGCCTATTTGAAAAAGGAGGGGAAAAAACAATCATGAGCCCTGACCAAGCTTGCAGGGTGCAGAGGAGCACTTGTGGGGAGTGCCATGGTTTTCTGCCCCAGCAGCTGCCAAAATAACTGGAGTAGCAACATCTTAAGGTAGCAATGTCCTGAGACCTTGAAAACATCTTTTTATGCTCCAAAAAAAGGGTCAGGTGAGGTTATCCTTCTCAGCTGTGCAATGTCCCAACCTTTGCGAGTGTAGTATGGGTTAAGAAATCATTTTCAGATTGAAGACAGGAAGAGGGTAAGGACAAAGCCTCTAAGGTTAATAATATCCCAGTATATTTTGAGATGAATTTGGGCAGAAACAAATTTTTATTTCATAGCTATATTAAAACTCCTACTGCCAACACCTAAGAATGAGCCATTTTTACTGGGCTTTTATGTATGCGTAGAAAACTATATTTGGCACTTAAAATCTACACGGTGCCTGAAAGAGAGCTCAATGGGAGGAGGGGGCATAGAGAAGCAATATGCTCAATATCTTCCCAACCACTGTGCTAGGAAATCACACATGTTACAAAGGGGCATTCCTTTTTTTCCCCCTATAATCTAAATTTCTCCAAGTGGAACAGATTATGATAACTTTATATAAATTAATTTCACAATGATAACAGAAACCGCTGGACCAGATTCCCTTAGCTTCTTATTTCCCAATCTATAAACCAGTTGACACGTGCACCCACTGTACTTGCTCCTGTTTTCCTCTGCATGCAGGACGGGAGCCTATTCTAACCTAAAGCCAGTCCCTCCACCGTGTTTTGGAGTCCAGTCTCTTCCACTGTCTCAGCGACCTTCCCAATTTTTCACCTCATGGATCTTCAAACTCTCATGCTCATCTGGATGTATCCTGTTGTCATCGAAACACGGCCAAGTTACACTCATCCTGAAAACCAACCATAAACACTATTTTCTTTCTTGGCTAAACTCCCCAGCACCGCCACTTATCTCCCTTCTCTCCTTTACAGTCAAACATCTAGAAGTTGTCTCTTCTCACTGTCTTTATTTCTTAACTTCTCAATTACTCCATAGCTTCCTCCAATGTGGCTTTCACCATCTGCACACAAATTTAACATCTCTCATTAAGATCACCAAATCCATTGAGGACTTTCCAGGCCTCAACTTACTTGAATGTATAAGACACTAGGGCTGTTTAACAAATATTTCCAGTTCTTCCCATTTCTAGACACATAAGATTTCACTTCCCTATGCCCAAGAAGTTACATGTAGCCATGTGACTTGCTTTGGCCAATGAAAATTGAATGACAGTATAAAGTGTGGCTTCCAGGGGGAAGCCTTAAGAGTTAGTGTCCAAGTCGCTACCCATTCTCTTTTGCCCTGTTCAATGGCAGCTGACAGAGCTCAGGTGGTAGCTGCTTTGTCAGCCTGAGTTTCAGAGTAAGGATGACATAAAAAGAGGTCCTAGCAGACCTATTCATGGACATGTGGTTTCTTAGAGTGTCAGAGAGGACTTCTGAAAGAGATGACATCTTCTATGCTGGGTACTCAAGGATTATTAGAATTGAGCAAATAAAATGTTGGTGTCATGGAGAAGGAGGAAGTTAGAGGCATAGGAATCAGTGATAGACTCCCAAGCCAGAGAGGACATGGCGTGTTTGGGAATCTATGAATACGTCAGTTTAGTTTTTTGTTAGAGCGGGAGAGGTGGTGCGGGCACACAAGGAAGGGTTTGACAAGATAGAAGTTAGGAGAGCGAGGCTGGAATCGGGTCCTATAGGACCATGGACACCATGTAGCATGATTTGGGGGGAGGGAATGCAGGAACAGGGAAGCCAAGTGAGAGGACGCCGTGGCCCTATTCTAGGCAAGAAATGATGGATACCTAAGCAAAAAGAATAGCAATGTAGGATAAAGAGAAGTAAAGGGATTCAAGAGATGTTAGAGAGGTAGCGGCTTGGCAGGCAGAGTACACAGTTCTTCTGCCCAGTGGTGGGATTTCAGGGGGTCTAAGAGGATAACTCAAAACAAAAACTCTCTCCCATATCTGCTGGCAAGATCTTCATTTCTATAACTTGAGTCTAGAGATCCTCATTAACACTCTTACTTCTCTGGATTTGGTAGCCTTGATGGTTCATTATTCACTCATTCCATCCATAATTGTTAAATACCTATGTCCTAGAAATCTGCACTTTAGAGTACAATGCTTCAGATAGTGTCTTCAAAGCTCACTTTTGAGTTGGAACAAACCCCAAGACTGCAGACTTCTGAGTAGCAGGGGAGCCACTGGACTGCAGGGAGTACAACATGGGAAATTTGGACACTGAACTCTCAAGGTCTAGAACTGCACACTGGACCAGCCACTGTCACCTGCTCAATTTGGGGAAAGACCTTAGTTGCCTCAGATATTGACTAAGAGTCTATGTAGTGGTCCTTTTAAGTCCTAATATGCTGTTAATTGAGTTGTTGTTTTTTTTGCCTGAGAACTTCTTTTACGTGTATTTCTATGTGAAAGAAAGAACATGTTTTAGTGGGAAATCGAAGGAGGAATTTAGAGATTAGAGAAGAGTGCAACATGGAGAATAGAAAAGAGGAGAGTAATTGTCCTCTGTTCCTCCATCCTTTATATTAAGGTCTTAGGGTTCTGTGTGTTATTCTTCCTGGGAGTATTTTCAAATGAAGATACCACGAGCCAGGTATCACAGAGAAAAGCAGTGGGGCGGGGGCTGTAGCTTTTTTAAGTGATGCTTCCCTGTCACTCCTGTCCCACATAGTAGGTATCCATTTTTTCTACCCACAAGGAAAGTGTGCCCAGCTCCTGAGTCAAGGGCTCTATGCTGCTCTGTCATACACAGAATTAATTCCAATAACACAGTCTTGCATTTGAGTCAGCCCTGGGAGCCAAATGAGAGACGTGTTGGGAACACTGGAATCATTCGCTAGCTTAAACTGCTCAGCCTTGAAATACAATTTAAAATGCATGAGAATTCTAAAACTTCTAATAATATTTTCCTTTCTGGTTTTCCAAAAGATCCTGTTGTTGTTTGTTTGTTTGCATCGTTTTGTTTTACTTAGGAAGTTTGTGGGGTTTGCCAGTAATTTGCTGCAGCATCATGCATTTTAATGTGAATTTCAGCTGATTCGGAATTTAGAAGCAAATATAATCCAGTACTCAGGGACAGGCACCATGTGTCCTAGACCTCAGGAGCCAGAAGACAATAAAATGGTTACAGTGATGCATGCTTGTAGTATTTCCCCAGTTGGCTATAATGGAGAATATTAATTTTCTTTTTAAACACACATCTCTCTCTCTCTCTCTCTCTCTCTCTCTCTCTCTCTCTCTTCCTCCCTTCCTCCCTCTCTCCCTCTCTCCCTCTCTCATTTGTTTATTCTCCTCATTTACACAGCAGCCTAGAGAATTATGATGCTGAGGGTTCTAATCACAAACTCACTCTTAACTTTCTTGTTTATTAATAAACCTTTACTATTTGAGATTGGGCTTGAGGAAGATGAGGAGGAAGAGAGATTTTAAAGAAGAAGCAGGGAGGCTGCTAGGAGGGAATTGGGACATAATAATGGACAAAACAGCACAGTAAGTTTCACAAGAGATGACAGAGCAGAGGCCAACAGCTTTAACCCAAAGCCCAGGGAAACCTTGAATGAACAGTGCTAACTGCTGAGAGGTGAGCCACAAAGCACCAAACAACCCCAGGGTGGGGCCAGAAGGTGCCTGAGTTGAAGCCAGACTGGGTTTCTTGAGCTTGCCTTGGCCAGGCCTGCATTCTTGGGCCAAATTCCTTATTTAGCAGCGATCGGGCAGCAATCATCTTACCATCTGCTGAAACTCCCTTATGTAGGAAGGAGTCACTGATTCTACCCCCCTGGTCTCTGTGCATGGAGAGGGGGCAGCAAAAACTCTCCAAGGGAGATTAATGACACTCTTGGCGGATGGTCAGACCAGAGCAGACTGCACCCAGCAGGGGGAGAACTGTGAAGGGGCCAGAGCTTGTCCTGGGTGCCTTCTTCCTAGTTTCATTGTTAATTACTTTTTTCTTCTTTCAAAGTAGTAAATATCAATAATACAAAATGTTATGACACATATTCCTTAAAAAGAGATAATTTTCTTACATAACTTTTCAGTCTTTTTTTTTTTTCCATGTGTAAAATTGTATATATATTTTAATGGGAAACATTCTCTGTGGATTGCTTTGTAACGTTTCCCCCTCAGTGATGTATCATAAACATCATCTCATGTCATGAAGTATTCTTCTAACATATTTTATGGCTATATGGTATTACACTGCATGGTAAGCCATAGTTTAGTCAGCTCTGTTCTGTTCTGGACATTTAGTTTGTTTTTCATTATTAAAGTATATTAGAAAACACTACTCTGGACCCCTGTTAGCTAAATATCTGTGCATATCTACATGGCTTGCTTAGAATTAATCCCTAAAAGTGGAATTCCTTGATCAAAGAGTACACATTTTTAAAAAAATCTTTGGACACACGTTACAAAGTTACCTACCAGGAAGATGGTGCCAGTTTACATTTGCAGAGTAGAATAGGATAGCATCTGCTTTCCAATACTCACTAACATTGGGTAGTATCAGTAAAAAAAGTTTTGCCCACTCTCTTCCTGCTGTTCTATCATAAATGAGCAAGACTTCTTAAGAAAGAGGAGAAAGAAACTAACATGCCTATGCAAAAGAAGGAAATCAAGCATGAGTAACTTTTAAGGATAACAGAGACCTGTAAGACTAGAGTCAAAATGTCAAAATCTAGCTTTATTTAAAAAAATACAAATCCAATGCTGACAAAGAGGCCTTTTTCTTATGTTTAGAACTAGATGGTAAAAGGGAAAAACTGACTACTTGGGACTGATTTTTTAAATGTTGAAGAATAATAAAGAAAGCTGAATAAACCTCCAATTTTAATTCTATTGTTTTCTGTCAAAGAGAGTGAGCTTCAGAATGGAAAGAATTTGTGTGAATATTAGTAACAGGAAGCAGAACCCCATGTAGTCAGAACCCCACGTAGGGTCCTGACCACTTTAATGCGTCTGCAAGGCCTCTATCCTGGGGACTTGAGAGAACTTGCCAGTGAAATCACCACATGGTTGTTGTGGGTTTGGTGGAATCCTGGAAGACGGAAGGGGAATGAAAAGACTGCTCTTCTGGCGAAAACTTTAGTTTTCAAACAGCGAAGAAAGTGGGTTCAGAAAGGGAAGAAAGGTAAAATTCTAGACGCGATTAAAAAAATTATTATGAAAAATTTCCCACAAATACAAAGAAAAGAGAACAATGTAAAGAAAGCATCATGAATCTCCCATCCAGATACAAGACTGACCACCTACGTGGTCAATCTTGTTTCACCATCCCCACCCCACCCCCAATGCTGCCATTCTGACCTCTATTGCTTTCCCAGCTGGGTTGTTTTGATGTAAATCTAAGACATGATATCACCCAACTAGGTTGTTTTGACGTAAATCTAAGACATCATATCATTTACTCCTTATATATTTCAGTATTATCCCTAAAAGATAAGATCTCTTTTCTAAAAATACATAACCATAGTGCCATTATCATACCAAAAATGCTAAAAATAATATCTTTACATCTTCCAACTACCTGGTGTTCAATTTTCCCTGATTGTCTCACAAAAAAATTTTTTTTAGTTGGTTTGTTTGAATCAGAATCCAAACAAGTTTCACACATTGCATTTGGTTTGTATGTCTCTTAAGTCTGTTTTGATGTATAGGCCCCTTCTCCATTTTTTTTTTTTTTTCTCTTTGCAATTTATTTTAGAAGAAAATGGGTCATGTGTGCTGTAGAATTGCCCACATTCTGGATTTGGCTAATAACCTCCCTATGGTGGCATTTAATTCTAACCCTTATTATTTCCTGCAAACTGGTGGTTGAATTTAGAGGTGTCATCAGATTCAGGTTCGATTTTTTAACAAGAATACTTCATAAGGGTGGTGTTGTGTACTTCTTTTTGCACCATATCAGGAGGCTGGCTGTGTCTCTTTTTATCATGTCATATTTGATCTGTGGGGTTGGGGTGTTATCAGCTGGACTTATCCATTATAAAGTTCCCCATCAGCATTTTACATAATGGTTTTAGGAACCATTGATTATTGCCTAGATTACATTATTTCATTCCTTTAGTGGGTACAAAATTGTAATGTTCTAATTATATCATTTTCTTTGTTAATTTGTTAGCTAGAATATTTCGATAAAGAAAAACACTTCCTGTATCAATATTGGGAACCTATGGTTGGTACGCTAAGGTATGAAAAGTTAGGATAAATGCTGAATTATTTTTCTTTATCGATGATTTTTCAGAATGAGTTTGTTTACTGGTGCCCTTCAAAGTGAGATTTTTTTGGGTTTTGTTTTTTGGGTGTTTTTTTTTTCAGCATTATGAACTCATGGGTCTAAATATATTTTATGTATTTTCTTTCATTGCAGTAATTATTCTTATTTGCACTCAAATTATCCAAACTGCGAACAGTGGAAACCTCTTCAATTGGCTTCTCAGTTCTTTTGACAGCACCTTATGGTCTTTGATGGTTTCTTTGCTAGCTGGTAGGCAAAATTTCCCAGGCTCGTTTTACACTTTTTGCCTAGACCTGGTATCAGCCACTTCTCCAAGGAGCCCTGGTTCTTTTTAGTGGGAATTGGTATTAGAGACCACATTGTGGGTCCTAGATTGGATTTTGGAATGAGTGATTTATGAGTATTTGGAAAGGAAGTGATGGTCACTAGGCCCCAGGGTCTCCTTGAATTAAAGTCATCATACATTTATTAAATAAGACATGGCTCATTCTAGATGAGGGAGAGGAAAGTAGGCCTGAACAACTGGAGCTGATATTATGTATAAAGAGCTTTGGGGAAATAAACCAGGCATGAAATAATTTGCCTGGAGTCAAGGAATAAAGCTTCAGCAAGGGGGTGACATCTGAGGAATAAAAATAGTCAGGTGAGGCAGAATTGAAGAAGATTCTGGGCTGAGAAAAGAACATGAGCAAAGCCCCAGAATCATCAAAGTGCATGGCGTGTTTGAAGAAGAGTCAGATTTGCTTCATGTCCTCTGACAGGGATAGCAGATTTAGAGAGCAGCCAACTGCAGTAGACATAATGTGTCTGGACTTCTGCAGAGCATTTGTCCAGGCCTATCATGATATCATTGTGGACAAGATGGAGAAATATGGACTAAATGATAGGACTATTAGATGAATTAACAACAGTTAGGTGAATAAATGAACCCAAAGGATACTGATTAGTAAATTGACGTCAGCATAGAGCACGGTCTCTAGTAGAGTGACACAGGGCTTGGTTTAGCATTTTAATCAATGATTTAGATAAAAGTATAGAACAAATACTTAACAAATCTCCAGAGTATGTGGAGCTAAGTGGAATAATGAGTAGTTGTAGTGACAGAGTCTGGATTCAAAAGGATACTGGCAAGTTGAACCTATTGAGATAAAGATGTAAATGTAAATTTCCACAGCTGACTGAAAAATAAGCAAACACGCGCGCTCACACACATGAGAGAAGCATGGTCAATGAAGAAGATGTAAGAGTTTGGATCTGCACAATGCATTA
The DNA here is from genome assembly GCF_036562045.2 of Rhinolophus sinicus. Lineage (NCBI taxonomy): Eukaryota > Metazoa > Chordata > Mammalia > Chiroptera > Rhinolophidae > Rhinolophus > Rhinolophus sinicus. The sequence goes on from NC_133752.1 coordinate 74,449,464, forward strand.
TTAGCGTGCATGGATAACAGCAGAGTGCACAGAATGTGGGAGGTGCTTGCCAACAGTGGGTTGCTTAAATACCTCTTGGAGAACACTTTGAAAGAGCATTTGGGAAACAGATTTCCATTCTGTGGAAGAACACCGTAATAATCAGAGCTTCCCAGAGGTGATGTAGGCTACCCCGCAAATCACACCTGCCATCATAAAAACAGAGGCAGCTAGTGGGAGGTTGTTGAGGGAAGCTGAGCATCGTAAGAAAGAATTAAGTTCTCTTCTGTAGCATACAGTCCATGACCCCTGTCCTCCTAGCAGCCTCCCTTTCAGGCTTCCAAATGCTCATGTTCCTCACATGGGTGCTTACGGTTCACCCTGAAATGTCCTTCATTCACATTCGCAGTGCCCCACACTTTGACTTTTTCTTTTCATCATCTTACACCTCACTGTCAAAACTGTCATACTGCACTAAGAATCAGGAGACATGGATTCTGATTTCAGTTTTTCTAATGCTAAGTCTACAACCTCGCGCGTGATAGACTAAAGATAGCTGCAAATTTTTTGATGTCCCTCCCATTGAGAGATGGAGTCTGAATTTCATCCCCTTGCATTTGGTCTGGTATCAGTGATTGGCTTAAGTAATAAAATGTGATGGAAGCTGTGAGCCTTCCTAAGTTAGGTCGTAAGAAGCCTTGCTGTTTTCACGCCAGCTTCTTGGAATGTTCACTCTGTGAGGAAACCCCAGTAGCCACTGGGGAAGACGAGAGAGATACCCAGTGAGTTCCAGCTGTTCCAGGCCTCAGAGGTTTGAGTCGCCCCAGCTGAAGCCCCATATATCATGTGGGGCAGAGATGCCATCCCCTCCAAGCTCAGTCCAAATTTCATATTCGAGAGCAAAATGAATGATTGTTGTATTTTCAGCCACTAAGTTTTGGAGTAGGTAACCAGAACACCAAGTAGGTTGTCCCAATTTTTAGGGATTAATTTTCAACCTGTAAATAGGGTGAAAGGGCTTAAAACTTTCTAACACCCCTCCTATTCTCTACAGCAAACATTTTTGGTACCTGGATTCCTTTGCACTCTTTTTCTTTTAAATATTTTATTTTTCAATTACAGTTGATATACAATATTATATTCATTTCAGGTGTATAACATAGTGATTAGGCATTCATATAACTTATGAAGTGATCACCCTGATAAATCTAGTACCCATCTGACACCATACATAGTTATTAAAATATTATTGACAATATCCCTTCTCCCATCTGTCAACCCTCAAAATATTCTCTATATCTCTGAGTTTGTTTCTGTTTTGTTTTTTTGTTTATGTTGTTCTTTAGATTCCACACATAAGTGAAATCATATGGCATTTGTCTTTCTCTGTCTGACTTACTCCACTCAGCATAATACCCTCTAGGTCCATCCATGTTGTTGCAGATGGCAAAATATTCTTTTTTATGGCTGAGTAATATTCCATTGTATATATGCACCACCTATTCTTTATCCATTCATCCGTTGATGGACACCCAGGTTGCCTCCGTATCTGGGCTATTGCAAATAATGATGCAGTGAGCATATGAATTCACATGTCCCTTCAAAGTAGTGTTTTGGATTCCTTCAGATAAATACCCAGAAATGGGATTACTGGATTCTTCTTTGTCTCTGATTATAGCCTTTGTTTTAAAGTCTATTTGTCTGGTATAAGTATTGCTACCCCAGGATTTTTTGTTTATTCGTTTCCATTTTCATGAAATATCTTTTTTCCATCACTTTACTTTCAGTCTGTGTGTGTCTTTTGATCTGAAGTGAGGCAACATACATAAGTTTCTTGTTTTCTTACACATTCAGCCTCCCTGTCTTTTGATTGGAGCATTTAATCCATTTACATTGAAAGTAATTGTTGATAAATATGTAGTTATTGCCATTCTGTTATCCATATTTTTCTCCTTCTCCTCCTCCTCCTCCTTCTTCTCCTCCTCTTCTACCTTCTTCTTCAAGAGGTCCCTCTAACATTTCTTTTTTTAAAAAAACAATTTTATTAGTTTCAGGTGCACAAGACAAAGCAATATTTAGACGTTTATCATTTATATCCCTCACACTGTGTGAACCTCCCTAACATTTCTTGTAATACCAGTTTAGTGTTGATTAACACTTTTAGCTTTTTTTGTCTGGGAAGTTTTTAATCTGTCCTTCAATTCTAAATGGTAGCTTTGCTGGGTAAAGTACTCTTGGTCATAGGTCCTTACTTTTCATCACTTTCAATATTTCATGCCAAACCCTTCTGGCCTGCAGAGTTTCTGTTGAGAAATCAGCTGACAGTTTTATGGGAGCTCCCTTTTAGGTAACTAACTGCTTTTCTCTTGCTGCTTTTAAGATTCTTTTCTTGTCTTTAACCCTTGGCATTTTAATTATGATATGTCTTGGTGTGGGCCTCTTTGGGTTCATCTAGTTTGGGACACTCTGTACTTCCTAGGCTTGTATGTCTGTTTCCTTCACCAAATTAGGAAAGTTTTCTATCATGATTTCCTCAAATAGGTTTTCAGTTCCTTGCTCTGTATCTTCTCCTTCTGGTACCCTGATGAAGCAAATGTTGGCACACTTGATGTTGTCCCAGAGGCCCCTTAAACTGTCCTCAATTTTTTTTTTTATTGTTTTGCTGTTGTGATTGGGTGTTTTTTGCTACCTTAACTTCTAAATTGCTGGTTCAGTCTTCTGCTTCATCTAAATCTACTGTTGATTCCCTCTAATGCATTCTTTAATGCATTTCAGTTAGTGTATTCTTCATTTTTGACTGGTTCTTTTCAGTGTTTTCCATCTCCATTTTTATGTTTCCTATCTCTTTATTAAAGTTCTCACTGAGTTCATCTCTTCTTTCCCTAAGTTCATTGAACATCTTTATAACCAGTGTTTTGAACTCTGCATCTGGTAGATTGCTTGTCTCCATTTTGTTTGGTTCTTTTTCTGGAACTTTGTTCTGTTCTTTCATTTGGGACGTGTTTCTTTGTCTCCCCATTTGGCTGCTTCCTGTTTTTGTTTCTTGGATTAGGTATGGCTTCTGTGTCTCCTGGTCTTAGTAGATGTTTTGTGGGGCCCACTGGCACAGTCTCCCTCATTACCTGAGTTGGGTGCTCCAAATGTGTCCCTTGTGTGGGTTGTGTGTGCCGTCTTATTGTGGTTGAGCCTTGGTTGCTGTTTGCACATCACTGGGAGAGATTGACCCTCAGCTGATTGGTTGTGAGGACTGGCTATGACTACAGTGGAGGAGCTGACGTGCAGGGGCTGACCCTACAGAGCAGGATTCACTTTACCAGGGCTCTGGTGCCTATCCAGTCAGTCTTTTGGGTGTGTTGCCCATGGAGGCAGCTGAGAGGTGCTCTGATTCAGTCTGAAACCTGCCACCAATCCTGCCACAGGCCAAGTTCAGCTACAGCCTGTGCCCTGCCCAGGGCCACCTGGCATGAGCCACAAAGCAATCTGCAGATGGCAGAAACCTGTGCTGAGCTTGTAGGTGCCTGGAAGAGGCCCAACTTCAAACTGAGTCTGGCTGCGGCTTGTGCTGGGCTTGGGGCTGCTCAGTACAAGGTATGAGGCACCCCAAGGCCAGATACTGCTTGTTTGGGTTTTGTAAACCCTTGAGAGACTTTTAGAAAAGTTCACAGCATGAGCCAAGACAGGCTGTTTGTATGGAGAAGGAGGTTGGGTGGGCCCATTAGTTGGGTGGAGAGAGGTTTCAGGGACTCACTAGGGTGGGGTGAACAGTGTTATCCAGGTTGATGGAGACTCAGATATGGTGGCCATCTGCGTCTGCACACCAGGAGAGGGGAGGGCTCAACAAAGAAATAATGGATTCTACCAGCACTTCTGTCTGGGAGAAAACTGCACTTCCATCCCTCGTCCTGCAGCCATATAATTCAGTTTTTCCCGTATGTCCCTGGCACCTTTCAAGCTGTTGCCCTAGCACTGGAGCTCAGAGCAAGTGACTCCATTAGCAAGTAAGTCCATGTGCGAGCACTTTAAAAGGAGCACTTGGGACTGCAGCTGTCCTCCATCTTGCTCAGCCACAATCTCTGCTAGTTTTCACAGCCAGAAATTATAGGGACTTCTTTCGCTGATATTGGAACCATGGGCTGGAGAGTCTAGTGTGGGGCTGGAACCCCTCACTCCTCTGGGGGGAACCTCTGAAGCCAAGATATCTCCTGATTTTTAACCACCACACATGGGTGTGGGACCAACCCTTTTTGACATCTTCACCCCTCCTACAAGTCTCGAGGTGGCTTCTTCTTTATGTCTTCATTGTAGGACTTCTCTTCAGCTAGACTTCAGGCAGTTCTCAATGATAGCAGTTCTGTAGATCAGTTGTAATTTTAATTTTGATATGGCTATGAAAGGAGACAAGCACAGCATTTACTTACTCCACCATCTTGACCAGAAATCCCTCCTTTGCACACTTAAAAATTATTCAGGACCCCAAAGAACTTATGTTTATGTGGGTTATATCTATTGATATTTGCCTTATTAGAAATTAAAACAGAAAAAAATGTAAAATATTTACCTATTTCTTTATTTAAGTAATAAAATCCATGAACTGTTAACACAAATAAAATATTTTGATGGAAATAATATTTTGGAAAATATTATTTTCCAAAACAAAAAAAAAATTTATTAAAAGAGTGGCATTGTTTTACATTTTTGCAAATTAATATCTGGCTTAATAGAATACAGCCAGATTCTCATATTGGCTTCTTCATTCAAATTGTTGCAATATCCCATGTCATATAACCTCCAGAAAAATCCACTGTACACTGGAGAAAGGATGAAAGTGAACATTGTAAACAGTGTGTTAGTATTATTATGAAAATACTTTTTTTTTTCCTTTTGACTTTTTTTTTTTAATTTTATTTTATTAAATTTATTGGGGTGACAATTGTTAGTAAAATTACGTAGATTTCAGGTGTACAATTCTGTATTACATCATCTATAAATCCCATTGTGTGTTCATCACCCAGAGTCAGTTCTCCTTCCATCACCATATATTTGATCCCCCTTACCCTCATCTCCCACCCCCCTCCTCCCACCCCCCTTACCCTCTGGCAACCACCAAACCATTGTCTGTGTCTATGAGTTTCTGTTTCTCATTTGTTTGTCTTGTTCTTTTGTTGCTTTTGGTTTATATACCACATATCAGTGAAATCACATGGTTCTCTGCTTTTTCTGTCTGACTTATTTCGCTCAGCATTATACTCTCAAGATCCATCCATGTTGTCACAAATGTTTGAAAATACTTTTGACCTCACAATACCCTTGAGTAAATGTTGGGGATTTCTGGGGTCCCCAGACTATACTTTGAGAACCACTGTTCTAAAGATGTGATGTGGAAAATTTATCTATACTCATTCATTTGTGGCTGACAACACTTAATGGGCAAATTTTTAGAGTAATTTGCATTTTAACAAGGAATAAAGTCTATCTCAAAGAATCTCTAAAGGAAGAATTTTAAAAACACAGACAGTTGTTTGTCTGGTTAAAGGTCCCCTCTTCTAATGCACTTCACAGGCCGCTGCCCTCTCAGTTTCCACTGAGTCTGGCCCTAGCCAGAGGGAGGGAGCGGTCATAACACTATACCCATCGGGCACTAGAAGAGACCAAACAGGCAATCATGTTCCGGTCATCCATGGCTCCTTCACTTTAAGAGAATATATGATTCTCATTTTATGGACAGAGAAGTGTTCTATGAGTATTAGCAAAGAACTTGAGATTGCAAACTCTCATTGTGCCAACATTAAGCAATCAGACAGTTCTTCATCACGTTGGAAGCTATGAGAAAAGACTATTGTAACATGGAGGTAATATGCTTGTTTATTTTAATTAAGTTATTGAAAATCAGAAATGATATCATATCTAGCCTTTCCTAGCAATGTAAACATTTCCCAGAACTTTTAGCTGCAGATTTTTAGTAATTGCATTGTGCTAATCAACTAAAATGGCCCAGTATAAATGTTAATAAACAAACACAATCATAATCCTAGACATATCCAGTTGCCAAGGACTTCAAGAAGTCATTGAATCCATCCCCCTGCCTCCGGGCATGCTTTATCTTCCCACCAATTCTCAGCAGAAATAATGTCAGAAAAAGAATGTTCTATTTTGGGTTACTTCTTCCCAACTTCTTTATATTTTTTTCAGATATCATAAACCGGAAAAAAAAAAGACAATTGATTCAAATTACTTTAGAAAATATTTGAAAATATCGAGACACTGAGAAATTCGTTAGAAAGAAGATTTAAATTATTAAATGAACCCTTGTTTTTTTCTAGAGCTGAGGCAATGAGTATACTTTACCAAATACATGCAAACCTACCAAGTATACACATGTTGAATATGATCGAAGTTCTCTGAGGGCTGGGTTAGAGGATTTTATTTTTTATTTTGGTAACAACCAAATTTAATAGATGATTAATTGGGCATTTTTCACCTAGCTCCACTATGAGTTTGATTCATTTTAAAGTTTTTGGATTTGAAAAGATACGTGGGCTGTATAAGCGAACTAATACTTACCTGTGGAATTATTAGAATTATCTAAGATTTATGTAAGTATCTATTTTGTAGTATCTATTTTGTTACCTTTTGGATTAAATGATTTATGAGAGAAAGTCAAATGCCAACATGTCAGATGATGTCCTTTCATTTTAGCCTAATGTGATTTTCTAAAAAGGTAGTTCCTGAGTTATTAAGGACTCTGATAAAATAATCTTTCGGTGAGCTCTCCATATATTCTGAGACCTAGAGAACGATTTCTTCTTTGCTGGTCTATAAATTAAGCTCTGACTCAGCAGCCAGCCACAAATATAAGCAAAATGCTTGTGTTCCCAGAGCTCTCCCACTATCAAAGAGGGAAATACATACTTGCCACTCCTTTAACCTGCCGAAGCCCTTTCCTAGGCCCTGGATACTCAGGGACTATCTCCTTCCTGGCCCGCATTCCTCTTCACTATGGTCAATTTTGAATGTTGCCGCTAAAATCTTCCACCTCAGATATGCTAAATGAAATAAGTCAGACTGAGAAAGATAAATACCATATGATCTCACTTATATATGGAATCTAAAGAACAGAATAAATGAGCAAATAAAACAGAAACAGACTCATAGATACAGAGAAAAAACTGATGGTTGCTAGATGGGAGGGGACTTGGGGAATTGACAAGAAGGTGAAGGAATTAGAAAGTACAAGTTGGTAGTCACAAAATAGTCACAGGGATATGAAATACAGTATGGGGAATATAATCAACAATGTTGTAAAGATTATGTAGGGTGTCAGATGGGTACTGGACTTATCAGGGCACTGCATCACAGATTATATAAATGCCTAACCACTGCACTGTACACCTGAAACTAATATAAAATAATATTGAATGTCAACTATAAATATACATATATATATATATATATATATATATATATATATATATATATATATATAGTCATGGGATGTAAAGTACAGCATAGGGAATATAGTCAATTGTATTGTAATAGCCAAGTACGATGTCAGAGGAGTAGTAGACTTGGTGGGGTTATCACTTTGTAAATGTCTAATCATTACATTGTTTTGTACACCTGAAACTAATTTTTTAAAAAGATACTTTATTTCTCAAAAAATGGTTAAAGTGGTAAACTTCATGTTATGTGTATTTTGCCACAATAAAAAAAAATCATTAAAAATAAGAAAAAACATCTTCTACCTCAGTTATCTGGCAGTTAGTCCTCAAACCCTGGATAAGCTCTGTCAGGTTTAATACCAACAGTACATTTTTGATACCTTACTCTTCAGTCTTGAGTGCTGAGAGAGAATTCTATCAGAGAGCCCAAATGGAATAACGTAGTGAAAAGCACCAAATTCGAAGTCTGATTTGCCTGCTTTGCCATTAACTAGTTGTGTAACCTTGAACAAATGATTTACCTTCTATAGTTTAAGAATTTTCATGTGTAAACTGGGGTTGTGTTAGTCTTTTGCACAACATGAAAAAACAAAACTGGCTTATTACACACACACACACACACACACACACACACACACACACACACACTTGCTAGCGTAGAAACAGAAAGCTTGAAGAAGAGCTCATTTCAGATGTGGCCAGTTTAAGGTTCTCAGACTCCGGCATGAAAACTGTTTCTCCATGTCTGAGCTCTGCTTTCTCCATGTTAGCCACATTCTCAGCCAGGCTCTCCCCAGCATTTCCCAGGACGGGGCAAGATGGTCACAACAGCTAACTCACAGTTTCTATCAAAACAGCTTTAACAAACCCAATGGCTTGCTGAAAGTCCCAGAGTGGCTCTCATTGGCTTGATCTGATCCAGCTTGAGTCCCAGCCCAACTGCTGTGGCCAGCACAATGCCTGTTTTCATGAGGCTTGGATCATGTGCCTGCTGCTGGAGCTGGGGGTGGTCAATCTCACATGACTACATAGACTGAGATAGTTCTCGGAAGAAAACTGAGCTGCTACGTGTAGATGAAAGGATGGTGAGTGCTGGGCAAGACCGAAAACACAACAAAACTATAACTGTCCACTACAGTGGATACTAACAACTACCTTTACCTGCTAGGGTTTTTATGAGCATTAAATAATAACACAAGAAGAGCACTTGGCACGGTGCCTGGCACGCACTCCATAGCATTAACTGTTCTCTTCCTCAATAAATCATTGTGGAATGCAGGGTGAATGTTAGTAAAGCCTCAATAGTATCCACACTAAGTGGATGGCATTTCACATATTTAGAGAAAAACCTTAGAATTGGGGTGGCAACTCATAAGCCAAGTCAGATAATGACTACTTGGAGTGCTGTGTTGAGAAGGATTCTGAAGCTAAGTCTCAACACATCAGGAATTAGTGCCATGCTCAATTGGGAATGCCTATAGGCTCTCAAGTTCTCTTTTCTATAATAATACCAATATTTTAGGTAATTATAATATAACAGGTGACTAATAGCAACATATAGCTACGTTATATTATACTATATTTACATACTACATGTAATATAATAATAGCTAATTAGCAATAATAGTACATAAGGATATTTAAAGAGCCCTTTTACTTAACTTAGGGTTTGGGAATTATTAAAATATAGAATTACATACAGATTTTCAATCCATATTAGAAAGATTTCTAAGGACTATTTTATGTGTAGTTAGAGAAAAGAGAGGGCAGTCATATATGTCTTGTTCGTTCATGCAGATTCAGTGCCTAGCACATGGTAGAAGCTCAGTCAATGTTTTTTTTGCATTGAACTGAAAATAATTATGGTATACTGAAATTCTTGCCATGGAACCCAGGGGATATTGGTAAAATTAAACCATGTGGAACTTGAGTAGTGTTAATATTTTGTTCATAGGTTTCACGTATTTTTGCATATATTTCATGGCATTTATATTAAATTCATAAATAAAATATTTCTCTGTGTGAACTCAATAAAGCATTTTAAAATAACACTAAAATGTTCTCCTGCCCTCTTCTATATTTATCAGTAATTTCACTGATTTCTCAGCTCTTTAAACTTAATGAAAGAACCCTGCAGGGTGGCAAGTCAGTGACAGCAAATGTGGTCTGGCTAGTCAGACACAGAGAAGGTTTTAGGTGATGTGTGTGCAAGGATCCAACTGGCTTCAAACAAAAGTGTTCTCCTGACCTGCGTCATCAACCACTTCACATCTGAAATGGTGCCCATTCACATTGTCATGAGTACATATTGTGTTTTCACTACACACTTTGGGGAACGTGTATTAGAAATGACTGTATTACTAAGCATTTGAATGACTCCGGTATGTCTAACAGATGGAGTCAAGAACACTGGATATAGGGGCTATAGGCAAATAACACCCTGAATAATGTCAAGGTCATGGGTTTTGAAGCCAGACTTGGGTTCAAACACCAGTTCCACCAGGATTTTTGGCAAGGTACTTCATTGTCTCTAAGCCTCAGTTTATTCATCTGTAAAATGGAGCTAAACTATATTAAAAATAAAGAAACCTCAGTCTCATAGATTATGAGCGTAAACAAGATATCATAAAGGTCTTAGCATATGGTAAGTGCTTAACAAATGGTAGTTATTGTTATTGTTTTGATTTTATGCCTCAACTCATACCTTGTTTCCCCGAAAATAAGACCTAGCCGGACCATCAGCTCTACTGCGTCTTTTGGAGCAAAAATTAAGACCCGTTTTATATTATATTATATTATATTATATTATATTATATTATATTATATTATATTATATTATATTATATTATATTATATTATATTATATTATTATACCCCATCTTGTATTATATTAAAATAAGACTGGGCCTTATATTTTTGCTCCAAAAGACGCATTAGAGCTGATGGTCCAGCTAGGACTTATTTTCGAGAAAACATGGTAGGATGTTAGTTGGTAAATCATACATTGAATCAAATCTTGTAGATTAAATTAAATGTATGCATAAGCTTGTGTGTATACATGTCTAGTCGCATAATACCGTGGATTACCCCATGCTACATTTCATTGCTGTAATATTCTCCAAAAGCTCATACCAAGAATTTCTGAAGTTTTACACCCATTAATACATGATATAAAAATAGTCTACTTCATTCTCTTTGGAATGCTTTTTAAAGATTTATTCCTTGTTGGATGTCCTGAGGAATCCCCTTATATACACAGAGCCAGAGCTGAGCAAAAATTCAACCACTTAATACTGTGTTTCCCTGAAAATAAGACCTAGCTGGACAATCAGCTCTAATGCGTCTTTTGGAGCAAAAATTAATATAAGACCTGGTATTATATTATATTACATTATACCCAGTCTTATAGTAAAATAAGACTGCGTCTTATATTAATTTTTGCTCCAGAAGACACATTAGAGCTGATTGTCCAGCTAGGTCTCATTTTCCGGAAAACACGGTAGTATTTTATAAGAAGAAATAAAAATATCTAATCACACTACACAAACCATGTTACTAAACCTAAGAGATGTCAATATAATTAAACCACCTAAATTCTGCTTTGTTCCTAATTTTCCTCTTTTGTATATTAGGTATATCATGATATAATGTAGGGAGAATTCGTGCTCCCATCACCTGACTGCTGAGGCCACAAGCGCCTCTGGGCTATTGTCAGGAACTGACGAAGAAAGGTGACATGTAAGAACAAAAGGAAAAAAGAAAGTATGAGAAGCAACTTATGGAAGAGTAGAAAGTTCTCCATCCTGAGAGTGAGGAAAAGCAAGGTACTGCTCTCCCCCCACAACAAGTTGCAAGCCTCTAGACAAGTTATGTCGAATATCTCTCCTTTGTAAGACATAAATTGGTTCAAGAAGTCTTCTTACAATGGGGAATTTATAACATATACACACAAATTAATCCCCAAGACTTTGTATTGCAATATTTAGCAATCCGACTTTGAATTGGCCAATTACTTCATCATCCGGGATATGCAAAAGTCCGTTAGGAGCCCAGCAGTCAACCAAGCCTACTTTGCTATAAGACTGGAGACCATACTCAGGCCCCCTAAGGATTTGAGATTGCAAGAGTTCAAAAAAAAGAGGAAGCTGCACATTACTCCTGAAAGCTCAGCAGCCATCAGGCAAATTAAAACAGGATCTGAGATTTAAACTCTGGAAGAAACTTGGTCAAATCCAAGATAAAAAATGAGGTAATATAGATACAAACTAAAACTATTCCTCAGGCAACTGACATTTATGTCTTTTAATACATCTTCATAATGACACTGGGAAAAAAGTGAGAAAGATTGGGCCAGATTTTTGCTGGTACATTTATTTTTGAAATCGATAAGAACTACCATTTGGAGAGCACTTCCTTTGTGCAAGGTTTTTCATGAATTACTGTATTTAATCGTTATGACAACCTTATGACTATGGTTGTCCCCAGTTGACAAAAAAAGGAACTGAGGCCCAGGAAGACTACATAATATGTCTAAGGTCATACAGGAAGTGGTGGTGGCGGCGGCGTTTAATACCCTCAAGATTCACTACTACATTTTACTAGACAAAGCAGATTAAAATATTTTCTATTTTAATTAACTTTTTAATCACCTATGTGATAAATGAAAAAGAAAAACTAAATATATTTTGAACTATATGTTTAATATTGTACCACTAGTATATATTTTATCAGATGCCTAATCCCGTTATTTTTAATTCAAGATTCACTAATAATTATCATAATAATAGGCAATCTATTAAATACCCATTGTGCATTGTGGTAGGCTAAAATGATAGCCCCCAAAGATATCAGATTTTAATGCCTGCAACATGTAAATGTTAATTTATATGGAAAAGTATCTTTGCAGATATGATTAACGTAAGGATTTTGAGATGGGGAAATTACACTGTATTATCCAGATGGGCCTAATGTGCAATTACATAGATCTTTATAAGACAGGGTAAGGGGAGGTTAGACAGAGGAGGAAAAGGCAACATGACCATGGAGACAGAGATTAGAGTGATGCTGCCACAAGCCAGCAAGAATGCTGGCAGCCACAAGAAGCTGGAAGAGGCAAGGAACTGATTCTCCTCTAGAGCCTGTAGATGGAGTACAATGCTGCCAAGACCTTGATTTTGACCCAGTGATAACGGTTTCAAATGTCTGGTCTCCAAAACTGACAGAATAAATTTCTGGTTGTTTTAAGCCACCAAGTTTGTGGTAATTTGTTACAGCAGCCCTAAGAAAATAACATATATCAAGCCCTGGGCAAAGTTTATGTGTGTGTGTGTGTGTGTGTGTGTGTGTGTGTGTGTGTGTGTGTGTGTGTTGGCCATCAGCTGTTACTGGTTAGCTGTTAGCCACTAATATAACTGCCGTGGCTACACTAAGGGGTTGGTTGGGTTGGTGAGCAGAGAAGCAGATGGCGGATTGCAGCTAGCAAGTGCGGTTAGCAAGTGTGGATGGCGGATTGCGGATTGTGTGACTCATACTTCCTGTGTCTCGCCTGGCTGCTAGCGAGACAGGGGTGCAGAAAGACCCCTGTTGGGGTACTGGTGGATGTTTGCTTTTGTGTCTCAACCAGCCGCCAGCGAGAATATAGTGATATGAACCCCCTATCTATGGGTCTGTTGTTCCTTTTCAGCCTCACCATATCCTGCGTTCTTGTGTGGGGAGCGGGAAAAGAGACCCCGCATGACAGTGTGTGTGTGTGTGTGTGTGTGTGTGTGTTTTCTCAGGTCCTCACACTAATGCTATGAAATAAGTATTTATGTTTACAGATGAAGAAGTGAGGCAGAGTGAGGTTACATAAGTAGAGTCAAATCACACAGCAGTTATATAGCAGAGCTGGGATATGAATTCTCGTCTGTACTCTTTCTACTCCACCGTGCCACCTCTCTCAATTAGTCATTAGTACATTTTGAGTTTGTATAAGCAACTGGGAGTAAATATGGGAGGATTGTTGGAGTTTTATTTATAAAAGGAATTTCAAAACGCTTGGAAGTATATTCTTTAAGATCCCAAATTATCTGAAAAGTTGACCAAGACTACTGAAACTACAGTGTATCATACACACCTATGCTCCTATATCAAAGGTCATGGTAAGAAATGCTCTATCATGGTTAGAGCTCCTGGCCAAGAAAAATCCATCTCTGATGGTGGGAAGTTTCTGCAACCTCCTAAAGGAAGTGAATACAAAAGCTCAGGCTAGATTCAGCAGCAGTGCTATTGAACATAGAATTTTTTCTTTAAATCGTCATTTAACATTGCCTACATTTTAAAACAGTCCTAACTGAGGACTAAAGGGGTAATGTTAACATTGAGTAGTGTTGGTTTCAGGTCCATATGAAAAGTTTGTATGCTATTGGCCCTTGTTAAATGCTATTTCAGCGTGAGCCCTCCTTGCAGGTCATTTCTTTCAGTTGGTGAGAAATGAAAGCACAGAAAAGAAGATACCAAATAAAGAATCTAAGGCTCCATTATAATCATCTCATCACTGGAGTTTATAAAAAAAGTATCAATCTTCTGTTTCATCTATGGCTAGATTCAATGCACATATTTTGCTCATTGACCCTGTGATTTGCAAAGCAGTATGCAAGTTTCTGCATTGATACAAAGAAAAGCAATCCCAGAGGGATTTACAGACTGGTTATGATAATCACAATAACTAACAATTGCATAGCACTCACTGTTGTTCTAGATGCTTTACATGTATTCATTGTTTAATCCTCACAACAACCCCATCAGGTATGTCCTGTTGCTGTCACTCCCATTTTACAAATCAAGAAAACAATGTTTAGAGTGGTTTAAACTTGTCCGTGGTCCTCTAAGTAATAAGTAACTGAGCCAGGATTTAAGCCAAACAGTCTAGTTAAGAAACCCATGCTCTTAACTTCCACTGATACTGGAACCAGACAAGAGTACAGTTGACCAGAATGTAATGTGGAGAGCGATAATAGTCATAAGAAATATATAGGAGTACGAAAGTTACCTAATTCAAAGAAAACTGCATCTTGCCATTCTCCCTTCAGCCTTCTGTAAGTTCTTCAAACACAAAAACCAAGCTTGTGTGCCTCAGGACCTTTGAATTACTGTGTTCAATACTTGGGATTATGTTTAAGTATATTAGAATTAATTTAATTATACTTAAATTGACTAAAATATCATATTGATTTCGTTATAATTAATTGAAATTATTGTATGTGCTTTAATAGTTTATGTGTTCCTTTTTGCCATTAGATTCCCCCCCTCCCCCCCGAGAGTGGGGTCACCTCTGTCATATTCACTATTGAATCGCAAATGACTGCTACATAGTAGGACCTCAGTTTGTGTTTGTTACTGTTGGATCGTTGTGGGGAACTTAGGAAAGGCTTCAAACAAGTGGTGATTTTGAGCTGGCTTTGAAAGGTGGCTAAGATTTTAGCTTGCGGGGTTGAGGAGAAAGGGGGTTCAGACTGGAGAAAGCTGCAGCATATGACGTGGTTCTTATTGGGTTTAAATGAGAACATGTATATGAGCCAATTTACGAAGAGTTGTTCATTTTTGCAGCAGTGCACTGGTGAGACTAGACAAATAGGGTAATGTCTCCTGCAAATGGTGCGTAAGCCTCATTTACAGATGAGGAAACTGAGAAGCCAAAAGGTGAAATCACTTGCCCAAACTTGCCACAGCCGGTGAGCAGCAGAGCCAGGATTTGTACTTAGGACTGGCTAGTTCAAAGCCCATGAATCACTAAACCATACTACCTCGCATGTTAAGAAATCCTGAAATGAGTGGTTACCAGAGGGTAAGGGGGGTGGGGGTGGGAGATGAGGGTAAGGGGGATCAAATATATGGTGATGGAAGGAGAACTGACTCTGGGTGGTGAACACACAATGGGATTTATAGATGATATATTACAGAATGGTACACCTGAAATCTATGTAATTTTACTAACAATTGTCACCCCAATAAATTAAAAAAAAAAAAAGAAAAGAAAAGAAATCCTGAAACGCCAGGAATTTGTACTTGATTTGAGGAACCATTGGGCAGGGCAGGCACTAGGATGAAGCCAGAGGAGCACTCGCCTTAGGTGCAAAATTTAAGGGGCGCCAAAAAAGTCAGTAATCAACATAAATATTATAATGCAATACTTAAAAAAATAAAATGAGCAAACCACAGCCCCCAGTTCCTATTTTGCTATTTTTGTAAATAAAGTTTGATTGAAACCAGGAGTAGGATTAGGATAAAGTGAATGAGGCAGGGTTGTGCAAACTTAGGGTTGAATCCTGTTCTTTATTCAATTTTTAAATATTTTGTTCATCATGGATTTCATTGGCATTAATTTCTATTTTTAAAAATATTGTATTAGAATAATATTTGTCTTGATTACTGAGTGTTTTGGCACCCCCTTAAAATTTGTACCCATTGTGAACACTCCGTCACCCTCGTCCCAGCCCAGTCTGGGACTTTTCTCTCAAAAAGAGCAATCTGGCTGTAATGTGTGATGGTTCAGAGTGGGGACCTGAGAAGAGTGGGCTCATGCAAAACTACAAACGAAAATGAATCAAAAGCTGTCAAATTACTGTGTTTTAAAGTTTTTTAACAGAGTTCCCTTCTGTGGGAGGTATGTCATCAAGCAGATTCATACTTAGATCCATTTGGTTAATTTTGCTTTTGAATTTTAGCTTTGTTATTAAATTTAAATTGTTTTTTTAAATTATGTAAGTTATTCATATGTTTCCAAAGACAAATCTATAAAAACAAGTCTAGCTTCTAATTCTGTATCTTCCACCCTGGTCTTTGCCTACTGCTTAAGTAGCCACAGTGATAAACTTTTCTTTATCCCTCAAAAAAAAAAATCAAGATCCAAATGAGGGAGTGAAGATAGAAAACATGGGAGAGACTTTTCAGAATTAGCTTCTATATGACTTGGCGATTGCATAGTGAGTAGGAGAGCAAGGACGAGGACCCCAACAAACCTCTATGATTTGAGGAGTGAGAGATCACTCTCAGTTTCAGAACTGTGCCTCTTTAGTCAGAACTGGGAAGGCAGGAGAAAATCCTGGTTTGAGAGGGGTGCTGTCAGTCTCAGACTAGGGGTATTTGACAGCCAGTGTGCATTTGAGTTTTTTGTCCTATTGTTGGCTATTGACATTGTCAAATAGCAGCTTTATAGTATAAAACATTTGAAATGATGGCACCAATGATTAGAACCTGGAAATAGTTTTGTTTTCGATTTTTCATGATATATTTTGCTAATAAGATGTTGGCGTTTTGAAGATAAAATGGCCATAATGTCAGTTTCTCCTCTCTTCCACTGAGGAGAAAAAAGACAGGATTTATTTATTTGCTTAATATCTAGATTTTCCTCTTTTGGTCTCACATCAGGCATCTTAAATGCTAAATATCTTTTATCTCTCTGGGGGGTTTTCTGCCTACATAAACACTCACCCAGCTACTATATTAGCTAATTTTTCTTTCTTGAAATCCCCTCTTACCAGAATTATTTAAACTAATATTTTCTGAATTCCCTGTATTTTGCTATTTCATAAAGCAAAGCATTTTAGAATGTATCTATTTACTAGAAATGTCTTCGAAAGACCTTTCAGCCCGTTGTGGGATACAATACCCTATTGTATACATGTAACCCAAATAGTTTCAGGCTATTTTTACCACACACACACTCACCCTGGTTTGAACACTTTCATTAAATCAGACGAACAACCAATCACTAACTTAGCCAGTAACCAGTCATTCACTGAAAACAGTCCGACAGATTGTGTCTGTAGATATTGCCTCAATCTTTTTGTTAACACAGCCATTTTGGTTTTCTCCACTTAATCTCATCAAGGGTTCCCCCCTCCCTCCACCTGACTTATGACTTTCTGGGTTTCCCTGGCCCAGTGAATGTTTAGGTTTCCGATTACATGTCCCCAGATGCATTTGTTCTGCTTTACTTCTTTTTGTTCTTTCCCTTAAAGGCATTTAATATATTTTGGACCATTGTATTTTTCATTTGTCATAACTGGTTTTTAAGACCAGTTTCCAGTTCGGGGTTTTACCATTTTAGTATTAGGTATGCATACCATCTGTGTGTGTTCGGGCATTATAATATCCTTATCTTGGCTTCCTTTCATCTTTCCCTGATCCTGGGGATGGACGAAGGCCTTGTGTCTAATAAGTCATTTGCATCAGCATGTCCCAAATGACCAAGAGATGAGGATAGGAGAGATTAGCATGGTAATCTCATTCTGATGGATAAAATTAGCAAAGATATTCCCCACAAATGGAGCGCTTCCATTGACGAACTGCTGTGCTTAGAATCAATTACTAAATTACTTTGAGCTCTAAGTTGACATTAACAGAAAAAAATTGCCATCGACCGAAGGGAAATAAGATAAAAAATATGCGATCATTAAATCTCTCGCTACTATTCACGAATGTGACTCACAAGAATGGTACACAAAATAGGGCAGAATTTAATTTCTAACAGTGCCCCCTGTCAACATTTCATCCTAAGCTCCTCCATGGCCTGTGAGCCGGCAGGGGCCTTTCCCATTCAGTCTTTGCAGAGGAATGAGAAGCCGGGAGGGGAGGACGAAACAGGTGAGAGGAGGTCTGGCTCAGTGCCTTCACTTTCCTCCATGGCTCTGCAGGTAGCTGAGGAGACCCACAGGCGATTTCTGATTCCTCAGCTACACAATCATGTCAAGCAGGATTGGCAGGATACTTCTTTGTGTCCAAAGGAGAATCACATCAGAGAAGGCCTGTTGACATTCTGAATGCCTTCTGATCCACATCAAAATAACAATGTGAACCTAGCTTTCTCCACAGTGTCTACTCCCCCAGCCTGCCAGGGAAATAGAAACTATAAACATTTCCTTTCACCATTCCCAGTACTCTCAGTTTTACCGGAAGTTGTTTAACTCACGCAGCATTTTTGATTAGTACAAAACACCTACATTAAGAAAAGCCTTTCCCCATTCAGAAACTCATCCTTGTCTTAATGGGGAGATAGTGCCGATGACAGAGATAAGCAAGGAAATCTGTTCATATAAGGGAAGAAGCTTTAAAATCATTTTTTTTTTTAAATCCAGAGCCTGGGGAATCCCAGTGGCATAGTAATTGTTAATATTATTAGCTCAGTATACATATCAGCTGTCGAGATATTATGAGGACTTGAATTCAATCTCTGTTGGGGGAGTCAGGGTCAACATCATTAACTATAGATCTTGTCTCGGTTTCCATATAGATGCCTCAGGGCAAGTGTCTGCCAGATACATCTCTATAGACGAGCATAACCATAGGACATACAAGGGGCCCATCACACACGTCAGTAATAGACAACAAGCTTTTGTTTATCTGAAGGTTTACTGGAATTAACTGATTAGTGTCAACTTGACACAATAACTTTTGTCTACAATGCAGTAGATCATTTTGATGGTTTTATTGATGGAGTGTGTTCTCTAATGTAAATTGTAAGGGAAGTCGAATTTAGATAAAGTCTGGCACATTTTTCTTAAGAGGAAACTGAGAAAGCTGTTTGTAAATGCACCCTTGACAGGACACCTTCTTCAGTCTTATGGATATTACAATAGTATTGTGATATTAATAACAATAATTACGAGGAAGAGTTGTAATTGAAATGTATGCAATTCAGTGGTTGGTAAATGCATCTTTAAAAGACACATTTTGTGCTCTTACAGATATTACAACAAAACTGTGATATTAATAACAATGATTAGAAGGGAGATTTGTAAGTGAAATGTAAGCAATCCATTCTTGAATTAAACTTGGAACACAAAACCATTAAAGGGAAATTAGAAAATAAGGCTAGGTAGTTAAGGGTGACACAATTTTCATGTAAAAATTGACTATGAAAATAGCAGAGAAATTAAGTGAGAGCAAGTCGGAGTTTATATATTTACATGGAATTTTAAATAGTAACTGTAAACAAATTTTATTCAAAAGCTAAACTCTAATTTGGGGGGAAAATTCAAAATGAATTCTGAGCTTTGAAGGATTGTTTCTGGTAAACATCATGAGCATATCAATCCAAGCAAATTATATGCACAGTTAATTTAAAGATTTGGGTAAACCCAATCTTCTACAATAATTAACTGTGAATCTTACTGGTGATATAAAATCCCCTGAGTCAATTTGTTCCTAGAAACAATTCAGCACTTTAACTTTTTTTTTCAATTTTTTCCTAAGATTCTATACTAAAATAAACAATTGCAACTTTCTGAACCCACATTCCAGAAAGAGAAACGTTGACTTCTTATAGTCACAGGAGAAATAATAGACAAAGTAGAAATGGGGCGAGTGTCTAGGAATTGAGGAACTTCTTAAAGAAATAAAAAGATAAAATGGACAGTTAGCAAATGAGCACCATTTTACCCTAAAATCACTTCCTATGATTGGGATATAACTTTTCTTCTTCGGTAATAACATGCTTTATTGAAATCAGATCAATAAAGACACATTGTGACACACAAAATGGAGTAATTATATTTTGAGTGTCTCATCAATGGTGTTTCCCAAAGGCTAGAATTAGCCAAATCAATCTGATTTTAGGAGAATTATTTTCTACTCTTCATGAGAGAATATACTACCATCTTGCCCCTGAGTTATGCTTCTTTTCTTTCTTCCTTCCCTATTTCTTTCTTTCCTTTTTTTCCCTTCCTTCCTTCCATCCTTTTCCCTCTCTCTCACTCTCTCTTTCTTTATTCTTTTTTCTTTTTTCCTTTCTCCCTACCCTCATCCCATTGTTCTAAACACTGTGCAAACACGCTATTGTTGTTGCACTGCAAATAACCACACAGATCACAGAGTAGTATTAATTCCCATCAGGAATTATTGGTCACATTTTCCTCCTAGGGTTCTCAAGACTGATAAAAACTGAGGTGGCCAACAGAATTTCTTGACCTGAGAGGAGTGTTTAACTCTCTAACCTGCAAATGCTGGGCTAGCCTCCATACACATCCTACAAAGAATAACACGTCTTTAAATACTCATAAATTAAAAAAAAATCACAGACTGTTCCTGTGACCTTCTGCTGCACATTTCTCCCAGCTAGACTCTCTGGCTGGAATAGAAGGTCTCCTAAGGGCTGCCTCAGACCCCAGTATCCTTCAACCTAAAAGGACCTACATTTCCTTTCTCCAGGCCATGAACCTAAAAGAACAAAAACTTTTGGGGGAGGGGAAAGAGAAGGGAGAGTTAGTAAATTAACACATCCAAGCATAAACAAACCAATTTCACTAAGTAGAAGAAGAGGAAATCAAAATAGGAGTGCTTTCGAAGTAAAAGAGAGAAAGCAGTTCCTCTGGATATTAAGACAATATCAATATCAGTGAACATGTATTGATTGGCAAGCACAATCATTCAATTTTATTTAAGCCTTCCAGCAATTCTGTAAATGAGGGATCATCACCATTTTCCAGATAGAAAAACTGAGGTTCTGCCAGGTGAAGTAACAAAAATCAGTTACATAGAAAAGTGGCAGGGCTGGAATTTTCACTCAGAGTTCACTCTGATTGGAACCACACCCTTCTGCCTCCCTCTTTATGCCTCCCTGCTCTGGGGTTCACTTGACTGCCCACTCCCACCCCACCAGGGGTGGCCCAAGACAGCTGAGAGGAGAAGCTGAAGGGTCTTCATTGTTTGTGAAGTAGGGTTGGGCTGGGGGTCCAGCAATCTGCCCCTGGGCAGTGTCTGAAGCAGCAGCCTGCACAGCTTCTGTAACAATCACTGACAGGGCCAAGGTTTCTGAGGGCAGAAAGACCCAGCCCAGGAAGGGGAAAGGGAGGGACAGGAAGGGGAGCCTCTTGTACCCCTTGGTAGTCATCCTCCAATTCCTCAGATGAGAAAGAGCGATCACCGCAGCAGATCAGAATTTGACAATATTTCCTGCCTGTGCCCAAAAAGCTTCTGATGGTCAAGCCCTTGTAATGTGCCAGGTAATTTAGATGTTAATAATAAGAACGGTTCATCCCAATGAAGTGTCCAGATAAGCAACACCCAAGTATAAGAAAATGTAAAACAACTCTAGAAGCTTCTCTTTCCCCCTTCTGTAGCCCCTTTGTTCCGTGTTCCTGGTATTTCCAAGCTGCAAGTCTCCTAGAATCCAGCTTCCACCTGGTCCCTTGACACTAAAAGGGACCTTTTATTTTGCCCTCCCTCTCATTACTGGGGTTCCACAATAGGACACTTGTTCAAGGTCACGAAGAACTTGAATTCTGACCTAGACTGTCCAGAGCCCATGCTCTTAACCAATACAACTGTATTGCTCTCCTACTCCATGGCAGAAGGGTGGAAGATAAAAGGATTTCAGCCCTGTACAAGAAAAACCTTCCAGAATCTTGAGGCTGTCCAACAACTTGGTGAATCGCCTTAAAATAATGAGCACTCTGCTCCTAGAAATGTAGTCAAGGCCAGGTTTCCACACCCTGGGATACTGGCCGAGAATCCCCGCATGTGTGAGAGGTTGGAACACACAGCCTCCAAAGAGAACTGCGTGAGATTGGGAGATTTCAGATTTTGTGCTGCCTCACACTAGGATTCAACCTCTACCTTCAGAAGACCTCTGTGAATTGCAAAAGGACCAACGTCTATTATGAGGCATCGATCTCATCCTTACCCACCCCCATCCAAATTTGAGACCCCATAAGCTTGAAGACAAAGCCTAATATCTCTGTTCCCACTTCTCCTCCACTAGATGTCCTGCCTGTAAGAGCCCTTCCAACTCTGAGGTTCCACCATACCTTCTGTAGGATATTAGTTGGTGAACTAGACCTGGTAGGCAAGAGAGGGACTCTCATCACTGCACAACAAGCCAGCAGATCCCAGGAATCATATAAAAGTCTCCTCTCAAAAACATATCCAGAATGAATAGTCCCTACCACTTCCATGGTAACCACCTTGGGCCAAGCCACCATCTTCTTTCACCTGGAGAATGTAACCTCACCATTGTCTTCTTGCACGCTTGTCCCTTACATCAAATATCTACGTTTCAGTCAGAGATTCTTAAAATATACAAATCAAATCATGTAACTCCTCAGTTCAGAACTCTCCACCTACTCATCTATTTTTTTTGCTAAATGTCTTCCACCCCACCATGAGAATGGAAGAAGCCAAGGACTTTGGTTTGTTTAATGTTGTGCCCCAGCACCGGCAACAGTGCCTGCCACAGAGAAGGCTCTCAAAAAGTATTTATTCCATGACTGAATGACTGAAGGACCCAATGTCCTCAGGTAGGAGAGAGTGCAGAGTCAGATGTAACTAGGTGATCATGAGAAATATGCAGATCAGTAGTGGAGAACAGGAAGAAGTCGGGGTGGGGGGAGTTATAAGGTTAAATACGGAAGTTATACATAAGTGGAATGACTGTATAGATCTGTGCAAGTAACTGAGCAAATTAAACAAGAAACAAGGAGGGACACTTTAAACAACCTTGTTGCCTGTGAGCTATGCTCACTGATGGTGACAGAGTCTAATCTGTAGACACTTGGTAAGATGTGATCATGTTCTAGAGGTGTGTGCATGAGCATGAAGATGGCAGAGGCAGAAGAATACAACTGACCCGTCTTCATTGTCCCTCTTTTGTCTTTCCCTCCACCAACCCACACACATCCACATCAAGGAAACGGAGAGGAAATCAAGCCTAAGATGTGACAGAAATTTGCATCCATTTGGAGACAAAGAAGCAGTACCAGGGTTCTCCAGCAAAACTGGAGTAGGAGAAACCACCTGTGTTGGTGATAAGCAGTTAGCTCCAGTCACTAAGATGTCACAATCTAAAAGGGCAGCTGAGGACAAAGTATCCAAAGGAACATTTATGAGCAGCTGGCTGTTCAAGACAAAAATAAGGGCAACAGTTGAACTCAGGCAAGCTCCTAGGTCAGGGAAAAATATTGAAATCTATTTATTCCAATTACCTCCCTCGTGGAAATGCAAAGAAACATGGAGCATAATTTGTGCCACTTCTGCTTTGATGACCTGTAAGAAAAAAAGGTTTTTCTATTTTAGCCTAAAGCCCATGGGAGAGTAGTAAGTAAAAGTCACATTAGATAGAACCCTGGCCACACATTTTCCACGGAACGTAAACATACCTTAGAGGATCTTTTTGGTGCTTAGTGACAATTTAATCATTCACATTTGATGCTCCTCTTCGGAGAAAAGAATGTAAACTCTCCCAAGGTCACAACTGATGCAATTTGGAGAACAACAACATCTCATCCATTTCTGAGGCACATACATTTTGTTCTGAAATAATTAAGACATTGAATCCTAAAATTCTTTTCCAGCCCCTAAATGTGTCATCTCATTAACCGGAGTTGAGTGAGCAATAGAAACTCATTGAATTGCATTAACAATTTTTATTGTAAAACAATATCAGAACTGTTTGTGATTTAGTAGAATCCATTTTCTGTCAGGCATTTGACTTAATGACTTTTCTCTTCTACTTATGCATTTCATTATCTGTTTTTGCGTCTTCAGAAACACAATAAACTATAACCAACATGAAAAGATTGGTACATTCTTCAGAGCATGTTTTATTTTTCATCTTTAATGGATCTTTTTGCAGCATTCTTACAACCAATTGAAAGAGGATGAAACGTTTCCTTGCTTTGTACCAAAAGTACTGCTTACTCTTTGGGCAACCTTTGGAAGGGAAGTGCCTGGCTACTAATGTCCTGGAAAGAGACTGGTGGAAGGAAACACAAGTGCTAGTACTTTAAAGAGTGGCCCCCCTTCCGCCAGAGACACTGTAATTGCCACACCCCTCCTTCCTCCCTCCCACTTCCTCCCATCTGCCTTTCTTTCCTAGGTATGCTGCTGTTTCAGTTCAATTCTAATTGCATTTGTGTGGCACACTAAAGCACACAGTATTCTCTGTTTCAACAGGCATTATTTTTGAGGTTATAAAGCACAATTTTCCCCCTCCACTTCTTTTAAAATGTTTTTTTCTCTCTTTTTAGAAGCGTCCTAAGGGTAATGGACCTTTAGGTAGAGTC
The DNA here is from genome assembly GCF_036562045.2 of Rhinolophus sinicus. Taxonomy (NCBI): domain Eukaryota; kingdom Metazoa; phylum Chordata; class Mammalia; order Chiroptera; family Rhinolophidae; genus Rhinolophus; species Rhinolophus sinicus. The sequence goes on from NC_133752.1 coordinate 74,473,921, forward strand.
AGCTGGGACTTTGCTACTCAAAGTGTGGCCCTTGGATCATTAGCATCACCTGGGAACTTGTTGGAAATGTAGCACCTCAGTCCTTGTCCGAGACCTACTAAATCTGCGTCTGCATTTTAACAAGATCCCCAAGGTGATTCCTTGGCACATTTAAGGTTTAAAAGCACCGACTTAAGTCAAATTGGGTGGGATAAATAAAGCCATGTGTAAAAGTTTAAATATGGAGAGATAGCAACACACAAAATGACTTTGATCTCCTAAGAATGCAATAAAAGAGAAGAAAGACTTACACAGTTGAAATTTTTGTTCCTATCTTATCTCACTTTCATACATTTCTCAAGTGCCTAAAAGAACATAAATGGAAATATAAAATGTCCCAAAAAAACATGCATAAAAAACTGTCTCGCAGTTTTTTCCTTATCAGAAACTGAGGACACAGAATGATGAAAACCCTAGGCATTAAATGCCCACGTGAGGTGGCTCAGTGTGGTATACTTGGATGCTGAAGTTCCCCCACCTGCCACATGTCACAAAGGTACCCTTTACTCTTGGATAATTCCAACGTAAACAGACCTCCCTCGCCACTTTCAGAAGACCGCTTTTCAGTGTGTGCCCCTCTAAGATTTTAAATGCAGAAACTCAGACTTTATTACATTGCTATACTTTCAACCTCAGTGGGACAATTTGACTTGTTGGAAGGCCAAGGGCTTGGTGTAACTGGGATGGTTTGTCGGGGAATGAGAAGCTCCTCTATATGCAGGGTTTTCAGTTTTATAACTAGGACAATCTTAGGATAACTGGAATGGTGGATCGTTCTCTTCTAACATTGTTCATGAATCCAGCCGGCCTAATCAAATTGTCACACAAAAACTAGCGTGTTAGAAGCAAACACCTTGCATAGAAATAATTTACTGCAACTGCAAACGAATCCTCTGAGCCCTCACACTTGAAAGGCACAGAATCGAACAGATCATCCGAGCAGATTTCTTTAAATTGGCTGGAAGTGCACAGCTCTTGTTTCAGCATCAATAAATGTGTTCAGTTTCAACTAAGCAGTTCACTAACTGCATTGATTTTTCAGGCTAGGCTGAAGCTATTGAGAAAATATCCAGCAGACAGAGAAACTGGGGTTGTTTGGACGCCCATGGGCAGAGAAATGTTGCTCATGTAGCTCATTCGTGGGAGCACCTCTAGTTGGGTGCAGGTATCCCAGGGCCCTTAGTAGTTTTAACCTTTCGTCACTTGATGATTGAATGTTTCTTGTCCATCCCCGTGCCTAGGGGCTCTCAAAAGACTCCACGGGTACAAGTTCTTGCTCAAGGTCCAACAGCTGTCAGAGCAGATGGCTGGGGATTTGTTTACCGTGGTCCTAAGTATCACCCTTTAGCTCTAAGGCACTGGGAACAATTTGACAAATTTGATTAACTGAGAACAATATGATGCTTGCCTGGGAAGCTCATTCTACACTTTCACAGAGTTCCTTATGTTCTTTTCATGCTCTAAGGATACAGGATGATATTAGCTACCACCTCAGTCCAGTGAGACTATCAGAGAAAACAAAGAGAGTCACCCTTGGCTACCCCTTTTGTTTAAAGCTGAAGGTTTAGGCCAGTGAGATCTGCAGTTCACACATGCAACCAGCTGTGCTGTCAGAGAGATGCTGTGAGCACCCTTAGTCCTGCCTCCAAGAAATGGAAATGTGGCTTCATGTTCCAAGCCACTCTGTGGCTTATTCATCATTGACAAAGCATATCTAAAAATAAGCAATCACTCTGCTGGAAAATCTACCCTTCCAAAGTGCCTCTGCTTTTCCTCCTCTCAACTAATCAGTAGTTTCCTTGGTCAGCTCCCAATGGATGGTTTGCAAAGTATTTTGTGCTTTGAGATGGCGAATGTGTCCTTGGGTCTGTGAAAGACCACTGCTGCTGGGTGGGGAGACAATAGTCAGCTCTGGCAAGTCAGTCTGTGGGAATTCCTGATGGAGCTGCAAGTTGCTATGAATAGCCCGGCATTTGGAGGAGAAGATTTGCAGAGGAGTCTCCCGCTGTGCCCTCTAGCTCTCACTTGATGAAGGGGACAAGCCCAGGGGCCCGAGAGGTTGGGAAGGGCTTGGGGAGGAGGCCCATTAGGGGACAGGCTTTCTTGTGTCCAGATTCCACTTGGGTGACCCTGGGGAGAGAGACTGCTGGCTTTTTTCCGGGGCCACAATGCTCCATTTACAAGCTGCAATTAGTCGCAAACAAAATTTGTGCATCCACCACTAACTGTCAGCTCAAGAGGTTGAAAGTTCAGTCCTGGGGAGGTCAGGATGCCTTCTAAGGGGCTGATGACTTTGCTCACAACCTCCCCTCCCCCACTGTGGTGCTTGGGAACCCTTGTCTGGGGAACGTGGGGCGGGGCGGGGGAGGGGGGGAGGGAGAGAACCACATTCCAGATTAGGATGCCTGCAAAACTGAATGACCAATGTCAGAGGGGCTTTGGTTCTGGAACTGTTGGGAGAGCAGGCCAATGTACCAGTTAGACAGTGACCTTTCTGCAACAGAATATGGACTTGCTTTATAATAAATGTAGTCGTTTGAGAAGAGCAAGGCAAGAGACGCTCTAGTGATTATTAGGATTTAGCTGATGTTTGGAAGTTCAGCCAGTTTTGCTTGCATATTCCATGTGGAATAAAAAAGCCAGAAGGGCCCAGAAAATTGAGCTGTGCTTTGCCAAATCAAAATGTGTAAATTGTTCTTCTGAGAACATAACAAAGAGCCTATTTTGCCTTTAAACACCAGAGCCAGAAACAGGAAAAGGCTACAATTAACTAACTGAAGCACAATGTGAAGTTAATCCATAATGGAATGATTATTACAAAGATGCCATGCATTAGCTATACCTATTGCATGAGTGCTTCTTTCAGTGTAGGAACATTCTTTCAAATTCCAGATACATTTTTTTCTTTGTGATAATATGTTTCCTTTTCCACTATCTTCTTAATTCTCATTTGCAGTCCTCTGAATGTCAGTTTAAAAGCCCCCCCTCCTAACCCTGCACTGCACTTCAGAGAGATGGGAGACACTTCCAATTAGAGATTGGGCTGGCAACGATTGCATTCTTTATTTCCTTAATGAGCATACTGCAGCCACGCATTACATGATGGTGACTCCCTCGGATGAAAATAAAATGAGTGATTATGTCTACATTGAGTAAATCACTTCAGGTCTTCCCAAGTTGCCACTGTGGATGCCCAAACACCAACATCAGGTCTAACCCAGAGAAGGGCTGGTGGTTTTGTCATCATTTGGGCAGTAACCAAAGCAAAATCTACCTAACAAGCCTACCCAACTAGCCCATCAGCAGAAGATAGAACATGGATGGGAGGGAGGCTGGCTGGCCACCTCATCCCTGGCCACCCAGGAACCACACCGCATGGAGGCAGGCAGCACAGTTTTAGACTTCTCTTCCAGGCTCCCATTTGGACCAAACCCAGATTTCCAAATGTAAGACCTTGGTGACCATGGACACACTGTGACAAAACCAGACACTCAGAGGGCCTCCACTAACCTCCAACAGAAACTCTGCTTCTTTCTCTCCTCTCTCGCCTTGCAATCATCAAAGCCACGTGCTGAGGTGCACAGCTCCCACTCAGAGGGAGTTGCGCTGGGTCTCTCTTCCAAGGACGGCGCTCTGGGAAAGTCTCCCTTTACTCTTTATATCGTCTCCTTCTGCTACCATACCCGCTGCAATACATCACCCAGAGTCAGCCATTGAGAGCACAAAAATAATTTGTTCTCGGTGGGCAGAGATGTTGAAGCCAGACTATGAAGCCTGATGATACATTAATGAGAAACCTCCTGTCACCTGGTAGGTAATTTTTTTCTAATTAAGTTAATCAGATTTTTTTTATTATAACAGGAATTCATGCTCATTATTAAACATTTGTAAAATACAGAAAAGTAGAAAGTTGGAGGAAAAAAATAAAGCCTACAGGTGGGTAATTATAGTCCCGGAATTATTAGTCATTTTGACTGGGCACCGGTTAATCCATAAATTGGGTTTTTAGAGTCGACTACAATTCCACGTTCTAATTTAACTACTTGTGACTCCCCTAAGTCAACACCACAGTTATTTATCACAATTCCCTTGGAGAAGGCAAAATCCTTTCTGTCTGGACTTCAAGCCCACCCAAAATTTCAAGGCAAAATTGCCCTCCTCAGAGTCAACTGAGACTCCCCTTTTAGAACCCTGCCATTCCGGCCCCCGGGTTCTGCCTGGAGTCTGTGTTCCCCAGGCCAGCTCCCTGGACTCCGCTTTCATGGAGCACTAGAACTCTTTTATCCCCATAATAAAACTTTTTAAATTTCTCTGAAATCTTCTGTTTTATCAACAGTCCCATATCTAACAGTTTCTAGCAATTAGTGTCTTTATTTCCCTTTCTGCAAAGCGCGAACAATTCTATAAAAGGATGAAAGCAAAATAATGACACACACATCAGGCAAGGTTTTTGGCTCAAGTGCAAAAATCAAGTCTCCATCCACCTTAGCTCCCTACAACTCAGCAAGGTAGCAACAAATGGTAGGGAAAGTCCCTAAGCAGCCAGAGCAGCATCACAGAACCAAGGCTCCCATAGCCATGAGCCTTCTTCCTTCGTCACACGCAGAAAATGAGAGTTCTCAGTCTTAGCTGCAGGAGCAAATTGCAAGGTGATGATGGATTCTGGTGAGAGAGTAACAACAACCCAACAAGGATGACGGAAATAGAAAAACTATCAAAGGTAGACATAAGAATTCAAAATGCATAGCAATCTGAGGCCATTTTGTATCGGGCAAATAGTTCTCTGCACTTCACTGGCCCTTGATGTATTACTACATTGCCACATAATGCAATAATAATAATAATGAGGTTAGATTGTGTTCTGTACAATGAGTCCAGAAGAAAAGGGAAATTTGTGACCCATTTTAGAAGTAACTTTTTTAAACTTTCAGTGGAATATCTCAATTATATGGTCAACTCAATTATTAGAAGAAGTATATTGTCCATGGGGGTGGGAGAGTTCTAGACTACACCGATAGCTACTGTGGCTGACCAGCCTCCTCTAAGCAGTGTGAAAGCAGGGCTTGATCTATGTTGTTTATTGCCTCTCAACAATGTATATAACATTGGTGATACACAATTGATGCTTAAAGTGGTGTTTGTCAAGTAAATGACCAAATGCTGATGAGAAGTCTTGGGAAGGAGATGAGAATGGATAGAAAGAGGATGATCCAGATGTACTCTAGGACAGCTTAGGGCCTGAGACTTGGCTTCAGGAGATACATAGGATACTATGGATATCATCTTAATCTTGAAGATGTCCCAACAGAGAGAAAAGTATTTAGGTTTTTTTTTGTGGCCCATAGAGTAGCATTAATTTTTTTTCAAGTATCTTGAAAAACATAGTAAAACCTACATACTATAGACTAATTGTTGTGAAGAATAGACCTATACAATGTACAATGATTTAAATAAAATAAAGTTTGTAATGATAATAGGTGGGTGAACAGGTCAGCCCTTCCCCACAAGTTGCCCAGGGACGCACGCTAATAGAGGCTCTGCCATCTTCAAGAAGGGGCTTCCAAGGTCACTCTGGGGGATTTTCTCCATTCCAACTATTGAACGGGGAAGGGATATACAGAGCTTCTACTCTCACTTCATTGGTTAGAGCACAGTCTCATAGTCACACCCAACTGCAAGGAGTCTGGGAAACATAGCTCCTGCTATGTGTCCAGGAAGATAAGAAAATGGGCTTTGGAGAACATCCAGCAGTTTCTGCCATAAGTTACCCTCAATCAACCTTCTAACAAATGTTATATATTATGCTACGAGAAATAATATAATGACAAGAAAACACAAGTTCATACAAGAAATTTATGCATAGAGGGCATGTCTTGAATTTATTACAGCTATAGTCTAATCTCCTGTACTTTTTATATGAAACTATAGAATCATAGTGTCTTAGAGCTGGAAATAAAAATAGAAATCATGTATCTCCATCCCTTCATTTTGTGGATGAGAAAAATGAATGCCAGAATCCTCTGTGATTTTCCCAAGATAATAAAACTAGTTAGTTTGAGACAGAGCTGGGGCTAGAACCCAAACTTGATAATAATGGAAATGAAGAGCAGTGACCCTGAGTTTCTGAAAGACCTTTAATCATTGAGAAGACTATGTCCATTATAATCTACTTACAGGACTAATATATTTTTAGAAACATTTTCATCAACAAAGGTTGAAATCCAAATGATTACTTTTCTGAAATGATTAAATATGATGGGTTAAAAATGACCACAATTCTATTCCCAATCCTCCAATGAAAGGTGGAGCCTGTATTCCCTCCTCTTGATTTTGGTGTGGCCCTGTGACAGATTTTGTCAACAAAATGCAGTAGAAATGGCAATATATAACTTCCAAGGCTGAGTCTGCAGCTTCTGAGTTCACAGACTTGGAGACTCCCTCTTAGAACCCAGCCACCATGCTACAAAACACCTAAGCCACATGAAGAGGCCAGTGGAGGTAAACCAAGGCACTCATGGAGCTTCCAGCTTATAGCTACACCCACTGCTGGCCATGTTAGTGAGCCTTCATATATATTCCATGAGGAAATAGACTATTGTTTTAAACCACTATGTTTTTTTTTTTTTTTTAAGATTTTATTGGGGAAGGGGAACAGGACTTTATTGGGGAACAATGGTCAAATTGTTGTCCTTTCAGTCTTAGTTGTGGAGGGTGCCGTTCAGCTTCAAGTTGTTGTTCTTTCAGTCTTAGTTGTGGAGGGCGCAGCTCAGCTCCAGGTCCAGTTGCCGTTGCTAGTTGCAGGGGGCACAGCCCACCATCCCTTACTGGCAACCTTGTGGTTGAGAGGACAGGCTCCAACCAACTGAGCCATCCGGGAGCTCAGCGGCAGCTCAGCTCAAGGTGCCGTGTTCAATTTTAGTTGCAGGGGGCGCTGCCCACCATCCCTTGCGGGACTCGAGGAATTGAACTGGCAACCTTGTGGTTGAGAGCCCACAGGCCCATGTGGGAATCGAACCGGCAGCCTTCGGAGTTAGGAGCACGGAGCTCTAACCGCCTGAGCCACCGGGCCGGCCCTAAACCACTATGTTTTTGAGGTGACTAGTTTTGGAGCAGTAAATGATTGAAACAACTTAAGCTTTAAGTTAAGAGAGGCTTCATAGTAATTAATAATTTCATCAACATAGATTTAAAAAACATTTAGTGGAAAAAAAAACATTTCAATATTTTGGGCATAGAAGAAAATGGAGCTGGAATATTTCCCCAAATCTCTGGAAATAAATGATGGGGGTATCTATTTGATTAAAAATGGTCACGGTAGACCTCACTAATAAGGTGACATTTGAGCAGACACCTGAGGGAAAGAGGGAATCATGTATATGAAGTCAGAAAATGCAAAGATCATCAGACAGGAAAAGATTTGCTAAAAGTGAGAGGGTTTCACCTTTCCTTGTGCCACCTTTAGTTTAGATGGAGATGGAAAAGTAGAGTTTTTCCATATTCAGCCTGAGGTGACCCCTGAAAATGGTTCATTATTGACTTGACCCAGAGAACCCCAAAAAATCATGTAAATCAAGAGGTTCAAATCTTTGTGTGTTCACTTTAAGAACATTCGTGAAACTGCCCAGGCCATAAAGGACATGCATATCCGAAAAGCCACCAAGTGCCTAAAGGATGTCACGTCACAGAAGCAGTGTGTGCAATTCCATCATTACAGTGGTGGAGTTGGTAGGTAAGCCCAGGCCAAACAGTGGAGCTGGACGCAGGGTCAGTGGCCCAAAACGAGAGCAGAATTTTTGCTGCACATGCTTAAAAATGCAGAGAGGAATGCTGCTCTTAAGGGTTTAGATGTAGACCCTCTGGTCACTGAGCACATCCAGGTGAACAAAGCTCCCAGGATACAGTGCAGAATTTACGGAGATCACGGGCGGATTAACCCATACGTGAGCTCTCCCTGCCACACTGACGTGATCCTGAAAAAGAGCAGATTGTTCCTAAACCAGAAGAGAAGGTTGCGCAGAAGAAAAAGAGCTCCCAGAAGAGACTGAAGAAACAAAATCTTATGGCCTGAGAGTAAATTCAGCATCAAATAAATGCTCATAAAAATAAAAGAAGGAGAAGGAGAAAGAGAAGAAGAGGAGGAGGAGGAAGAGGAGGAGTAGGAGGAGGAAGAAAGTAGATTGGTTTTTCTCCTTTCTGTCAGACTATTTATTCATTCACGCATACACTCAACAGTTATTTGTCAAATACCTGCAATGTGCCAGGTATTGTGATAGTGGCTGCAAACATACATGGTAATGAACAAGGGAGATACGAGTTAGGATTAAGGTCAGAGTCAAGGTGTCTAGAGAAGACTAAAAATGAATAAGTAAATCAATATATGTACAAGATAGGTACGTAGAGGTGGAACTTGCAGAGCTATGAAGAAAACCAAAAAGGATGAAATGACAAGTGACTGGAAGGGGGCTACTTAGATGTAGAACACAGAAAAGGCTCTCTGAAAAATGACATTTGTACATGAACATATCTGAAAAAGACTATTCCAGGCAGAGGCAACAACAAATGCAAATGTCTTAATCCAGGAATGAATTTAGCATCATCAAGAAACAAAGAGAAGATCAGAGTAACTGGAAAAAAACAACAACAAAGGAGGAGAGTGGTAGCAGATGAAGTCAGAGATAGACAGGGGCCAACTTCATGTAGGAACTTGTTAGCTCTGACAAGTCTGGATTTGATTTTGAGTGCAATGGAAAGTCATTGAAGGGTTTTAAGAACAAGAGCTCCTCAGTCTGATTTGTGTTTTTGGAATATCAGAATGGCTGCCGTAGGAGAACGGGAGGATAAGTCTTAGTGAAAGATGATGGTAGCTTCAAACAGGGTGGTATCTGCAACAATAATAGGAAATAGAAATACGTTTTGGACATCGAATCATTCAGATTTGCCAATGGGCTAATGGTAAGAGATGAAGGAAGGAGAGAAATCAAGTGTGACCCCTATATTTTTGGCTTGAACAGCTGAGATGATGGTGGTTCCACTTATTGAGATGGAGACCATTGCGACAAGAGTAGGACAGGGGGCAGGAAATCAAGAGTTGTGTTTTGGTCATATAAACTTGAGAGTTCATTAGATATAGACATAGAGATGTCAAGTAAGCAATGGGATTTTTTGAGCCTGGGGCTCAACGGAAAGGACAGAGCTGGAGGAATGGGAATCAATGGTCATATGTGTGGTATTTCAAATCTTTACAGAGGTTGAGGATTCCCCATGAGAGACGATAAACTGAAAAGAGAATAAAGCCAAAAATCAAGCTCTGGGTTACTCCACCATTAAGAGCTTGAGCTAAGGACACTCCAGCAAAGGAGAACAGAAAGGATCAGTCAGCGATACAGAGGGAAAACGAAGCGCAAAGTGTGGAGTCTTGGAAGCCAGGAGAAAATATTCTTCTCAGGGGACCATTGAATGTGTTGAATAATTTTTGAGAGCTCAAGTAAGAGTTGATTTTACTACAAATCTGACTATTTTTCACCACTTCCAAGTCACCTCCTCACGTGGATTACTGAAACAGCCTCTCAACTCATCTCTTGGTATCTGCTCTTGTTCCCTGTGTTAGTGACCTATTGCTGCCTAGCAAATTATCCCCAAACCTTAGCAGCTTAAAATAAGTGCTTACTCATCTTATCTCACGTCTCTGCGGGAGTGGCTCAGCTGGGTAATTCTGGTTCAAGGACTCTCGTGAGGCTGGTATCAAGGTGTCATCTGAAGGCTTGACTGGAGGATCCACTTCCAAGATGACGCGTGGACTTGGCTGTTCACACAAGACCTCAGTTCCTCTCTAGCTACAGACAAGAGGTCTCAATGCCTCACCACAGGGGCTCTCCACGGGCTGCTTGAGTGTCCTAAGGACATGACAGCTGGCTTCCCCCAGAGCAAGTGAACTGAGAGACAGCGAGCAAGGAGGAGGCTACTTTGTTCCTTATGTTTAATCTCCAAGGTTGTGCACCGTTACCTCCACCACTTCATTTGTGAGAAGGGAGTCACTAAATGCAGTTCACACTCAAGGGGAGGAAACTAGGCTCCACTCTTCGAAAAGAGGAATATTACAGCATTTGTGAGCACATGTAACAAAGTGTTTTTTTTAATATTTTTCCCTTTCTGTTTTATTGAGATATAACTGATTACAGCACTATATAAGTTTAAGATGTACAGCATAATGAGTTTATATGTGTGTGTATTGTGAAATGATCACTACAATAAGTTTAGTTAACATCCATCACCTCACAAAGTTACCAAAAAAAAAAAAAGAAAAACAATCTTTTTTTTTTTTCTCTTGATGAGAACTTTCAGGATCTATTCTCTTAGCATCTTTCAAATATACCATTCCAGCTGTGTTACTTACAGTCCTCGTGTTGTACATTACATCCCTAGTCCTTATTTATCTTATAACTGGAAGTTTGTACCTTTTGACCACTTTCATCCAGTTCCCCCAACCCCCACTCCCCACCTCAGGTAACCACAAGGCTGCTCTCTTTTTCTATGAGTTTAGGGGATTTTTGTTTGTTTGTTTTCATGGGGTTTTTTTTAGATTCCACATTAAAAGTGAGATCATACCGAACTTGTCTTTCTCTGTCTTGCTTATGTCACTGAGCATAATGGTCGGCACATATGCTAAAACCACTCCACTCCCCTATAATATTTTCTCAATACAGAAGCTAGAGTGATCATTTATATCAGTCTCTGACCGATGGCTTCTCACCTCACTCAAGTAAAAGCCAAATTCTTAGTGGGCTTCAGAGTCCTCTGTGCTCTGGTGCCCCTGCAACCCCTCTGACCTCATCTCCTACCCCTCTTCACCCTTTTTTCTCCACTCCAGCCTCTCCAACCTCCTTGCTATTGCTACTGCCTCCTCGGGGCCTTTGCACTTGCTGTTCCTCTGGCTAAAAGGCGGATCCTCCCAGACATCCAAATGGCTCATTATCTCACTTTCGCTAGATCTTTACTCAAATATCACGGTCTCAGTGAAATCACTCCTGACCAATCTATTTCAGATTGCCTCTCTTCTACCTCATTCTACCACATTCCCGAACTCCCTTCCCTACTTTATTTTTCTCCATAGCACAAATCCCATCTGTCATTATATATATATGTATATGTATATGTATATGTATATGTATATGTATATGTATATGTATATATGTATATACACAGACATATATATGCATACATATATATATATATATATATATATATATATATATATATATGTACCTAGTTATAAACCCAATGTCTAGAACAGTGTCTGGCACTAAGGAGTCACCAAAGCCTACAAAAGCCAGATTGAGAGTGTCCAGATTGAACTCAACATGACTGGCAAAGGACTACATGGTACTAAGGACATCTGTCTTGCAGAGTGAGGTACAGTCCACATCAGTTTTATTTTGCTTCTTGGTCAAGTTCAATGTCTCTCACATTCTTGCCATCTTGAGTGCATGTCTTGCCTGCAGAGACTTTCCAGTGACTTCCAGACAGGCTCACCTCTTGCTCTAAACACCTTTTCAGCAAGCAAAAAATAAACTCCTCACACCAGGAGGATCATGCAAGCACCTCCTACAGACATTTCCTACAGAAAGACTGACAGTGCCAAGTAGATTGTGTAAGCCTGCAGAGGTGACTAAGGCAGAGAGAAAGCCATTACCAAAAGGCATCAGCAGTGTCTCCCTGCTCTGGAGAGGCTTCAGAATGTAGTAGAATGAGCAGGAACTTTCCAATGACCCGATGGTGGGGAGTTGAGGAAGGGAAGGAGAGGTGTGGTTGGCGGTGAGACAAAACAAAGGCATTACATGGAAGAATGCCAGCCATGGAGATTAAGGCCATGTCTGTTCGCTGACACCTCTACCTCCACGTGGGTCAGTTGGTCTAGAGCAGTGCTGTCCAATAGAACTTTCTGTGAGGATGGAAATGTGCTATGTCTGCACCATCCAATACAGTAGTTACTAGGCACATGTCACTGTTGAGCAGTTGAAATGTAGCTAGTGCAACTGAATTTTTTAAACTTTATTTCATTTTAATTAACTTTAAATTTAAATAGCTACTTATGGTTAGTGTCCACCACATTGGGTGGTGCAGGTTTAGAGCAAAAAAACGTCTTTGGAGTCAAACAAACCTGGATTTCAATCCTGGCTTCACTGTTCACTAGCTGTGTGACTTTGGACGAGTCACTGAATCTCCAGAAGCCCCAGTTTCCCCATATCTAAAATAGCACTAATGTTACCTCCTTCATCAGATAGTTGTAAGGATTAAATAAGCTAATACATGAAAACCACTTGGCACATGGCTGTTTGATAGATGCAGCTCACCTCCCAGTGAAATTTGAATGAAATGTTAATTAAACTTCTTTTTCCTCATGATGACATAGTTGAAGTAAAGAAATTCCAAACACTTGTTCCACCTGTGTGTAGACCAGTGGCTCTGAATTGGGGATGATTTGTCCCAACAGAGGACATTTGGCAATGTCAGGAGACATTCTGGGTTGTTACAAATAGGAGAATACTACTGGTACCAAGTGAGTAGAGATCAAGAATTTTTCTAAACATTCCGCAAAGCACCAGTTTTCCCCAACATACTCCCAACAATGAATTATCCACCCAAAATATCAACTGCCAAGATTAAGAAACTCTGATGTACACATGTCCTCATATGAAGCCATTGAGATATAGAGCCATTTCAAGATCTCAACTTATCTTTCCCTTAAGCCTTCCTTCCACTCTCCAAGACTTTCCCCCAACCTTTCACCAACCATCTTTCAAATTTCTACCTTTATTGAAAACCCCAGGAATGTAACAAATTCTCTAAGGAGTATATACACAGCTACCTTCACAGAGGTAAATTTTACTTCAACAAATATGATTATGGCCAAGAGCTACCCCACCATTACATTTATAGCTCTCTGCCTGGACCCTCCTCTCCCAGATATTTTCATGGATTGCTTCATCACTTCCTTAATGCTCAGGGACTTCATCTGTTCAAATATAATTTTACCAAAAGGCTTTCCCTGATCATATTTTCAAAAGTAACCCCCATCTTGTCTTTCTCTAGTTCCTGCTTTATTTGTTTCTCAACACTTGACATCATACTCCATGCTTCTTTGCTTAGAATGGAAGGTCTTCAGAGGTGGAATTTTGTCTTCTTCACCACTGTATAGCCCCAGGACCCCAAACTGTGCTTGACACATAGTCACTGCTCAGGAAATATTTGTCAAATACATGAAAAAAATGTTTCAAAACCAGCTTCAATGACACCCATAGTTCAAGCTAATATTCAATGAAATTGTTTCCTCAACTGTACAAAATGTATTTAAGTCTCTTGGAGTTCTCAATAATGCAATATGAACTTTGTCAAAGCATAACATGGGGAGACAGAGACGGAAAGAAAATGGATCCAGGTCTGAGAAGTACCAGCCCCAGTTCTGTCACTGTGTTCACTATATGAGTATGTGTGTATGCATGTATGCAAGAGATGGAGGGAGATTTTAGAAAAATCCAGATATTAGGCTTGTTTACATAATAAAAACAATAATAATTACCGTTAACTGAGCATTACTAGATTCCTGACATGGTGCTTTGAGTTTTAGCATACTGAATTATTTTATTCAATCCCCTTTACAGCTTCCTTAAGGTAGGTACCTTTACCTCATTTTACAAAAGAGGTAAAGGCTTAATGATGTAAAGCACATTTCTCCAAGACACACAGATAGCAAGTTGTGGGGTGGGAGTCAGAATCAAAGCCTGTAACTCTAAAATTAATCTAGTTTAATCACTACGCAAACACCAGCTCCAGCATGCATCTGATATGGGGTGAGGGGTGAAGATTTGCAGATTACAAAAATCCATTCCTGCTGCAACAAAATGGGTTTTTTCCTTTCAGTCCTGTTTTTTTGCTTTGCAGTACAAAATGTTCTCTTATAATTAATTCTTCTAACCATCCCAATTTTACAGAACTGTACAAAGAAGTTTGGACAGTTTTATCAAAATTGCTTTTTAAATAGTACGATGTACTTTTTAAACTAATCATTTTACAGGCTGCTTCCAATGTGAGAGCATCTCTGCCAAATAAGTGGGATCTTCTCCCAGCTGAGAATTACTCCCTGGAAGAAGAGACCATCTTATTTCCTTTGGGCTCCCACAGTCGCCCAGGGCCCGGCACAAAGCAGGAGCTCAGCCAGCACCTGGTTCACCCCCTCCTGTTCCTTCCCCTTCATCTGTAAAATGAGAGGCTTAGTCTTGGAAGGGCTCCTTCCAGGGCACATGGCCCCTGAGGTAGACATTTGCTAAGCACACCATAAAGCTTGGTTCCAGCCCCCACTTTCTCCACCCTTCAATCCATGCAGAGAATGGGGCTTCTGATCACCTGTGATTTAGCTCCTCGGCCATCCCAAGGGCTTGGTTCAAATTGAGCTGCCCTTCAAAACATAGCTGCCTCTGCCCTGTGGCTGCTGCTTCTGGCATTTCCTTATGTGTGATTTAAGCTTCCCTTCAGACCTTGTTTGACGATTTCTTCTGTCCAACAGCACTGGCAGAGGCAACGTTGACTAAAATCCAACCTCTCTTTTTACTAGTAAGGTGAAGATTAGTTAATAGGCAAAACCCTCTTAGCAGAGCTCCTTTGGTTCTGGACAATTCAGGGATTCCCAGCCTGGACTAATTTGCCAAAATCTATAATTTGTGTAGACCTCATAATTCTTTTTATCCTCCAGTATAACCTCAATGCCAAAGCCAGGTCACTTAATTGGTCATAATTATTGGACTGCACAGCTTTCTACCTACATAAGGATTTCTAATACCTCTAATTCTCATCTGGAAATCAGAGCATGTCTTCTTTCTACCTGGAAATTGTGTTAGTCTTTGTATTGTTCAGGTGCTGTGTACTTTTCAAAACTGTTTCTTACACTGATCTCAATAATAAGGCAGAAAAAGACTGAGCTTCCCAAGAGCAAGAGCAAGGACCATCTCTGCCTCATTCATCACAGCGTAGGTCCTTCAGATATGTTTGCTGAGTGAATGGCTCATCCTGGATTAGAAGTCAGGAGTCCTGGTTTCATGTGCTGGCTTCTTTATAGTCTAAGCGAGGACTGTCCAGTAGAAAGAGAATGCAAGCCGCATACGAGGTCTGACAATTGAGTTCGCGAACTCATCCTAGAGAAAGTGCCACATACCTCATTGCTGAATATCACTATGGCCACCTTCAAAGTACTCCCCTTGGGAAGCTATGCACCGACGCCAGTGCCTAGTCCACACTTTGAAGCAATTTTGGAACTCTTTTTCTGGAATGGCCATCAGAGCTGTCATCATATTACTCTTGAGGTCCTGAATGTCATCAAAACGTCTTCCTTTCAATATTTCCTTTATCTTTGGATAAAGAAAGAAGTCATTGGGGACTAAATCAGGTGAGTAGGGAGGGTGTTCCAATACAGTTATTTGTTTACTGGCTGAAAACTCCCTCACAGACAGTGCTGTGTGAGCTGGTGCATTGTTGTGACACAAAAGCCATGAATTGGCAAAAAATTCAGGTCGTCTAACTTTTTCATGCAGCCCTCTCAGCACTTCCAAATAATAAACTTGGTTAACTTTGTCCAGTTGGTACAAATTCATAATGAATAATCCCTCTGGTATCAAAAAAATGTTAGAAACATCTTTGCAACAAAGTTCTCGAACTTAATTGTCAGGCCGCGTATTACTTAAATTTTCTAGCAGCCACATTTTTAAAGTGAATAAATATATTTTAATAATAAACTTTATTTCATATATCTCAAATATTGTCGTCCTACCATATAATCAACATAAAAGTTATTAATAAGATATTTATATTCTTTGTACAATGAAATGTGGGGTCTATTTTATAGTTACAGCACATCTCAATTTGGATTAGCCAAATTTTTAAAACATAGACTTTAATTTTTAGAGCAGTTTCAGGTTCACTAAAATCAAGCAGAAAGTCCAGAGATTTCCCATCTGTCCCCTCCTGAACAGCGTCCTCTACTATCAGCATCCCTCACGGAGCGGTGCATTCGTTACAACCCATGACCCTACAATGACTCATCATTCTCACCCAAAGTCTATAATTTACATTAGGGTTTATACTTGGTGTTGTACCTTATGTGGATTTTGACAAAGAATAATGACATACATGCACCATGAGAGGACCACACAGAGTAGTTTGACTGCCCTAAAAATCCTCTGTGCTCTGCCTATTCATTCTTCTCTCACCAATAACCCCTGGGAACCACTGATCTTTTTATTATCTCCATAGTTTTGCCTTTTCCAGAATCTCATACAATTGGAGTCACAGAGTATGTAGTCTTTTCGAATTGGCTTCTTTCACATAGTAACATGCATTTAAGCTTCCTCCACGTCTTTTCACAGCTTGACTGCTCATTTCTTTAGAGTGCTGAATTATATTCCATTGTTTGAACGTAGCACAATTTATTTATCCATTCACCTACTGAAGGACATCTTGGTGGCTTCCAAGTTTTGTCAATTATGGATAAAGCTGCTGTAAACAGCTGTGTACAGGTCTTTGTATGGACATAAGTTTTCAGCTCATGTGGGTAAATACCAAGAAGCACAATTGCTTGATCGTGGTTTTGTTTTATAAGAAACTACCAAACTGTCTTCCCAAGTGGATATACCATTTTTCATCCCCACCAGCAATGAATGAGAGCTCCTGATTCTCTACATCCTCACCAGAATTTTGTGTTCTCAGTGTATTGAATTTTAGCCATTTTAATAGGTGTGGAGTGATAACTCATTGTTGTTTTAACCTCCAATTCCCTGATGACATATGATGTTGAGCACCTTTTCATGTGCCTCTTCGTCATCTGCATATCTCCTTTGGTAAGGTGTCTATTCATGTCTTTTACTCATTTTTTAATTGGGTTGTTCATCTTATTGTTGGATTTTAAGAGATTTTTGTATGTCTTAGATAACAGTACTTTATCTACATGTTTTTTGCAAACATTTTCTCCTGGTCTGTGACTTGTATTGTCATTTCTTGACAGACTAACCAGATTTCAATAGTATTCAGTAGTAATAGTACTCGATAGTACTAGTAGCTACTGTATTAGACAGCACAGCTTTAAATAGGTTACCCTGGTGATAGGATGCAGTCACTCAACCTCTGAGATGAGACGTCCAAGAGGAAATACCTAATTAGTGGTTGGATACAGGAAGCTAGAGCTCAGAAGAAAGATTCAGGTAGAACTTAAATACTGGAGTTATCAGCAATTAGGTGGTAGCTGATGTGTGTGAGCAATGATACTACTCAAGGAAAGAGAATTGACTGGAATGAAAAGAGGGTCTAGAATGGATTTCTGAATAACCTGCCTACCAAACATCTCCACTTGGGATGATCGAGAATATTCTTAGATTCAGAATATCCTCAGTTCCGTTCATTCTTTCCCTCCTCCCCCAGATCTTCTTACTCATTTTCCAACTTGTACAAGCTGGAAGTCTGGAAGTCATCCTCAAGTACTCCCTCAGCCCTCAGCTTCCAATGCGTATCTGTGGCCAACTCCTCCTCTAATTCTATATCCTAAATTGCTCTTGTATCTGTCCCCTATTGTCATCCCCATTTCATCATCTCTCACCTGGATCACTGCCATAGTTCCCTAACTGGCCTCTCTGTCTCCAGTCAGGCCTCACTCAAATATATTCTACACACTGATGCCATCGTGATCATTTAAAAAGGTAAATCTGATCATGTCACTGCTGACTTAAACTCCTTCAATGACTCCCCATTACATTCATAATAAAGTCTAACTTCAACATGGCATTTAAGGCTTCAATGCTTGCCTCTCCCGCTGCACGCACAGTACCCTGAGCTCCAACAACACCAAGTGCATCCCAAATCCTAGGTATTCTCTCTTGTTCTCGCCTTACTCTCTCATACTCTCACATCGTTGCCTTTGTACTCGTGCTGGTCACTAAATGTTTGTGTCCCCCTCAAATTCATATGTTGAAGCCCTAACCCCACTGTCGGTATTCAGAGGTGGGGCCTTTGGGAGTGAATTAGAGTAGATGAGGCCACGAGGGTAGAGCTCCCAGGATGTGATTAGTGCCCTTAGAAGAAGAGGAAGAGACCAGAGACTTCTCTCTCTCTCCTCCACAAGACAGTATAGCAAGAAGGTGGCCATGTGCAAAGCAAGAAGAGGGTTCTCCCCAGACAACGAAATCTGCTGGTGCCTTCGTCTTGGATTTCCAAGCCACCACACTATGAGGAATAAATATTTGTTGTTTAAGCCACCCAACCTATGGTGCTTTGTTGTAGCAGCCCGAACTGACTAGGACGTGCTTCCCTGTGCCTGTCCTCCACACCCCCTCTCTCTGTCTTCCTTTTCCACCTGGGTCACCCCTTTAAGACTCAGCACAGTGTCTCCTGTTCCAAGTGCCTTTCTCTAAGCTTTCCTGTACCAAGCTGGGTGTGCTGCCTCTCTCCTCCCATACCACCGTGCGCGTGCCTTTAGTAGTATTTTGTAAGTGTTATATATTCATCTGTCTTGCCACCTGGATTGTGAACACCCTGAGGTCAATGATTTTATGTGTCATCTCTGTATCCCCAGAACTTTTCCCATGTTTGGCAGGAGGTATTTGAAAAGCTTTATCAAATAAAAGAGCAGCAGAAGTGCCAGCCCAGTACCCTAAGAAGAATCACATATGGTTACCTGGTAATATTACCCAAGTATTTTTTCAGGGCTAAACTGTGTGTGAGAGGAGGAGGTAACCCCAGAAGTATTGGAGGAGTGAAACATTTAATGGTAAGTGGTAATGGTTAGGGATTTTTTTATGCCTATATTATCACTTAATGACCAAATTAGAAAGGTTGTAGTTAAGGAGTTAATATCCACCATCAAATGAACCCAGTGAAATTCCTTGCCTGTTCCTGCGTACATTCCTACTTCCTATTGTCCCTTTATTTGCATTCTAGAGTGGAGTCCCACATACTTCTAGTAGGTCCCCTGCTGCATTTGGTGGACTCTGCATTTTTATATAGGGCATGCCTTCAGGAACGCTTGAGTCTACAATACATTCCCTCCCTGAGGTTTCAGAGACAGAATGTCTTACTTTAGTGGGAACCTAGAGAATGTTCCAGAATCGAGGGATGCCTTCCTGCAGAGACTTCATCTCAGTTCACTCTGGGCAACAAGGTAGGAGAATCAAAAGAAATATTGTGGACTGACCTTACAGGGATCTGGCTTGCAGCCAGCTTCAGAGGTTAAAGAAGGATTAATGGGTCAAAATTGATTGACAGGAATCTGATTGGTGTGTCCCTCGGTGCAGTGGTACATCTCACGCTACGGTTTCCTGGTTGCCACTAAGTAATAACCTCTCCCCAGGGAAGCCTTCCTCTCCCCAGCAACTTCCGGACACCTACCTTCTTCCATTTGAGCCCTTACCAACATCAGCTATGATTCCTCGTTTAGTTGTCTGGCTACTCTCCAGAGCAGGAATCGTGCCCTCTCTACTTGGACAGGGAAAGCTATTGAGAACTTGGGCCTTAGAGTCAGAACTGAGTTTGATTCCTGGCTTTGCTTCTTACTAACTATAGGACCTTAAGCAAATTATTTGAGCTCTGTGTTCCTCAGTTTCTTTGTATTGGTTTCCTGTGTTTTGTTGCAACAAATTACCACAAACTTGGTGGTAGCTTAAAACAACAAACATTAATTCTCTCACCATTCCGGAAGCCAGAAACTGGAAATCAGTGTCAGTAGACAGAAATTTAGGTATCAGCAGGGCCACACTCCTTCTGGAGGCTCTAAGGGAGAATTCTCTTCTCACCTCTTCCAACTTCTGATGGCTGCAGGTGCTCCTTGACTTGTGATCACATCACTCCAATCTCCGCCACTATAGTCATATTGCCTTCTACTGGTCTGTGTACTGTGTATATCAGATCTCCCTCTGCCTCATCCCATGAATCATATCTGAGGATAAATATGATGGCAGCTGGCGCCCATCTGGATAACCCAGGCAGGATAATCTCCCACCTAAACATCCTTAACACTCTGCAAAGAACCTCTTACCAAATAAGGTAACATGTATATCCCAGGTATTCCGATTTCACATTTTTGAGGCCACTACTACACTCCTCAAGTGTTACAGTGTAAACACTGATTGTTTTTGCTTACTGGAAAGCAGGGCTGAGACCAAGGACTCGTGCAAGCAGTATTTTGGGAGAAGTGAGGGGAACTAGGAAGAGCAAAACAGGGAACAAGGGAAAGTCACTGTAAACACACATTGTTGAGCTGGTCACTGTGGCCAGCTAGGGCTCCATCTTGAAGGGACCCTCTGGGGAACTGTGCAGAATGACCTCAGCATTGTCCTTTTGCGGGATAAAGGAGGGAGCACTTACCCACCATCACCCATCTCCCATTGGCCTTGTGGGCAACGCTCTCATACTTCCAAGTCTGAGCTCGCATCAGAGTGGCTGAGGAGTCTCACGGTGGAGTTCTTGGCAGAGGCAGTGAAGCCGCAGGGCAGAGGGTGAGAGATAAGTGTTGTAGCTGAAACAAGGTACTGCCAGGTTATACCTATAGGAAACTGGTTGTCATGGCAACAGCTGGACTAAAATGAATCAACAAGATATAAGGTGGGGTACCACAATGGTTTCTGTACATAAGGGTTGTTGAAAGGATTAAAGTATCTATCATATGAAAAACACTCAAAAAAACATTAGCCATTATTTTGGTTGCTGCTATTACTTATATGTGTTCTTACATCACATGCCTCGAATACTGCCTACATATGGGTAACTCTCAATATATCTTTGCTGCCCGGCTGAATGGACGGAAGGAACGAAGAAAGAAAGGGAAAGAAGGAAGGAGGGAAAAAGGGAGGGAGGAAGGGAGAGAAAGAGGGAAGGAGGGCACATGGACAGATTAAGGGACCAATCCATGTTTTGAAAAAACACTTTAGTATTTCTCAGAAAAGAAACCATAAGTTTCTCTCTAATTAATCAGATAGTCAGCTGTGGGGGTCTTGAGGTACCAGGTGGATGCAACAAAACAGGGCTAGCACCAAAGATAAACATTCTTTTAACTGGTTCAATTTTTTCCCTTCTACTGCAATCAAAGTTTAAAGAGACTTCTTTAATTAACTCAAAGTTTTCATTGCCCTGGACAATTTTGAGATTTAGATCTCAGCTATTTTACTCTGGGCTGTGTGTAAATTAGAGCCCTCATGGTGTGTTGTGCTGGAAGGAACTTAACTTTAAATCCTGGAACTTAACCTTAAATTCTTAAGACCCATATGCACTCCATTCTTGCCGTGATTCTGGCGTACAGGATTATGGGTTAGCACAGTGCCAACAGTCTTTGGAAGAGAATATATACTTCCTATGTCATTGTCATCATCACCCTAAACAATCACTGCACATTTTACTGTATGCTTACTAGGCAGTCAGCATCCCTGTGTTGGGTGCTAAGAATGAAAGCTCCATATTCCTGCCCTCAATGAATTTATATTCTACTTGGGAAGATGATATAGTTACACAAAAACAAATAACATAGCACTTATCAGATCTCAAGGAAGAACTGCTGCTACCCAGAGCTGAGCCAGGCTACCTATTTGTGATCTGGTGGCTAGTGTGCCAAGAACAACTTAATTTGGGGTTGAGGCTAGTGAGGTCACACTTGGCTAATTTTCCTCTAGCCAGATCATGGCTGGCTCATGCTCTCTGGCAAGAGTCTTATGACATAAAGTCCTTCTTAATGTTTTAACCATATGCTTTTCATCTTCCAGTGTCTGCCTGGATCTGCAATAGAAGGGAAAGACTATCCTTTTGGGTTTAATGATTTATTCATCTGTTCATTCAACAAATATTTATTCAGTACCTACTAAACAGTCAGCTCTAGGCTAGGCAATGGGCATCAATGGTGAATAAAAACAACCACAGGCTTTGCTCTTGTGTTGCTAATAGTCTAGTGATAAAGACAGTTACTAATTAGATAATCATCCCAGCAAATGCAAAATCCCAACTGTGATGAATGCAGAGAGTTTCAAGATGTATAGCATGGGGTTTACCTTGTGAGACAGGTCAGGAGAGACCTGAAGATGTGACAATCAAGCTGAGAACTGAAGGACAGCAGGATGAGTTAATGTTAACCAGATGAAAACGTGGAGCAAGATCATTCTGGAGAAAAGAAATAGCTCATACCATGACCTTGTGGTGGAAACGTATGGCTCCTTGGAGGAACCCAGAGAAGGCCAGTGAGACTAGGGCAGAGAGACCAAGCAGAGCAGAGGGCAGAGTGAGATTGGAGAGGCAGATGGCCATGTCATGGATTTTGGCCTTTACCCTAAGAATGATGGGAGCCTTCAGCAACCCAAGTAAGTTGTCTGTGTGGAACAACATCTTGGATGCCAGGCGGCGGAGTTAGAACAAGTTTTACGAGAGTTATCAAGTTCAAGTATCAAGCTTTATGACCGTAAAATGTCTTTTTTCAGATTAGTTAGGCACTAACAGTAGAAAGCAGTAACAGACCACAAATAACAGTGACTTCAGTTTATGTCTTTCTCTAGCACCAACAGGGTGGCTCCACATCAGGGGTCAGGTCCCTTCTACCCTGTTACTCTCATCTGCATGGTCCATGATGGCCCACCATCACCAGGTCAGCATTCCACCCAGCAGGAAAGAAGAAAAGAGGAAATAGAAGGATATGACCATTTTTCATAAGGGCATAACCTAGAAGTTGCACACACTATTTTCGCTCACATCCCATTGACCAGAATTACTTTCTTAGGCTCTCCTTGCTACAAGGGGAACCAAGAAATGTGGTCTTTCTCCTCGGCAGTCCTGTAACGGCAGCCAACAATTTTACCACTTCTCCCACAAGGGGGAAAAAGAATATTGATGGAAAGTTGGCGGCCTCTGCCACAGGGCCCTTAACTGATCACCTAGGCCAGCTGAGGCAGATATACATTCATTCACTGAGCACCTACTATTTGCCATGGATGTGCCAAGGGTAGAGGTTATAAAGATGAAGGAGACATAATAACTACCCTTGAGTAGCTCACAGTCTAGTGCAGTGGAGCTCAAACTTGCCTCCATGTTAGAGTCCCCTGAGGAAGTATTAAATCTCTCAGTGACAAGGTCTCACCTCTTCTCAATTAAATCAGAATCTCTGAGTGTGAGACCCAATTATTGCTGTGTCTTCAAACTCCCTGGGTGCTTCCAATGTGCTGCCAAGGTTGAGAAATACTGGCTCAGTGGGAGAGAGAGATGGGTTAACTAAAAGCTCCAACACAAGGCAATATCTGCTCTGATAGAGAAAGGTACAAACCTCTGTGGGAACACAGGGGAGCATGTGACTCCTTAAATAGACAAGGGTCCTCAGAGACTGCACAAAAGAGGTGACACTTGAACAGTCTTAGAAGATGAGTGGCAATTTGTCAGGTGAGCACAGCTGGGATGGGCATTCCAGGTAGACTAAGGAGTATGTACAAAAGCATGCACCTGTGAACCGTTTTTGAAATTCTAAGATAAGTAGAATTCTTTTCCCTAAATTATACGAGCGTCTAACATGTGATTGGTCATAAATGAGTCAGAGACCTGCTCATAGTATCTGAGAGCAACTTCTGATCTGCAAATGACTAAATATTTAACATTTTGTACTGATTTGCCTGCTGCTGCCTATAAACACTTGGCCTTGTAGGTTCCTAGGGGTACCGTGAGTGCATCTGAGCTATGGGGTGATGAGGCAGAATGTCTTTCTGATGGCATTGCAAGGGCAGCAGCCAAAGAGAATGGAAGCCAAGTAGATCCCTTCCTGTGTCCAACTTTAACCCTTTACTTAGAGAAACATGGAGAGGTGTGGGGGGGAGAGGTACCTAAGTGTTGGGCTGACAAGGCCAGGCTAGCAGAGATGCACTCTGGAGGCTCAGACATTTTAGCAAATGATATGACCATTCAGTTGCATACTAGCTTTATGTTAGCCCTGGGCGAGGTGCCTCATGGAGCATCAGAAAACCAGCTATTACCCCAGTCACATGCAGGATGTGTGATGCTGAGGTGAGTGAGGCCACCAACGAAGTAAACATAAGGTGAAAGACATGGGTGGCAAGATGGAAGACTAAGGTGTTAGCAGAGTAGGAGAAGAAATCAGACGAAGAAACACGGGACAAGAGTACCAGAAGAAAGGAAGGCATCGCAGAACTCAGGAACAAAACAGAGGCCCATGAAATCCTGTAGCTTGGAGCCCCCTGGCATCAAATGATTTGAAGTTGTTCCTCTGCAGCCCCTTCAGTCCTTCCCAGTGTTTAACCCAGGCTGAGGTTTTGCAAAATGACAAGAACCAGACTTCTGGTATGGCTGGAGTTGCCTAGCTCAGTCCCTGATCACTCGGGAGGAGAGAGAAGTGAAGCAAGGAATGTGCCAAATATGGCTGTCACCCATGAATGCTCACAGATGGCCCAGGAGAGGAAGGTCCAGGAAAGAGCTACTTATGTCAGGCTTGGCTTTGGCCCCTCATCCAAAATGAGAAGTGGACAATAGCAGGCCATTGTGTATCCAATCAACTCTCAATTATCCAAGGGCAGAGTCTCCACTCTGTGAGTCCCCCCTACTCCCTTTGAGTTCCCTCCAGCTGTCTGCCCTTTGACCGGTTTCCTGCCCATCAGAGCCACAGTCAGAGGGTGGGCAGGTGGAGGAAGGGTGAGGATGTAAAGTTCAGATCAGTCATTTTAGAGGCTGTTCCTCAGACACTTGCAAAAGGGGACGGATCATTGGTTAAACCAACATTCGGTTTATTTGGGGTTTTAATTTATCAGGTCTGTGCCTCATCCTTCATTAGCACGGATAATTGGTAATTGGTTAAGTGATATTTGTTCAATCTGTGGCGCCTCTGCTATTGTATCTGCCTCGTTTCATTTTTTTAAAATCGTCTGCATTAGTAAAAGCCATATTGAAATGATGTTCTCAATGCACTTAGAGCTCTACTATTTTAGCATAAAATCTACATCTGTATTCCCTATTTGAAGGAAGGAAAAATTTGAAAGTGGATGGTGTAACCACAGATATGGGGGATTTGTATCCATGAAATATTTAAGTAAATGCTTTAAAGTTATATTTATCTCACTTTCACATAGAAGACATTTAAATCTGAAACAGATTTGTTGGGTGTTTTTAAAAATCTCCCCTGAGATTTTGTATGGTCAAGGTGAAGGCAGAGAGTAAATCTCTGATTGCTCTCTTATTATTGCCCCCTTCCTTCCGACATCTTAGCTTACTCACCTGCACAAAATAAACGTAATTCTTTTACTTACTGGAATTTTAAAAAGTTGAACTAACTTACGTACAGAAAGAAATTCATTCAGTTTGGAGGCACATTCAGATTTACAGCGCCATTTAAAATGAAATCTTGACGTTCCCCAGTGTCCTCCAGTCACCCTCCCCCTGCACTGACTTGTTCTGTAAAACATGGAGAGGCGCTCCTGTATCCATGGGTCACTGAGGCCACCAGGCTCAGCCCCTCCCTTTCCCAGACCTCCAGCAGAGGCCGCCCAGCTCATTAAGCCTCTTTGGCCCCCTTGGCTCCTTCTGCTATTGGGACACACCGCTCAGGCGACCGGGGCTGAGACTGTCGCTTCGCTGGACCCCAGCCTGCTTAACTCAGCTCCTACTCCAGAACCTGACCTCTTTCAGTCTCACATGGCAACAAAACCTTGTACATCCTCCCAAGTATCTGATGATGACCAGAGACCAACAAAATATTTGTTCCTTAACTATGTGGCCATGTTGGTTTTGAGAGTTTGCAAATCTACTGGTTAGTTGATCCGTTCAGCAGTCTTCTGTTTTAATATTTTCTGTTGGGAAGACTGGAATTGGAAAATCAACGCTGATTAATACATTCTTTAATACTAATTTTGAAGACAGTGAATCTCCACGTTTTTACCCACATGTTAGACTTAAAGCTCGGACATATGAATGCCAAGGAAGTAAAGTTCGATTGAAATTCAACATTGTGAATATACAGTGGGATTTGGTGACCAAATAAACAATCACAAGAACTAACAACCAGTAGTTGACTACACAGATGCTCAGTTTGAGGCCTGTCTCCAAGAAGAACCTAAGGTTAAGCGCTCTCTCTCTTTAACTACCACGGTTCTCGTATCCATGCTGCCTCGACTTCCTCTCACCAACAGGCCATTCTCTGAAGACACTGGATCTCTTGGCTGTGAAGAGTCTTCACAGCAAGGTGAACATTACACTGGTGATTGCCAAAGCAGATGGAATTTCTAAAACTGAATTACAGAAGTTTAAGATCAAGCTCATGAGTGAATTGGTCAGCAGTGGCCTCAAGATATACCAGTTCAACAGGTTTTGAATCTACTGCTAAAATCCATGCATCAATGAATGGACACTTGCCATTTGCTGTTGTAGGAAGTATGGATGAGGTAAAAGTTAGAAATAAAATGGTCACATCCCACCAGTAACCTTGGAGCGTTGTACAAGAGGAAAATGAAAACCACTGTGACTTTGTAAAACTCCAGGAATTGCTCATTTGTACAAACATGGAGGATCTGCCAGAATGGACACACACTCGGCTCTACACGATGAACTTTCCAGGGGTTGCAAACAAACTGGAGGAAACGGGCTTTACTGATATGGGCCCAGAGCATAAGCCACTCAGTCTTCAAGAACCTATGAAGGAAAAACCACAAATTTTATGGTGAATGTCAGAGGAACAAAGAAAAAATGAAGCAGATGTTTTGTAGCAAAAACAGAAAGAAGCCATTCTGAAAGAAGCCGAGAGAGAGCTACCGACCATATTTGAGCACCAAAAGAGTTCACCAAGAAGACACAAAGAAGCTTGAAGAAAAGAGAAGACTTTAAAAGAAGAAATAATCTCTTTCTCTTTCAAGAAAGCTACCTCTGAGATATACCAGAACCAGACTTTTATGGCAACGGGCGGCAACCTGAATGAGGAACGACAAGGACCATAAGAACTCCAATTTTATGTAAAACAAAGCTTCCAGATCACAGACGGTCATCACAAGCAAAATGTATTAAAATGTTACAAGTATGCTGTGATTTTCTGGCTGTTTTTATTTGCTGCATCACTTATTCTGTATCTGACAAATGTCCAATTTATGTGACTGCCAGTCACACAAATGGCCAATTAGTGACTGCCATTTATGAAAAAATACTTTTAAGTATAAGGTCAATACATTAGCCAGAATGAACAATAGCACTTACATAGTCACTGTTGTTAGAAGTTTTTAAGTCGCTGGTTTGTGATGAATCTAGATGGTTCCTCCTGCTGCCCACCTATTGTCACTTTGCAGAGCACTGTACCACAGAGCAGTGTCAGTGCCACTGAAAGTACAGAACTCATTCAGATATGGCTAACGGATTGCATTTGTATTCCAAGATGAACCTTTTTTTTGGTACATACTAAAAGCAAAATTTTGGGAATGTGTTTTAAAATGTATTATGTACCTGATACTGACCTCTCAACAGTTTTATAGAACTTTTTAATTTTTGATGTGAGCAATTGGTGACATGATCCTAAGCTTTGGTATCAAATTTTATACAAAATGATGGCTTCCATGCTTTAGTGTGTCTTATTGTGGTTGGTGTGTTATTATGAGGAAACAAAATATGTTTAAAAGTAAAAACATCCAGGTATATAAACCCTTTTCTAGTGATACATACCTTTAAACCTGGGTGTTATCACAGTATTTTCATTAGGGTATTACATGCTTGTTGCTTAAACTCTGTCTTTCAGGGAAAAAAATAAGAAGGTTGAATCGTCTTATTAAAAATATATATATATATATATTTTTTTAGGTTTGTTTTTTTTTTTTTAATTTATTGGGGTGACAATTGTTAGTAAAATTACATAGATTTCAGGTGTACAAAAAAATATATTTCTTAAGAAAATAACTGAAAATCTAAATATTAAACATATAAACATTTAGATAAGTCATATCTCAAGGGATGTTTCAATTGAGTGCCTTTGTAGTATTCTCAGAACAATTAATTTTTTCTTAACAGTCATAGGTATGTATTTTTTTACTTTTTTTTGTACTTGAATATTGTAAATAAAACTGCCATTTACTCTGGACTAATAAAATATATCTACATATTTACCAAAAAAATTAAAAATAAACAAAATGAAATCTTACTAGGTAAACTAGGGCAGGGTTTTGTTACCATTTCCATGGTACAGTATGAAAGGAGCAGAATTTACATTCTAGAATTAGAAATAAAATTTCCATTGTGGTTTTTTTCATTTTCTTTTTCTTTTTTTGTACTTTTTATTATGGATATTCCATAGTACTTTGAATTGCTTGCATATATATATATATATATTTTTTTTTTTTAAGAGTAGGACCAGCCACAAAAAGAGTGGGACTAACCACCAAAGAGTTAGGCTGAGCTGTGGACTGGTTAAGTGCTCAGGCTTGAATTTGTAATAGTGTAGCCTGAGTGTGAACAGAGTTGAGGAACTGCCTCTGAGCATAAATCTGCCCTCTGAGGGGCAGGTGATTTTTTACAGGGGCTCTGATCTGCTCCAAGAAGTTGTGGGTTTGATCCTGAACTTGGCCAGTTGTTTGCCAGGTGTTAGTAACCATCTCTAAGCTTTGGTTTCATCAGCTTAAAAAGTGGAAGTGATAATGGCTCCTACCTCCTAGTGTTTGGGGAGAGATTAAATGCATGAAAGTGCTTGGCATGATGCCTGGACATAATAAGTGCTCAACAGATGTCTATATTGTATTTAAGACCTGCTTTGATAGCAGTCTTGGTGCCCTGAAAATCATCAGTAGTTGTATAAAGAAAGTACATGAGAAGTTGAGAAGAAAGTTGTGAGAGGAAAGAATTTCAATCGCATAAAACGATCTTTTCCAAGACAATGTTCTTATTCATCCATTCATTATTCAATAAATATAGTTATAGAATGAGATTGCCAGGTGAAGTGGATAGCTTTTTTACCTTCAAGCAGAGACGTGTCTTGGGTTAAGTTGGCTTAGAAAGTATATGTACTTTATAGACAGATTTTGACGAGGGTCCTGAAATAATCTGTTGAAACCAGAGCATATTCTCATTTCTCAGCAAACTGGGTAAGCGGTCTGAGTAGGGATATGCCTGGTCTTTCACAATGTATGGAACTGCCGTCTCCTGTTTGGGCATTTCAGAAAACATTTGGATTGCTTTAGATGTCTTACCATGCTAATTAAATAAAATATGACTAATTAAATGTCAGAAAGCATGATGTAAACTTGTTAATGTCAGGGGAGATCTTTAAAAACAACGATCAAGACGAGCAAATTTGTCACATGTCAACATTTTTAGTTAATTTTGAGTGGTAAATAAGCAAATTTTATTTAAGAAATGAGAAAACTGTCTGGCGATGTGATTAGGGCATCCTATATTTTGTGGCTGATTAGACTGTGGCTTACATGGGGGGCTGGAGAGTCTCTCCTGAATAGTTAACTACCCATTTTTTCAATTAAACATAATGTTATGTTAACATCCTTAAAAAGGTAAATGATGGCACAGTAAATCCAATTAGAATACATACTTACAACTGGATTCGCTTGCAATTTTCAAAAAGCTGATGGCATTTTACATCTTCCTGCTATTGTCAGAGCGGCTTTAGCACAAGTTGCTGCACCCCCGCCTGGTGTCTGTGTCTTTTCGTGGTGACCTTTGCTGGGAGAGCTGCTGCAGACATCACAAACTCTCACATCAATTTGCCACAATTGGATGTGGCATCTTGCAGCTAATTTGATTTGGGAAGAAATGCACCTGGCTCTGTTTTTTCCCTATAGAATGTGGAGGGAGTTCTGAGTCCTCGCAGATGCCATCTACCCGAGGAGTCTATGTGTTTTTCAAGGTCTAAGCAGTTTGTCTTCATCTCCCCAAATACAGACTATTACAAAGGGAAAGGAGCTGAATTATTTAATGCCAAAATAAGCTAGATTGGAGTCAGAGAGGGGGAAAGAGAAACAAAGTGAACTGAGAATTACAACTGTTGATATAACTTCCAGGCTTCTTACGTAAAAGAGAAGCAAATCTTTTTTATTTGGCTGTTCAACTCTGTTCCTCCCTTTTGTTTTTATCACATCAATTAAACACAATTTCCCTCATATCTGAATTCTAAAGAAAGGCCAACCTGTCAAATTCATACTATTTGATAGACATACAAACACAAAAGTATAATTTTATGGGTTTTTGTTTTGTTTTGTTTTTTAAGTTTTGAACTGATTTGAGGTTGTGGGAAGTAGATAAAATGCTAATGTGCTTAATCTATTATTGATGAATTTAAGTAGATCAAAGACTGCTTGTTGAAGGAAAAATACAACAAGGCCTTTTATTCAGTGACCCACATTTTATCTCAATTATACTTCAGATATTGAACAGCAAATAATCAACAAAACAATAACAACACAACCTGCCTTGTAATATGATTTACATTGAATAGGTAAGGGTGCTCTGAAGGTATGGGGGAGAACGGATTACTGAGTACCGTTGACACTTGAACAACATGGGTTTGACCTGCCTATGTCCACTTATATGCAGATTTCTTTTTGGTGAACACATACAGTACTGTAAAAATATTTTCTCTTATGATTGTTAAATTAAATTAATTGGGGTGACATTGGTTAATAATAAATGTGTTTCAAATGTACAATTCTATAATACATTATCTGTATATTGCATTGTATGCTCACCACCTATGGGGACAGAGTCCCAGAGAGCAGTTTCCAGGCTCTTGGCCTCATGTGGAAAGGTGCTGGCTTGGGTAGTAGATGGCCACTAGCTGTGACTAGTTGGCCATCAGCTGTTACCACTTAGCCATTAGCCACTGATATACCTGCCGTGGCTGCATTGGGGGTTTGGTTGGTTGGCAGAGAAGCAGACGGCAGGTTGCGGTTCCTGCTTCCTGTGTCTCCAACCCAGCAGCCAACAGGACTACAGTGGTATGAATCCCTTACCTATGGCTCCATTGGTGTTCCTTTTTGGCCTCACCATATCCTGCATTCTTGTGTGGGGAGCAGGACCAGAGACACTGCATGACACCACCCAAAGTCTAGTCTCCTTCCATCACCATATATTTGACCCCCTTAACCTCTTCATCCTCTCTCTCTACTGCCTTTCCTCTCTGGTAACCACCATACTGTTTTTTGTGTCTATTAATTTGTTTGTTTTGTTTGTTCATTTGTTGCTTTCTGTTTTATATCACATATGAGTGAACTCATGTGGTTATTGTCCTTTTCCATCTATTTTTGCTTAGTATGATACTCTCAAGATCCATCCATGTTGTCGCAAATAGCAATATTTCATCCTTTCTTATGACTGAGTAGATTCATTGTGTATATATACCACATCTTCTTTATTACACCATCTGTCGAAGGATGCTTGGGTTGTTTCCATGTCTTGGCTATTGCAAATATTGCTGCAATGAACATAGAGGTACATATATCTTTACAAATAAATGTTTTTTCATTTTTTTCTGCTAGATACCCAGCAGAGGGATTGCTGGGCCATATGGTAGTTCTATTCTCAATTGTTTAAAATTGTTTAAGGAAATGTCATCGTATTTTCCATAGTAGCTAAACCAATGTATATTCCTACCAGCAGTGTACAAGGGCTTCTTTTTTCTCCACATCTTCCCCAAAACTTGTTGTTTCTAGTCTTATTGGTAATAGCCATTCTAACAGGTATGAGGTGGTATCCCATTGTGGTTTTGATTTGCATTTCCCTTAGAGCTATCCTTGTGATTTTCTTAATTACATTTTCTTTAGCTTACTTTATTGTAAGAATACAATATATAATACATATAACATACAAAATACGTGTTAATTGACTGTTTATGTTATCAGTAAGGCTTCTAGTTAACAGTAAGCTATTAGCAGTTAAGTTTTTGGGGAGTCAAAAATTATCCTTGGATTTCTGACTTTGTAGGAGGTTGGCATCCCTAAACTCACATTGTTCAAGGGTCCACTGTATTTGCCCCAGTGCCATTGCATAGTAGGTTTAATTTACATGGAGAAGGTGGCTTCCTGGAAAGGTAAATAAATGTTACCTTTCAGGGTGGCTCACATTTAATCTATGTCATATTGCCATAAGAATACCTCGAATATAACTTATGTTAGGTAAAGTGAGGGGCATTCTTTGGGAAAATAAATCTGTTATTTTTAAGAATGAGTCTACACTAGGTGAAAGATGGAACTGAGGCAGCTTTACACATAACTCCAGTTTTCAGGGTCTAATTCCACACAATATGCACACATGTTTGAAGTAAAGGTGGAGTAGGAATGTGAATTATTTTTGTCAAGGAAAGGAAGGGAGCTGTGGCTAATGCTAAGCAACATGAGGAAAAGAACCATCCTGATTTTGCTGTCATCCCATCCCAGGTGCCAAGTCTGTAGTTGATGCTCAATAAATATTTATTGAATAAGTGCTGCAAACTTTATAACTTCAACACTCAGTTTCCTTTTGCATCGATAGACCGAACCTAAATATGTCTATTAATAGCAGCCTGACTTCTAGAGATAACTGAGGGGTTTATGTGCCTATTGGATTGTCTGGCAGTTTTTACTTTAAGGATGGAGAGTATAATTACTGTCATTACAGTTCCCTTGTATACTTTTGCATCTGCTTCCCCTGCATCTTACAGATAGAAGGCTTTACAGGAACATTCATAGTTGTAGAGATAAAGGTCAACTCATTTTGAGCTGGTGAGAGGTGATGTCATTTCCAACAAAAGGTGGAAGGCAGGGAAGAATTCAGAGCCAAAAGCAGGAAAGAAAATTAAGTTTCTAGAACTCTCCGCATCACAAAATTAAAAACCCCAATGGGCCTTCCAATGCAGCTTCCTTCTTTTCTCTGAACTTGTGTGAATTTGCAGAGCATTAGGCAGCTCCATTTTCAAAAGCAAGAAGATACAATAATACAAACATAATCATTTGTATAATTTTCCATTTGGGTTTATTGGAGCCACAACTCATCCGCATGAGACCCAGTGAACCAGAGAAGGAAATATTCCAAGAGGTTGATTTTACTCTCCAAGGCCTACCACAGAGTGAAGACTCAATAAACATTTGAATGAATAAAGAATCAATTAATTAATTAATGAGGACAGAAGCTAGTAGCTATGAAGAAGGAGAGATTGGCTGCATAGAGCAGATACCAAACAAGTGAAATTACAGTGGCCTCACCAAGAAAATATTTCACTCTCATGTAAAAAAATTCTGGCATCAAGCCATATGAGGCCAACAGAGATCGAAGGTCTATGCTGTCTTCAGAGACATAGGCTCCTGTCCCTCTGCAGCTACTTTCAGAGTGTGGCTTGGACCTTCATGATTTAGGATGACCGCTGGAGTTACCATCATCACATCCAAGGTGAAAGGTGAAGACAGGAAGGCAGAAGGATAAGAAGGGAGCCCCTGTAAGCTGAGGCAGCTACTGTTCAGCATCTTAGAAGCCCCCACAGTTCCAATTATCCTACCATCTAAAATATAGTTATAAAGTCATACCTAATTGCAAGAGAGATTTGGAAATACAGTCTTGTGTCCAAGCCTGGAATTCAAGTTCTAGTACAAAGGAAGAGAGGATGAATGGATATGGGTTAGGCAGTAGCCATATCCACTACATTTACATATACCTTGCAACAGAGGTCTGTAAAGGAAAATAAATTGATTCCTCCACATACCTATCCAGGGTAGAAAAGGAAGAGGCAAATTGTTTCCTTGAACATAAGTGTCAAAGGCACAGAATAATAGTAATATAGTGTTACTGTGTGCCAGGCACTGTTCTAAATATTTTACTTATATTAATTCATTTAATCCCCACAACAACTCTGCAAGGAAGGTGCTCTTATTATCATGTTACAGATAAGACTTTATAACACAGAAAGGTTAAGTGACTTGCCCAGGGTCACACAGCAAATATGGGCAGAGGCAGGATCAAACCCAAGCAAATCAAACCCAGGCAGTCTGACTCTTATAATCAACCGATCAAAAGTTGGCAAATAAATATTGAACAATTTAGCATGAAGTCCAAATTCTTAGATTTTCACAAAAAGCAACATCTTCATCAAAATATGCAATAAAGGTAGACTGCCATTTTCTCCTCTTACCCTTCATTTTGTGGTTAACTTTTTCTTAACTTAAAGCTCCTAAAATGCTATTTTGTTGCATCATATTAGAAAATTTAAAGGAACAGACATTAGGAAAACTTAAAGAAAATATATACGTTTTCAATGAAATGGCTAAAAATATAATTTTATTCTCCTCCTGGGTTTAGCCATACACTTACGAATCTCAAAGCTAAATTTTAGAAACTTGAAAACATTATGCTTTGTGAAAGAAGCCAGAAACAAAGGAACATATTGTATGATTCCTTCTACATGAATTGTCCAAAGAGGTCAATTTATAAAGACAGAAAGTAGGACTGAAAGTGGGAGGAAGGAATGAGGATTGACTGCTAAGGGGAATGGGGTGTCTTTTTGGATGAGGAGTGTATTCTAAAATTAGATTGTAGATGGTTAGACAACTCAGTGAATATACTAAAAACCATTGAACTGTATTCAGTGTCAAAGTAATTGACATTATTCAAATTAGTGAATTGTATATATGTGAACTGTATCTCAATAAAACAATTGTTTGTTTTTTTAAGGAACAAAAAGCTAAATATTTAATGGTCAATTCAAAGTCCCAAAGATCCACTGCACTATTGGCTCTGCTGCTGCATGGGCTGCAATTCCTGGTAGTTACATTCTAGTTTCTCCCTCCTTTTCTGTTCACACCCTCTCTCCAGGCAAACTGGTGGACCCACTGTCCCCGAACACAATTACAGGGTGTCGTTTTAGTTCAATCTGTTGTTTTGTTGACTTTAAGTCCGTCCTGGAATGCCTTCCCCACTGCTTTCTGCCTGTCCTTCAAGATCAGCTCAACTCCCACAGCAGAACTCTTCACCTACAGACTTGCTCCTCCTTCAGTGTTATGTCAGTAGATGCCACCATCATCCAGTTAGTTAATTCCCTGTTCTCTCCTCTCCCCGTATCCTCTGCACAAAGCTCTGCCTGAGTCTGTTCCACGGTCATCACCTCTACTGCCACCACCTACCAGAGGTTCCGCAATAACCTTTCTAAACTAGGCTCCCCAAGTGCATTTTATTCTTTGGGCTCTTTATCAATCTGTTGTTTTTCACTTTCCAAACTCTAGTTTGGGTTCCTGCAAACTGCATTTCTGCTTTGTGGTGACTACAAACTATGGCGGCTCCTGTTGGGTCCTACCAGTAGGGGGCACTAAAGGAAGACTCAGATGCAGAAGATGGGAGAAGCAAATCAAAGGCTCAGAGAAAAGGACATACCACTTAAGCTAGAATAACCTACCAACCGATTATGTTCCACAGGGGAGGCCCAAAGGAAACCCTTTTACGAAAGGAATAACCAGGGAAGCAATAAACAGAGAACCAACATTAGCGACGTGGCTGTTCTTTATAGCAGAAGTCACAAACTTTTTTTTAAAAAGGACCTGAGAATAAATATTTTAAGCTTTGCAAGCCATATGGTCTCTGCCACAACTGCTGGATTCTGCAGTTGTAGCACAAAAGCAGCCATAGACAATAATGTAAAGAACTGAGCCTGGCTGTGTGTTCCAATAAAACTTTATTTACAAAACAGGCAATAGGCTGGAATAGGCACAATGGGCAATAGTTTGCCAATCTCTGATTTATAGTTTAGGGCTGATGGTAGATGATGTTGTTATAGAACTGAGCTTAGTGGCACTTAAAAATCAGAAGCAAAGTGAGTGTAATTCTCATAATGATCAGCAAGGTTAGACTGGCAGCCAAGATGACCTGACCTGAGAGAAGTCTAGAGATGGTTAATAAAATAGAGTATACCTAAAGGCAAGGTAGCTAAGTAGCCCACAAGGGTTTTGCTCAATTTATACAATCAAAATATCCAAGATGGATAATCAGGAAGCTAAGAGCAGCTGCCATACTATATATTCATGATCCTCTGCCCAATTTTGAACCTGAGCCAGTTCTCAGATCTAGAACCCATTGTCCAAAGATGTTGGTCCCGTGAGAAGTGTCCTGCAACAGAATGGAAATTGTGCACAGTAATGATTCCCTCAGTTCTTCCTCGAAAGGACCTATGGCCAGTAACTCATGTAACCATAGACTATGGAAATAACATAGGTTTTAGAGGACTATTAGACAAAGAGTCCACATTTTTGGACTATATCTGGGGACCTGAAACTTTGTCATGCTTCCCTGTTAGAGTGTGGGTACATAGGAGCCAAGTAAGTTAGACCCACGTCTGATTACAGTGAGCCCACTGACTCCACAGACTCATCTGGTTGTCATTTCCCTGATCTCCAGATGCATATGTGCAATGGACATACCTGGAAGTTGGCATTGCTCTACACAAGTGACTTGGCCAATGGTCTAAAAGCCATCATAGTGGGGAAGGATACATGGAACCTGCAAAACTGGAGTGAGTACCCAGCCAAGGTAAAACAAATAGCAAAAGCAATTTCACATCCCAGGAAGAATGGCAGAGATTATGCCACCCTAGGACCCACCAATCTGGTTCCTAACAAAACCAAATGAATCCCAGTGGGTTACAGTAGACAAAGTAGCTGCAAACTCAACCAGATCATGGCCCCAATTACAACTATTGTGCCAGAGGTGTTATCACTGCTGAAGAAGCTTTATGAATATATTCTTGTCCACACATCCAAGTAAAGAGGATCAAAGCCAGTTTGCATTCACATGGAATGGACAATAGTATATTTTTATAGATTTACCCCAGGGCAGTGTTAACTCTCCTGCGCTGTGTTATAATATATTCCAAAGGGATCTGGACCATCTTCACATTCCAAAAAGCATCAGATTGGTTCACTATATCAATGACATCATGTTTATCAGACTGGATTATCAGGACGGAACAAGTATGTTAGAGAGTTTCACAAGATCCATGTACTCCAGAGAGTAGAAGATAAACCCTATAAAGATTCAGAAATGTAATACATTAATAAATTTTAAAGGGTCCAGTAATCTAGGACATATAGAGAAATCCTCTCCAAAGTATGGCTCTTGTACGTCCACCTCTAGGAAAAAAGCCCATACCTTTTCGAGTTCTGAAAGAAGCATATTTGACACATTTGAGTATTACCCCAATTAATTTACCCAGTGACAGGGAAGGCTGCAAGCTTTGGTAGACCTCAGTGCAGGACATGTCTCTGAAGTAGGCCAAGCCTCTGGTACAAGAAGCTCTGCCATTTGGACTGTATAACCTGGCACAGCATATACTAAAGGTGTTCTGTATTGAGAGACAATTTTCCATGGGTCTTTTGTGCTTTTGCCGGTCTTATGAGTGAGACACAGTCTACCTTTTGTTCTGCACTATCTTTTCACAGATGTTTGTATAGCAAACAGTCTTAGACGTTAGAGGTGGTGTCTTTCTCCAGCACATAGGACAGGTTTTCTTACATCTATGGAAGAGAGAGATAGTACCTCCTTCTGGAACAAAGGACAGGTATACTTACTGCCCATTATAAAAGATTTGTGTTCCCTAAGCTCAGGGTCCCTCCACTGTAATGTAACTCCCTGTGGATGTAGGTGAGATGCGACCCTCTTTGCATCATCTATGGTATTTGGGGATCAGGAAGCCAGCACAAAAAACCAGCTGATATTCTGGCTATGACTATATCTATGAGTAATAAACGGTTCTTCATCTTTGACCCAGGAGCCTCATGTCTTTTATTAGCATTCGTGAGACTGTGGCAAGCTAACTTGTTAGCTTGTGAGTAAGATAAAACCTCAGACCCTTGACAGTTCCTGACACTGTGATGGGAACAGACACTGTGTGCAGTTTATGGCAAACCCCAAAAGAAGAGTCATAACATAGATCCCTAGGGTCCTGGACTCAGAGTAAGAGATTTATTTTATGTAAGTGACACATGATTGTAGGAGCTTGTCAAGTCTGAAATCTGTAAGGCAGCCTGGAACTTCAGCTGAGAGTCGATACTGCAATCTTGAGGTTGAATTTCCAGCAGGCTGGAAACTCAGGCAGGCTTTTTATGCTGTAGTTTAAAGGAGAATTCCTTTTTCTTAAATAAACTTCTATCTCTGCTCTTAAGGACTTTAACTGACTCTATGAAGGCCCATTCACATTATGGAAGATAATCTGTTTTACTAAAAGTCTACTGATTTTTATTTAAATACCTTCATAGCAACATGGGGCCTGGCATTTGACCAAACAAGTGGGAACCACAACTTGGCCAAGGTGACATATAAAACTAATTGTCACACCATCCAAGCTCTAATGCTCCCCATAGGAATGGCTGAGGCCTTTGTTGTCACTGCCTCTTATTCCAACTTTCCTCTCTGTCCAATCCTGCTTCCTTCTATGGTATCTCTCACTCTTGTTGTTCCTGAGAGCTACCCCCTGTCAACCTCCTGTATATACAGCTCTTTCTGGGAGTCTGTTTTTTTCAGAATCCTGCCATATGACAGACAGTATAATGAAGAAATCATACTACTCAGAATTATTACAATCTCTAAATTAACAACTAACTCTCAAAGATATTGTTGTTACTTTAAGTATTTGAAATCACATGGTCCGTTGTCTTTGAGAGAAATGAGCCTGTCTTATTATTACATGTTAGAAAAGCCATTTGACTTCTAGAACAAAGTAACTGATCAATTCAACAAAAAGCAAATAATGGCTCAAAAAAAGAACTCTGCAAAAAAACCCAAAAACCCTTTCTGACTTGTTTTTTCTTTGTCTGCTTTTATGTGTAAGCAGGAACTGCTTAGAGTTTTAGAGCTCCAAGCTGTTGGTCTGTTACTCTTATCCATGCACATGTTTTGGGAATGTGTGCCCACAGACATTTAGCAGATGGTCTCAGGCTGGACATCTGGAAGTCTCATCAGATTATGGAGCACAAATTTGTGATAATAGATTTAATTCAGCTTTTGCTTAACATTTTTTTGGCTGGTTTAAAGACCCTGGGGTCAGTATGTAACTTGGCAAGAGTTTTACAAAAATTGTTCTGAATTTAACATCAGTGGCCCAATCTTATACAATATTTTGTTTGTGCAACTCAGACCAGCTGGGTAAAAGCTAATGAAAGGAATGCAATTATAGAAGGGGTGGGTGGTACATGTAAGCCTTATTAATGCATTAGTCATTCTCTGTGTACCCCTGACCATCACACATGTGCTGCTGCATAATGAGTGCAAGATAACCTTGGGGGAGGGTTGCCATCTTCCTTTATTTTCTGATTTGAGACTCTAGAATGTGTGCTTCATTTGGACAGCTAAGGGGCAATACACCAATAATTGTAACCATATAATTTTGTATTTTTACTATGCACTGTACATTTTACTATATAAGCTGATAGAAACTTTAAGAACATAAAGGTTCGTCCTATACAACACATATGCAAGGTTGAAAAAGCTTTCTCTTCTTGCCATCCAAAATATATAGTATAAATTGAGTATTTGTATGTAAGAGACTACACTTTTTTCATAGCACCTACCACCCAATTTTCACTCAAAAAAATATGCATGGACAGATGAATTTCTTTTTTTTCTTTTTTTAAAGATAAGATGAAAATAAACCAAGGAAACAAAAAAGATTAACAACCCGCTAAGAAAGTGATCAAAAGACATAAAAGGTCATTAACACGAAAGGAAACCCGAATGCCCAAAAAGCATATGGAAAGATGGTCAGCCTCAGTATTAATTAGGGAATCAAAGTAAACAACAACAAGAAACCATTTTTGTACCCTTCAAATTGGCAAACTTTAAAGAATGAAATTCCAAAGATTGGCAAGAATCCTCATACCTTTAGGGTGGGACTGTAAACTGGTACAACCACCGGGAAGAGCCATCGATTATACCTGGTTAGGCAGAAGATGCACTTAGCCTGTAACCCAGTAATCCCACTTCTAGGTATACCCCCAAGACAAGGATACAAGTTCACAAATCTTCATTAAGCATTGTTGAAAATAGCAAAAACAAAAACACAATTGCAAACACTCTGAGTGTCCATCAGTGGAAGAAGGGATAAATATGTTGTGCCATGTTTATACAATGGAATACTATGCAACAGTCAAAATGAATAAATTCAGCAACATTTATCAACACGGATAAATCTCAGAAACAACAATACAATGATAACCAAAAAAATCAAATTGAAAATTGCAAAAAAGGAATCTAGAAAAAAATACAAAAAAAGGTTAGCTAAAGTTTAGGAGAAAAAGTTTAGCTGTTTGTTGATATAAAATATGTAGAGAAATTATTAAAACATGCATGGAAATTATGGACACTGAAATAATTAGTGAGGTTACCTCTAAGTAGGGAGGTGGGGACATGACATGGGATTCACAGATGTCTTCAGTTGTATCTATAATATTTATATTTGTAGGGAGGGAAAATCTGAAGAAAATAAGGCAATTTATAAAACTGGTGTTTGTTCTATAATTTTCTATTTTTTCAAGTATGTTTAAAATAGATAATGATTTTTTAAAATAAAAGAATCAACTTTTATTTAGAACTCTGAAATTAGAGATCAGTTTGCTTGACCTCTATAAATTCAACCCAAGTAAGGGGAGACATGAGCTAACTCTAATACCAGCCCTAACTCAGGCTTACCTCTAGGTAGTTTTCCAGCAAGCAGTTCTCCCAGCTGCCTCTTTGCCACAGTTTCAATGAAAAATCTCCAAATATTGCAAAATTTGCCCAAGAGAGCTGAGCTCATCTTCTCCCTTCGAGTGTACTAAATTTACATTATTTTTATTGCACAAATTTTAAAATTGAAACTGCCTCTTCAATAGGTCTAGTTAGGAAATTCTACATCAGTTAGAAATATCACCAGCTATCCAATCTTATGTCTTTAATTCTGCCACATAATGTGAATGTTTTTACTTGAAAGAATCGTTTTCTCCCCCTGGAGTTGAGATGACCTGATCTAGACTTTTTTTGTTTCTTGAAAAACAAAACAAACAAGTCATAAATTCACCCCCAACACCTCTGATTATGATAAGAATAATGCTCTTTGTAGAAAATTCAAAAAAATGCTAAAAAGCACTCCCCAAATTAAAAATCACTTGTAATCTCAAGACCCAGAA
This sequence comes from Rhinolophus sinicus, assembly GCF_036562045.2. Lineage (NCBI taxonomy): Eukaryota > Metazoa > Chordata > Mammalia > Chiroptera > Rhinolophidae > Rhinolophus > Rhinolophus sinicus. Next base: position 74,515,101 of record NC_133752.1, read on the forward strand.
ATAACCACCTTTAACTTATCAACATTATCTTTTTCCAAGCTTTTTTTTAATGCATGTAGCTATTTACACACACACACACACACACACACACACACACACACACACACAATTGGGATCATGCTGTGTCTACTGTTTTGTATTTTTCTCACTAAACAGCATGTTCCATTTCATTATTTATCTAGAACATCATTTTTATGGTTCACATAGTATTCCCTTGTATGGCTACTTCATAATTTATTTTAAGGACTCTCCCATTTTAGGGCATTTACATATTGCCAGATTGCCATTCCTGAAAGCCTGAACCAATTTAGGTCCCTATCAGCTCTATCAGCCATGCATGCAAATGTCCATTTCCCCGTCCCCTTAACAACGTTGCTGACCAAGTGTTTTTTCTTCCTCCACAGTAAGATAATAGGAGACACTATGACTCACGAATTTGGAGAGAGGGATTTATTGAGTTAACAATACTTTTAAAATGTGTACCTAAATGACTGTTTAATTATTAGAGAATTCTTATGCAGTTTTTTTTTTTATTCAGTGCAAGATAGTCGAGGAGCAGTGATTGACATTGTGAAATTTCAGTGTCATGTTTATTTTAGTTAGAACTCTGTCGCCACTCTGTAAGCCACTTGAGACCAGAGACTATGCCTTATTTATTGTTGCATCTCCAGCATCTCACATATAAAAGGCTTTCTTTCAATAAATGTCTGTTGAAGTAATGAATAAGAGAAGGTTAAATCCTTGTCAAACAAACCAACGGTCATGCTGTGGAAATCGCTTTATGGGTTAAAAGCTGAGTTTCCAAAAGAACGTGAAAGTTGGGTGTAACTTTTCTGGTTTAAAAACTTCCGTTCTCAGTGATAATCTTCCCGACTGTTGTATTTGTTTTAGGACACAAGATCCTGAGTGCACCGATTCTGGGGAGTAGAGAACCCTAAGCGTACGATAGGAAACTATCTCTGTAAGCGATGGAGATGTGCCTTATCTAGCAGTGTAACTAACCGGAGGACTAGCAGCATTTTCCAATGACTTAAGCTGTTGCCCTAGGTTTTTGGTCTACACTGAGAACACTCATCTCCATGGAAATAAGAGAAGACTATTCCATCGGCCAGGATAGACTCCAATTGAGAAAGACCCAGAGCATTAACTTCATGCCCTCAGCCTATGGACAGGCAATGAGAAGCTCCAACTTCAGACCTTGACCACATGCCAGACCACGAATCATGCTGTGTCTTCCCAGCAACTCACAGACGAGCACAATTCCAAGAATTTCTTTGGGGATAGATTTGTACTGAGCTTCAGAATGACTATAGAAACAGTCACAATTGGAGTTCTATAGCAAGACATATTTTTAGATTCAACTTTCAACTCCGGTCACAGAGCATGGGCTCTGGACATTGTCTTCCTCATCCTCTTTCCCAGGATTTCTCAAATTGCTTGGGTGGGGGAGGGCAGGTCATGACCTCTATAGGGTCACAGCAAGGAAACTAGCAAAGCATCAAGTAGAGTTTTCTTGAAGCTGCTGTGAAGGGAAATTCTCTTCTGTCAGTGATTCCCACTGATGCTTTCACTGCCATCAAAACTGCTTCTGCAGTCCCCTCTCCATTTGTCAGTAAAGACAGCGGCTTCTGGTTAGAAACTTATCGAGGGCCAAGCACCATCTTGGTGCTTTACTTTCCAGGGCTTCCCAACATTTTTCATATGTGGCACACAGAAAATGATACTATTTGTGCAGCCAGCACACAGGCAAGGCTGCTTGTGGCAGGAGGCCACTGACTGAGGATCTAGAAGCCCCAGTCTCACCCAAATGGTCTGCAGGAGGAAAAGATAATATCATGACACACACGTAATCCATTTGTGGCATACCATTGGGGAACTCTGCTTGATAGGGATTATCTCATTTAATAAATGCAATCTTATGGACTGTGTATATTATCCCTTTATAAATAGGCGCAGGAAGGCTAAGTGTCTTGCCCTTGATCACACAGCTAGTAGTTAAGAATTCACTCAGGTGTTGTAGGCCGTATTATTTGTTCACAATTGTTTCTTTCCTTCCTTTGCAATGCTTTTATGTAAGATGGAAAATACTTCTGCATGCCATTGCTTTGGGCTGGGCCATTTGATTCCTCAGTGGAATGTGAGTGGATATGCCACAGAGACTCCAATCTCATAGAGATAGTTTCATTCCTATGTTCATTATAGTATTACTCACTATAGCCAAGATATGGAAACAATGTAAGTGTCCGCCAACGGATGAATGGATAAAGATGTGGTATATATCTACAACGGGATATTATTCAGTCATAAAAAAGAAGGAAATCCTGCCATTTGCAACAACTTGGATGAATCTTGAGGACACTATGCTAAGTGAAGTAAGTCAGACAGAGAAAGACAAATACATATATATGGAATCTAAAAAAGTCAAACTGAAAAAACAGTCACAGGGATGTAAAATACAACATAGGGAATATAATCAACAATATTGTAATAACTGTGTATGGTGTCAGATGAATACTAGATTTATTGGGTGATCACTTCGTAAGTTATGTAAATGTCTAATCACTATGTTGTATACCTGAAACTAATATAATATTGTATGTCAACTGTAATTGAGAAAAAAATTTAGATTATTTAAAAATAAGAGTCAAACTCAGAGAAACAGAGAATAGAACTGTGGTTACCAGGGGCTGGAGGGTAGTAGAAATGGAGACATATTGATCAAAGGGTACAAACTTCCAGTTATAAGATTAACAAGTTTGGGGATCTAATGTACAGCATGGTGACTGTAGCTCATAATACTGTATCATATATTTGAATGTTGTTAAGAGAGTAGATCTTAAATGTCCTCACCGCAATAAATAAATGTTAGCTATGTGATAGGTTTGAGGTGGTGGTAATTATTTTGCAGCATATAAATGTACCAAATCAACACATTGTACGTCTCAAATTTACACAATGTTATGTGTCATTTATATCTCAGTCAAGCTGAAAAAAAATAGAGACTTCAAATGCACTTGTATGAGGTAGCTTGACCTCAGGAGCTACTGCCATCTGCCGTAAGAACATGCTCCAGATACAGGTACCAGAATGAAGAGACCTACGGAGCAACGCTGAGTAGAGCCTGGCTGGGAGCAAGAAATACTGTTGTAACACACTGACTTGGGAAGTTATTATAGCATAAGTTGAGTAGCTAGGTCTGTCTGGATCCACAGTATTTTTATTTTATTTTTATTTTTCATATTCTCAGTAAAAATCAAACTTTTCCCTTTGTCTTTTTTTTCATTGTGATACAAGGCCCTTAGAAGATCCCAACATGAAAGTAAGAAGAATGAATGAGTATATATATATACACACACATATATATGTATATATACACATATATTTGTATATATATGTATATATATATATAATATATATATATTTCAAAGCGTATCCATTTATGTTACTATTGTTTCCATACTTTACCTGATAAGATAGGCAGGACACTTCTTGCCACAAGATCGATGCTCAATGCCTGTTTACAAAATGGAACAATCAATCAATATTCACTTTGCTTAAGAAAAAAACAAAAGACTCAGAGATTAATAATAATAATAACAATAATAATAATCTTGGGTTTGTTTAGCTATAGGCCCAGTTCTGTGTTAAATGATGTCATCTACTCTGCAACTAAGGTGAGAAACAGGTGTGCCAGAGATGGCTAGTTGCACCCCATACCATTTTCCCTGTCTTCCTTTAGTAATAGAAACCTGGAGCCAGCGCATGGCTACCAGCACATACTACATTCTCTATGCTCCTTTGCAGTTAGTTGTGGCCGTGTGGCTAAAGTCTGGCCAATGGAATTTAAACAACTTCCAAGTCATGCCTTTCAAACAAAAAGTAGTGACCTTCCCTTTTCCTTTTCCTCCTTCCTTTAGACATAATGGCAGTAAAACTGAGACAGCCAGTGGATTACGAGACGGGAGGCCAGTGAACATGAACTTTTACATGAAAAAGAAATAAAATTGTATCTTTTTAAGCCACTGTATTTTGAGCCCTCTCTTTCTCTGTCTCTTTCTCTCTCTCTCTTCCCGGCCCCTGCTTTCCTTTTTTTTAAACAGCAATCTAACAAATATCCTAACTAATGTATTAGGTATTATCATTTTTCAGATGGCAAACTTGAGGTTCAGATTGATTAACTTACCGCAAGTTCACGCAATTCATAAGCAGGAGAGCCAGGACTTGGACCAAAGTCTGACTGATGCCTGAGGCCAGGCTCTCCGCCACCACACTCACCAACCCCCCAGGGTCAGGCTTTAAATCTGCTACTGCATTCTCTTATTCCATTGCAAAGGTCTCAATTACAAATATTATTATTACAGAATGTAAAACTCTATTTCCCATTAGGAAAGAAACCTTCTTTGCGTCTGCCAGAGATGGAAGAATACTATTCTCTGGCACAGAAGAAAAATGTTCAACTACTCCCCAGCCAGGATGTTGTAAGAGAATGAAACAGGGCCATCTACACCATGGGCCAAAAACAGTGAGGTGGAGTCCCCATGTGATCCTTTGGGTGTGCAGGAAGAAAATATTAGAACTTCTGCTTGTATTTATATTTTTACCTATAAAAGTCAGAAACTTAAGTTACATGTAAGAAATGGATTAACATTGCTGCCTGCATTCAGTCTCTCTGTCAGAGATTCATATATCCAATAGGTCTCTCCCCAGGGAAGGGCAGGCATGTCCATCAGTTTCTTCACATAATTGTTTGCTGGTGGCATATTGAAGCATAAGGCAATTTAGAGTGTGCCCAGTTTAATAAGAATTATATTTTCTAGTATTAACTAAGCTAGAAATGTAGAAATGTAGCTTAAAAGGAGAAACCACAAACTTAAGAACATACTAAGGAAGCAAGCACAATTTGAAAATGGCAAAATTTATGCTCTACTCCTGGCAAGTCTCGTCATCAACTACAATATGAGGTTTTTTTCAAGCTGATCGAATCATGCTTCACATAAGTCAGTTAAACAATTTTGAGATTATCAAGAAATCATTCTATTTGAAATGTGGTTGACATACACTCTCATTAACAATGAACCTCACCCCAGATATATATTGAGCTATGAGGTACTGGCTAATGATAGTATAAGCCATCGCAATCAGGAATATATATATATATTTTTTTTTTTCAGTTGCAGTTGACATTCAATATTATTTTATATTAATTTCAGGTGTACAGCATAGTGGTTAGACATATAATTTAGGCAGTGATGCCCTCGATTACTCTAGTACCCACCTGGCACTATGCAAAGTTGTTGCAACATTATTGACTATATTCTCTATGCTGTACTTTACATACCAGGAATACATTTTAAGCTATAGGTAATTTATGTCATCATGGTAAAATTTTTACTTTTGCGTAGGTATTATAATTTAATACTATATAAGAAAAGTAGTATATAGTATATAGATATGTATACCTATACATATGAATACTAAGTGTGTATCATTTACAAGTAAATATATAAGTACTTATTTTGGGGATACATGCTTTAAAATGTTTTACTAAAAAAGGACACAATCAGAAAGGATAGTTTATCCTATCTTAAAGATGATGCTATCAATTTTCCCAGCTAAGGGGCAAGTATGTCTGGCCTTAATCAAAAGAGTTTGGTGTGGGGTGGCTGGTTAGCTCAGTTGGTTAGAGGTGGTGCTGATAACACCAAGGTTGCTGGTTCAATCCCCACATGGGCCACTGTGAGCTACACCCTTCTTAAAAAATCATTAAATAAATAAATACAGAATTCGGTGCACAGGGCTAGGTACATAGCTAAATATGAATAAGAAAACATGACACGTGCTCCCAAATCTTGGTCTTGCAGAAGACAGATTCTTTTCTACATGCTAGATTTTTTTCTTAATGCAATAGCCTATGAAATCATAGGATCAAATTATTTCACATTGGACTAGCACACATTGTATAAACTGAAATGAGTTACAATAAAATTTCTGAATAATAGGGTATTGTGCATGTATGTCAAATTAAGGTTCTGTCACTTTTGGGGAGAAGGTCCAAGATTAGGTAAACACTATGCCTACCTACTGCCTCCCAGGATCACACCAAAATTACAACTAAATTATAGAACAGTCAACTTCTTGAACCATCTGAAGACTAGCTGAACAGAAACCTTATAACTAAGGATATAAAGAAGAGGCCACATCACGACTGGTAGGAGAGGTGGAGATGCAAAAGGGATTGACCCCAAACCCACAGATAGTGGTTGAATACTGGGAGGGACACTTTGGGGGTGGAAGAGTGAGGGGTCCCAGCCCCACACTCAGCTCCCCAGCCCAGGGGTCCTGTGCCGGGAAAAGGAGTCCCCACAACATCTGGCAGTGAAAATCAGTGTGGATTCTGTCTGTCCATCCTGGTGAGATGAAGGCAACTGGAAACCCAGATGTCATCTTAAAGGGCCTGCACACGGACTCACTTGCATGCAAACACTAACCTGGTCTTCAGTGGAGAGGCAGCAACTCAAGAAGCACCAGACACATACAGGGAAAGACTGAGTTGTGTAGATACAGAGCAAGGGCTGGAGAGACAGCAGCCATTGTCCCTGTGTGGAGCTTGCTTCACATGTAGCCTACAGGAGGGAGCCATCTTTTCTATGTTGAACCCTCCCCCCAAGGGCCAAATCTGAGACCTAATTGGTCTGGTAAAATCCACACATACACCAGCTTGGTGACATTCTGGGTTCCCACCCCACGCAGCTAGTACTGCATAGCCGGTGGCACCCCACAAGCTGCTGAGGCCTTTTATAGCAGCAGACAACCCACAGTGGCGTGGGGAAGTTTTGGTTGTGGACAGTGAGCCACAGCCTGCGCAGCAGCCTATCTTGGGTGGCTCTCAAGAACCTGCAGGCCTGAGGCAAGCAGTGCCTGGCTGTGGTGTTCTCAGGGCATTTTTGCCAAGTGGTCATGGGCGGGCGCCGGTGCAAGAACTGAAACTGCATTACTCCGTTGTATAAATGTACCACAGTTTATTTATCCAATCATCTATTGACGGACATTTCAGTTGTTTCCATTTCTTGGTTATTGTGAATAGCTCGGTAGTGACTATCGGGGTACATGTATCTTTTCAAATTAGTGTTATGGATTTCTTTGGGTAAATACTCAGGAGTGGAATTGCTGGGTCATAAGGTAGTTCTACTTTTAATTTTTTGAGGAAACTCCACAGTGTCTTCCATAGTGGCTTACCCCAATCTGCAATCAAACCAACAGTATACAAGTGTTCCATTTCCTCCATATCCTTTCCAACACTTGTTCATTGATTTATTGATGATGGCCATTCTGACAGGTGTGGGGTGATAGCTCACTGAGGTTTTAATTTGCATTTCTCTGATGAGTGGTGAGTATTTTTTCCTGTCTATTGGCCATCTGTATGTCCTCTTTGGAGAAATGTCTATTGAGATCCTCTGACCATTTTTTAATTGGATTATTTGTTTTTTTGGTGTTAAGTTGTATGAGGTTTTTATAATTTTTTGACATTAACCCCTTATCAGATATATCATTGGCGAATATCTTCTCTCATTCAGTAGGATGTCTTTTTCTTTCGTTGATGGTTTCTTTACTGTGAAAAATATATTTTAGTTTGATGTAGTCCCTTGTTTATTTTTTCTTTTGTTTCCCTTACTGGAGGAGATATATCAGTAACAATATTACTAAGGGTAATGTCTGAGAGTTTACTGCCTACGACTTCCAGTACTATGTGAATAAAAATATTGAAAGTGGGCATTCTTGCCTTGTTCCTCATCTTGAGAACGCTTTTAGTTTTCCCCATTGAGTATGGTATTAGCTGTGGGTTTGTCATATATGGCTTTCATTATGTTAAAATATGTTCCCTCTATTCCCATTTTGCTGAGAGTTTTTATCATAAATGGATGCTGAATTTTGTCAAATGCTTTTTCTGCACCTATTGATATGATTATATTAGTTTTATCTTTCATTTTGTTTATGTGGTGTATCACATTAATTGATTTGCAGATATTGAACCAACCTTGCATACCAGGAATGAATCCCACTTGATTGTGGTCTATGATTTTTTTAATGTATTGCTGAATTCAGTTTGCTAATATTTTGTTGAAGTTTTTTACATCTATGTTCATTAGGGATATTGGCCTATAGTTTTCTTTTTTTGTAATGTCTGTGTTTGGGTTTTGGAATCAGAGTAATGGTTGCCTTGTAGAATGAGCCTCCCCTCCTCTTGAATATTTTGGAATAGTTTGAGAATAGGTGTTAATTCTTCTTTGAACATTTGGTGAAATTCACCAGTGAAGCCATTGGTCCAGGACTTTTGTTTGTTGGGAATTTGTAGATTAATGATTCAATTTCGTTAGTAGTAGTTGGTCAATTCAGATTTCCTGTTTCTTCTTGATTCAGCCTTGGAAGATTGTATTCTTCTAGGAACTTATCCATTTCTTCCAGAATGTCCAATTTTTTGGCATACAATTGCTCATAGTATTTTATTAAAATTTCTTGTATTCCTGTGGTTTTCATTGTCCCTTCTTTTTCATTTCTGATTTTATTTATTTGGATACTCTCTCTTTTTTTCTTGATGAGTCTGGTGAAGGTTTACCAATGTTGTTTATCTTTTTTAAAACAAAACAGCTCTTGGTTTCATTGATCTTTTGAGTTTTTTTGTTTGTTTGTTTTTGCCTCTATTGCATTTATTCCTGCTCTTATCTTTGTTATTTCTGTCCTTCTACTCACGTTGGACTTCGTTTGCTGTTTTTTTTCCAGTTCCCTTAGGTATAAAATTAGATTGTTTATTTGACATTTTTCTTACTTCTTTTTTTTTAAAAGACTTTATTGGGGAAGGGGAACAGGACTTTATTGGGGAACAGTGTGTACTTCCAGGATTTTTTTTTTTTTCCAAGTCAAGTTGTCCTTTCAATCTTAGTTGTGGAGGGTGCTGTTCAGCTTCAAGTTGTTGTACTTTCAGCCTTAGTTGTGGAGGGCGCAGCTCAGCTCCAGGTCCAGTTGCCATTCCTAGTTGCAGGGGGCACACAGCCCACCATCCCTTGCGGGAGTCGAACCGGCAACCTTGTGGTTGAGAGGACACGCTCTAACCAACTGAGCCATCTGGGAGCTCAATGGCAGCTCAGCTCAAGGTGCCGTGTTCAATCTTAGTTGCAGGGGGCGCTGCCCACCATCCCTTGCGGGACTCGAAGAATCGAACTGACAACCTTGTGGTTGAGAGCCCACTGGCCCATTGGGAATCGAACCAGTAGCCTTTGGAGTTAGGTGCACGGAGCTCCAACCGCCTGAGCCACTGGGCTGGCCCTTTTTCTTATTTCTTGAGGTAGGCCTGCATTGCTATGAATTTCCTTCTTAGGACTGCTTTCACTGTGTCCCATAGATTTGTGGTCATTGTGTTTTCAGTTTTGTTTGTCTCAAGGTATGGTTTGAGTTTTTTCCTTTTTGTCATTGTTGACACATTCATTGTTTAGTAGCATGTTATTTAGCCTCCACATTTTGTTTGTTTTTCAGTTTTGTTTTGTTTTTGTACTTTATTTCTAGTTTCATGCCATTGTGGTCAGAGAAGATGCTTGATATGATTTCAATCTTCTTAAATTTACTGAGATTTGTTTTGTGGTCTAACATGTGGTCTATCTTGGAAAGAGTTCCATGTACGCTTCAAAACAATGAATTTTCTGCTTCTTTGGGTTGAAATGCTCTAAAAATATCAATTAAATCCATCTGGTCTAGTGTGTCATTTAAGGTCGCTGTTTCCTTGTTGATTTTCTGTCTGGAAGATCTATCCATTGGTATCAATAGGGTGTTAAAGTCCCCTACTATGATTGTGTTACTGTTGATCTCTGCCTTTATGTCAGTCAAGATTTGCTTTATACATTTAGGTGCTCCTATGTTGAGTGCGGAAATGTTTACTAGGATGATGTCCTCTTAGATTGATCACTTTATTATTATATAATGTCCTTCTTTGTCTCATATTTTCATCCTTATTCTAAAGTCTATTTTGTCTAATACAAGTATTGATACCCCAGCTTTTTTTTTTTTTCATTTATGTGAAATATCTTTTCCATCCTTTACTTTAAGTCTATGTGTTTCTTGGATCTGAGGTGGGTCTCTTGTAGACAGTAAATGCATGGGTCTTGTTTTATTATCCATTCAGCTACCCTATGTCTTTTAATCCATTTACATTTAAAGTAATTGTTGATAGGTACATAGTTACTGCCATTTTATTATTCATATTTTTTATCTTTTGTTTGTTTGTTTTCCCCTTCTTCTTCTTAAAGAAGTCCCTTTAACATTTCTTGTAATACTGGCTTGGTGGTAATGAATCCCTTTAACTTTTTCTTGTCTGGGGAGCTCTTTATCTCTCCTTCAATTTCAAATGATAGCCTTGCTGGGCAGAGTAGTCTTGGTTGTAGGCCCTTGTTTTTCATCACTCTGAGTATTTCCTGCCACTCCCTTCTAGCTTGCAAAATTTCTGTTAAATAATCAGCTGATAGTCTTATGGGAGCTCCCTTGGAAGTAACTAATTGTCTTTCTCTAGCTGCTTCTGGATTCTCTCTTTGTTTTTAACTTTTGCCATTCTAACTATAACGTGTCTTGGTGTGGGCCTGTTTGGATTCACCTTGTTTGGGACTCTCTGTACTTCTGGGGCTTGTATGTCTATTTCTTTCACCAGGTTAGGGAAGGGCTCAGTCATTATTTCTTTAAATAGGTTCTTGATCCCTTGCTCCCTGTCTTCTGGTCCTCCTATGATGCGAATGTTCCTATGCTTGATGTTATTTCAAAGGTCCCTTAAACTATCTTTTTTCTATTATCATTATTATTCTTTTTGTTGTTGTTTTCTACTACATTGTGTTCTAAATCACTGATTCAATCCTCTGCTTCATCTAATCTGCAGTTGATTCCTTCTAGTGTGTTCTTCATTTTCGTTATTGTATTATTTCTGGTTGGGTTTTTTGTTTGTTTGCTTGTTTGTTTGTTTTAATGGTTTCTATGTCCTTCTTTATGCTTACTATCTCTTTGTTAAAATTCTCACTAAGTTCCTCATGCATTCTTATAACCAGTAATTTAAATTCTGTCTCTGATAGGTTGGTTGCCCCCATTTCATTTACTTCTTTTTCTGGAGATTTCTCATGTTATTTTATTTGGAATATGCTTGTTTATTTCCTCATTCTGGCTGCCTCTCTGTGTTTGCTTCTATGTATTAGGTAGATATCCTATGTCTCTCAGTCTTTATTGAGTGGCCTTATGTAATAGGTGTCCTGTGTGGTCCAGTGGTGCAGCCTGCTTGATCACCTGTGTGTGAGTGTTCCTTGTATGTGTTGTTTGTATTCTCCTGTTGTAGTTGAACTTTGATTGCTTGGGCACGTCAGTACGTGGTACTGACTCTCAGGCTGACTGTCTGTGAGGATTGGCTGCACCCACAGCATATGAGCTGCTGTGTGGGGGCTGACTCCTCATAGGGGGATTCACCCCAGTGGGCTCTTGTGCCTGTTAAGACCAACCTTTGTGTAGGCCACTATTAGGGCTAACCAGGTAGTGCTCTCATGTGGTCTGAGATCAGCCTTTGGGTGTGTTGTTCTCTGGTGCCTGTTGGGAGGGATTCCCATGCAAGCCAATTTCAGCTTTGCCTGTGACTGGCCCAGGGCTACTGGTAGGAGCTACAAAGTAACATGTAGTTGGTTGCAGTCTGTGCTGGACCTGGAGGCATGTGCTGGTGGCCTCACTGTGAACTGAGGCTATTTGCCACCAGTATTGGGAGTGGGGCTGCTTAGCAAAAGGCTCAGGACCCACTTAGGCCTGTTGCCACCTGCCAGTTACCTGTAAGGCTTAACCACTGAAAGAGCTACCTTAGATGTGCAAGCCAGGCTAGTTGACCCCGTGTTGACAGTGTCCCTGGTGATGATGCTGGAGCTGGATGGTGTGGGGTCCTATGGAGTCACGGGGTGTGGTGGTGGATTTTACAAAGTTAATGCAGATTCAATTCTTGCACCAGTGCTGAATCTGTGCCTTTCTGCAAAACACCCAGAGAACACCACAGCCAGCTGTCATTTACCTCAGGCCCACAGAACCCCAAGAGTTGCCGAAGAAAGGCTACAGCATGAGCTGGGGCTAACTACCCAGCAGCAAAAGTTTCCCAGGCCACTATGGGAAATTAGTCTGCTGCTATAAAAGGTTTTCACAGCTTGTGAGGCAGGGCTGGCTGCCCGGGGGCTGAGAGTGACTTGGTGACGCAGCCCTAGCTGGGCAAGGTGGGGGTCTCAGGGAGTCACCAAGGTGGTCCACACGTGGATTTTACCAGACCAATATGGTCACAGATTTGATTCTGTGAAGGTGGGCTCAACACAGGAATGATGGCACCCTCCTATAGGTACCAGACTCGACACAGGGATAATGGTGTCTATCCCTCTAGCCTTCACTCTGAAGCCACACAACTCAGTCTTTCACCGTATGTCTCTGGCACCTCTCCAGTTGCCGTCCCTCCACCGGAGCCCAGGGTGAGTGCTTGCAAGTGAGTGATTATGTGCGCGAACGCTTTAAGAGGATGTCTTATTCCGTGCTCATGGATTGGAAGAATCAACATAGTTAAAATGGCCATATTACCCAAAGCAATATACAGATTCAATGCAATCCTCATCAAAATCCCAATGGCATATTTTAAAGAAATAGAACAAAAAATCATCAGATTTGTTTGGAACCACAAAAGACCCCGAATAGCCAAAGCAATCTTAAGAAAAAAGAACAATACTGGAGGTATCACACTTCCTGACTTTGGCTTGTACTACAGGGCTACAATAATCAAAACAGCATGGTATTGGCAGAAAAACAAACACATAGACAAATGGAATAGAATTGAGAACCCAGAAATAAAACCACATAAATATGGACAGATAATTTTTGACAAAGAAGCTAAAAACATACAATGGAGCAAAGACAGCCTCTTCAATAAATGGTGCTGGGAGAATTGGATAGCCACGTGCAAAAGAATGAAACTGGACTGCTATCTGTCACCATGTACCAAAATTAATTCAAAATGGATCAAAGACTTAAGCATAAGAGCTGGCACAATAAACTGCACAGAAGAAAACATAGGTACTAAACTTATGGACCTTGGGTTCAAAGAGCATTTTATGAATTTGACTCCAAAGGGCAATGGAAGTAAAAGCTAAAATAAACGAATGGGACTATATGAAACTTAAAAGCTTCTGCACAGCAAAAGAAACCATTGACAAAATAAAGAGGCCACCAACTGAATGGGAGAAGATTTTTGCAAACAGTGCCTCCGATAAGGGGCTAGTATCCAGAATATACAAGGAACTCATGCAACTCAACAACAAAAAAACAAACAACCCAATTGAAAAATGGGCAGAGGACTTGAAGAGACATTTCTCCAAAGAGGACATACAAATGGCAAATAGACATATGAAAAAACGCTCAACATCACTAATCATCAGAGAAATGCAAATCAAAACCACAGTGAGATATCACCTCACCCCAGTCAGAATGGCTATCATCAACAAGACAAATAGTAACAAATGTTGGAGAGGCTGTGGAGAAAAAGGAACCCTCATACACTGTTGGTGGGAATGCAGACTGGTGCAGCCGTTATGGAAGGCAGTGTGGAGGTTCCTCAAAAAATTACGAATAGAATTGCCATATGACCCAGCAATCCCTCTCCTGGGTATCTACCCAAAAAATCTGAAAACATTTAGAGATAAAGACACGTGTGCTCCAATGTTCATTGCAGCTTTGTTTACAGTGGCCAAGACATGGAAACAACCAAAATGTCCTTTGATAGATGAATGGATAAAGAAGTTGTGGTATATATACACAATGGAATACTATTCGGCAGTAAGAAAAGATGATATAGGAACATTTGTGACAACATGGATGGATCTTGAGAGAGTAATGCTGAGCGAAATAAGTCAGACAGAAAAAGCAGAGAACCATGTGATTTCACTGATATGTGGTATATAAACCAAACACAACAAAAGAACAAGACAAACAAATGAGAAACAGAAACTCATAGACACAGAAAATAGTTTAGTGGTTGCCAGAGGGTAAGGGGGGTGGGGGGTGGGAGATGAGGGTAAGGGGGATCGAATATATGGTGATGGAAGGAGAACTGACTCTGGGTGATGAACACACAATGGGATTTATAGATGATGTAATACAAAATTGTACACCTGAAATCTATGTAATTTTACTAACAATTGTCACCCCAATAAATTTAATAAAAAAGAAAAAAAAGAGGATGTCTGGGTTTTCCAGCCACATTCCATCTCACCAGGAGGGACAGACAGAATCCACACTGATTTTCACAGCCAGATGTTGTGGGGACTTCTCTTCCTGGCATAGAACCCTGGGCTGGGGAGCCCATGTGGGGCTGGGACGCCTCACTCTTTCAGTGGTATCTCCACCCCCAAGGTGTCCCTCCCACTGTTCAACCACTATCTGTGGGTTTGGGGTCAGTCTATTTTGTGTCTCTGCCCCTCCTTCCAATCTTGATGTGGTCTCTTCTTTATATCTTTAGTTATAAAGTTTCTGTTTAGCTAGTCTTCAGATGATTCACAAGGTTAATTGTTCCATAATTTAGTTGTATTTTTATGTGATCCTGGGAGGCGGCAGGCCTGTAGCATTTACCTATTCTGCCATCTTGGAACTTCTCCTCTGTATTTTATTACTTTAAAGTAAGTAAAACCACTTTTCATTTTTAATGATTTATAATTCATATATTTAAAGTAATTCAAGCTTATTTTTCCTACAAATAGATGAAATTGCACAATTATAGAATTTTAATTTTGAAAGAAATCTAGTACTTGTTTCTTGTTGTCCAAAGGAGAGAACTGGCAACAGAGAGGATAGGAGGCTTGGTCAAGGTCACTCAGCTGCTTATTGAGGTTTCCTTGCAGAGCTATACTATTTTTCTGTTGTAAGCTTTAACTTCTTCAAGTAAAATGTCCTTCGTGTTTAAATATAATTTGAACTTTTCTAAAGACTTTTTTTTTTTCCATTTCTTCCCATTAGGGAAATTACTTTTACTTTTTGTTCAAGGAATTAACATCTCAAAGGATAAAACATCCAAAATAAAAAGAACTTACTTAAGAATTTTTTTTCCATACCCAAATTTAGGAGCATTCTATTCTCTTTTAAACTGAGAAACCGTTTGAGACTCCTTTACTTATCCCACGATTTTCTGAGAGTGAATAAAGTAGCATATGTTCAGCCTACAAGTTTTAGAATAAGACAATTGTATTTCTAGGGTATATACCAGTTATTTCCTGTCTTTTTTTTTTTTTTTTTTTTTAATGAGGAAACCTGGTCAACTGGTAATTGCAGGTCTAAAAAATTCAAATTCTAAATGTACGGCTTCTGCAAATATTTGTTAAGCCTTTACTATGGGCAAAGTACTATGCTAGATGCTGGAAATATAATAGCAAGCCAAACAAACACTGTGTCCTTTCAATTCCTGCAATATGGCAAACAACTTATTCTGACCACTATTTTCAGTAGACAGAATTCAACATGATGTATAAAGTGTTTTTCTCCTTTTCTCGAAAAGTATATAATCACAAAAATGCAGATATCTTAGGTATACAGATCAATGATTTTTCGCAAACTAAACAGACCTGTGTAACCAGTACCCAGAATAAGGAATAACAAATTAGCAGCACAGATGCTGCTCTTGTGCTTCCTTCCTGTTATTAAACCTCCAAGAGCAATCACTACCCTGACTTCTAACAGAATAGATTAGTTTGCTAATTTTGAAATTCACATAAATGAAAACAAATAGGAATGTTCTCTTGTGTGTCAGAATGATTTAGTTATGCTATGAGATACAGACATATTATTGCATGTAACTATAGCTTGCTCATTCCCAAACTCTGTATATTAGTGCAAATACTATAATAATGTAAATATGTCACAATTTATTTTGCCATTCTCTTAGTGATGGGGATTTGTATAGTTCCTAGCTTCAAGGCCATTGTGAATAGGTTGCTATGAATACTCCTGTAACTATCTTTTGGAGAATTTGTATATGTATTTCTGTTGGTTATACAGCCAAGAATATAATTATTGGGTCATATATAAGATGTACATAGGTTTAGCCTTAGTACATACTGCCAACAGTTTTCCAAAGTGGTTATACCAATTTACATTCCCCCAACCATCTGCCTGAGGTCCTTTATAGAGTATTTAAATTTATTTTCAGTGTATCAATAAGTAAAATAACTAAGGAATAGTCAGAGGCTCAAAATTAATTAGCAAATCAGGAATCAAGAAAATTACTTAGGGCCCTGGAGTCAACCTCCACCATGAAGCATTTGCTGAGCCCCCATAATTTGGGGAAATCTCATGACCTGAAGAGATATGGTGAGGAGAGATGAAGTTCCCAAGTGAGAGTGAACCAGAAATAAACTTATTCTCAAAGAGGCAGCAAGATAAACTGCCTTTCTTGAACTATGGCGCTGAGTGGAGAAAGGAGGGAAGGAATCCCCCCTGATAATTTATAACCCAAAGCTGGCTGGACCTCACAAATGTTTGTAGCCCAAATTCATAATATCTTAGAGGTCTTAAAAACCTCAAGCTTCGAATTTAGTTTAAAGTATTTCTGAATGGGTAGTTCACCCAAGGAAACTAGAAAAAGGTGGGGGGAGAAGGAAAAAAATAATCCTTCAAACCATACCTCAAAGAAATTCCCCAAGAATTACCAGAAGTAAAATCTCATGGTAAAATATTAATTAATTAATTTAATGAATTAACAAATAAATAAACAAATCACAGAACACACAAGAAACCAGGACACCATAAGCAAGAGCTAGCAGAAGCAATAGATAGCAACATTGGGATTATCACACACAAATAAATAGAATAGCTGTAATATCATAGGCGTCTCCACAGCAGAGAGCTTCCATTTCAAACACTTAAGGCCACTGTTGTTTTGTAATTTTCTGTTACTCGGAGTGGGAGTAAAGCTCACTAAATGATTTTCTATTTCTTTAGCAGAAATTAATATATCCAAAGCTTCCCAATTTCAGTCCTTGATGTACTTCATGATATCTTCCATACTGTGGTATCATTATACTATTATATACTCAATATTCTATTTAAATTGACTTATTGAGAAAATGTATATTCTTAGCATAGCCCTTAAGCAAAAATATTCCAGAATCACAACTGTGATGTGAAAATTATATGTCTAATACAATTTAAAATGAATACTTAACTATTACATTTCAAATATTTGTGCAGGTACTATCCAAAATAATCTTGAGCATCACCAAGGTTACATGAGCTATACCTTACAAAACTGGGCAGGAGTAGACCACATGGAATAGGTAGATTTCATTTTGAGGCAATAAAGAGGCAGGGGCAGGTAAGAGCTGAGGGTAAAGACAGAAGAGATACCATGCATATATGTGGAAAGGGCAGATGGAATGCCAAAAAGACAAAGAGCAGGGAAATGCCAAAGATGAACTTACCTGATATACAGGTGTGTCTAGGAACTGACACACACCCACTGATTGTCACAGATGGAAGCTACTTTATAGATCTGTTTCAGCAGTGATCAACTCTATTCACACTGCCGCATTCTCAGTGGATGATATGCTTAGGACTGACACACTTCCATTTCCAGGTCATTGACTGTAACTCACCATTGTCTCCCCCACTCAAGCAAGCATAATTGAGAGTACTGGAATGCAATTTTTTTCCAATTTATTTCTCAGATAAAATTAAAATTCACAAACTTCTATACTTTGACTATTATTCATTTCCAATTACTTTCAACACATTTTGTAACTCAAGACATAACCCCAGTCTCTCCATTTTACAGATGAGGAGAGTGAAACCCAAGAAGTCTGATTTTTCTGATCTGCCTTCTATGTCTTTTGCCCTATGTCCTCTTTTCTCAACTACAAGTTTAAACATACTGGATCTGGGTTTTAAGCCAGTTGTTACATTTCCTTACATAATAATCTTTCCCAATAATGAACTAATTTTACCAGTAATCCAAAGCTCCATGATAGTAACCAGATTTTTCTAAACTGAATATGTCTCTCTGAGGGTTAAAAAAAAGCCTCTGTTTGACTCAAAAACAGACACCTTGAGAGGATACATTTGGGTCCATTTGGCCTCTGGGTCTCATCTCTAATGCAGCATCACCACTCAGACATATGGAGAGATGCCTGTCTGATTTAGCAAATCTAAGGTTCTCCAACTATATGATAGGGGTCAGAATGAGAGTGACCCTCAAGATGCAGCCAGGCTAGGGTCCCATTCTCCTTCATTTAGGCAGATCCAGACCCGTAAAAAGTACTTCTCCATAGTGAGTTGGAAAAATCCACTTGGAGGGGAAAAAAAGCTAGGGGCTGCCCTAGAGGGGAAAAAAATGGAACCCAATCGTTTTTTTCTCTCTTACCATTTCTGTGGTCTCTACTCTAAAGAAACACTGTAACAAGAGACGATTCAACAATGGCTTTCACAGAAGTCTCTGAGTTCCACAACACTAGGGGGCACTATTCTCACTATATTTTATAAAAATGACCCCCAAGAGCACAACTCCATAGCATATAATATAAATTGGGTCCCTGGAATAATTCAATGTAGACAATGTAGCAGCCTCAAAATCATTCAGGGGTTGGGGGTGGCGGGAGATTAAAGTTTTTAACTGAAAGCTAGAATGCTCCTGCCTTGGAAATATGACCTATCACAGCAAGGCTTTAAGTTTTCTTCTTAACAGCAACAAAATTCTTGCTCTATTAAAAAGATGTCAGCCCTTCTACAGTTTAGACAAATAATTAATTGCATTTTTCCACAGCTCAGCTTACAAAGTTTGAAGTGATTACGGTACTCCCTCCTCATCATCAGAACCAAAACTCTACTGCCAAAGGCACTCAGCCATATGAATACTCCCACGAGTCTCCATCCTTGTTTAAAACCACCTTTGTGAGAGCCCACAGGAGTCTCTAGCTTCAATCATAAATTATACATTTCTAGGAATGCTGCTTTTCTTTTCATTGACTGCCATTTCCAGGAAAGAAGGTTTTGTTTTTGGGGGTTTTTTTTATTTATTTTTACTGTACTCAGTGGAAGTCTTTCTGCTGACATGGTCCATAATTAAAAATCAAAGTAATAAAGTGACATTCTCAAATTTGAATGCTGGGTACATACAGCCTAATTGCCCGTCCTCCTTGCCAAATGGCACAGTGGCTCCAACATTGAGTCACAGAGATTTTCAAGAGAGTGATTAGACAGGACTTTAAAAGTACACACATTTAATTGTATTAGAACAAGTTTTAGAACCTTAAGACAAGCTGCAAATACTGTATTACATTTTTTTTCTTTTCATCTTTTATTTATTGGAAAGTTATTTAACAACTGCCACTAATAGCCAAGTGTATATGTAACAGTTCAAAGGTCTAAACTAATAGGGAACTAAAAGGTCTAAACTAAAGTTTTCTGGATTTAAGGTGCTTGTTTCCATGATGACATATAAAAGTGAAGACACTATGGAAGCTTTTAGCACCCTGAGTGACCAACGGCCAGTATCTGACTCCATATGAGAGAGCAAGGGGTTACTAAGTAAATTATGACTAAGTAAATTTTGTGAAGACAGAATGAAGTTGCCTCGAGTCAGTTTAGTTTGCAATGTCATTCCTTTTCCACAGTATTAACTCAATTAAACAAGTGGGGGTAAAATTACATTCATGTTCATTTTCTTCTCTTGACCCCCAACATCTCCAAAACTAGAGGGAATAAATATCATCGATTGCATCAAAAGATATAGCCATAATAAATTAGGTTTTGTTAAGTCCTTGCGCCTTTTTTTCCTAGGATATTACTGATAGAATATAATGGAGCTCTGAATATAGATGATTTAGCCACATATGCTATTGAAATTGATTTTAAGAAAGAATTGAGACTGTTATATACCCCCTATTAGAACACGGACAGCAAAAAAGTTCAGAATTTTCATAATCTGGGAAGTCAATTATTTAACAAGTGTGATGTCTACTTCGTAAGTTACCTTGATGTAGGAAAAAAAGATTTAGGTTTGTTCCCAACGTATTTTTTTAACTTCAGTGCTGGAAAAATGAATTTATTGAACCACATGATATAGTGGTTAGAATTGTTTTTATTTCAAGCACGAAATCTGTATTTAAAATAACACAGTTTCATGTCCTTCTTTCTGTATTTTCTCCTAGCACAAGGGAAAAAACACATTCCCTAATATATTTTCCGGGCTCACTCTCTTTGTAATATTTCCTTTGCAAAGGTCCTGTTCATATTTGTATCTTATTACTTTTCTTATACTGGATTTATTGATAGTTTCTAACAAAAATATGATTTCAGTATATTTACTGAACAAAATTCAATATAACAGACCCCAATTCAATTTTTTTCATCAAAATGGAGAACAATAAAGAACCTAAAGTCCTCAGTTCAGACACATAGCATCAAAAAAACGTATATTGTTTAAAGAAATAACTCAATAAAGAGGAAGTGATAGATATTACTTAAAGAACAACATTAGCTTTGTTTATTTATCTATGTTTCTAATAATCCTGCCTTAACTTAGTAAGCGACAAACAATTTTGGTGTTGCAACAAACATTTTTGGTGTTCCTTGGTTATTGAATCTCACATAAATAGTCATTTTCTAAAAATAGAGGGACTTGTGATTATGCATTTTGAGGTACCCATGGTCCATATTTACTGTTAATCCTGATTTCATGTAGTCAAATTTAATTTTAGAGGATTTTTAAAAACCTTACTAAGTCTGTTTCCCAGATTATTTTGTTATTGTGCCAGTATTTTTCATAAGTTAATCATGTTTATGCTTTTGCATGTTTACAAGAGTCAGTATTCTGAATCTCTAATGTCCTGCTTTTGAAGACCGATTACAGAGGGGTTTCTTCATTGACCATTAGGTAAAGGGTTGAAAAATAAGTATGGTTTACGATAGATTTTTAGTTTAATGGATGGGTGTATTCATTATTTACCTGTTTTCAGTCTCTTGTGTATCGCCTAGTGATGATTATAGTTGTTTTAAAGATGATCCTCATTTATGGTCTATTGCATCATCCTGAGATTTAGTAATGATTTTAGATTTTCCACCTAAATTACAGGGCACTTTCCACTGAAAATGGTAAACAATATTACAAAATAAAAAAAAGAAGTAATCCGATTTCTGGGAAGAGGGAGCCCAGTGAAAGATGTGTGCTTTTATAAGGATGGACAATGGAAAGCAAAATAATAACTCCTAACTTTGATTGTTCAAATATATTCTGCAATACAGAGAGCTGCATGCAGGCTGGAGCAGGCATGGGGCAGGAAGGTTAAGTAGAAGAGAAGGCACAATACTTCAGATTGGCAGTAGACTGCAGCAAGAATAATCTAATCAAAACGAAATTAAATTATCCAGTCCCAGGGCAGGCTCCTGGGACTGCTGCATTGAATGCTAGCAGAGCTCCTCCTAGACATTTTTCCCCAGTCAAACTCACATGATGAATGCAGATGAAATTTGAAATATGAAAATCTGAAATAATTTATGGAAGTTGTCAGAAATTTGGCCTGCTTGTGGTGTAATTTCCTCTGAGACGAGGCAGGCCGGCTCAGTGCGGCAAGACTTGGAGCGGCTGCTGGCCTTCCAGTGGATGGCTCAACCCCTTTAAAATGCTCTTCCAGACAAATTACAGCTCATTACACACAGCCTTGCACCATGCCATTATGTCAGAGGAAATCTTTTTTCATTTGCACAAATTTGCTTGGAATTCTCATATTTATTTGAGCATCCATTATCGAATCTGAACATTGAATTATCCACAATTATTTTCTGGGTACGCGGATGTTTGTGTATATGGAATAGATGGTGACTGCGGGGCTATAAAAATATTACAGTGTGGCTGAAAACCCCGCGTACTGTGCAGCTCTGTTACAAAGAGCATTGTATGACTGTTGAAAGAGAATTGACTTTTGCAAAGATTTTTACAAGATTCATTTCATTTTTTAACATACTCTGAATGAGACTAACTCTGCTTTTACTGACTCTTTCTCTGCTCTATGATGTATAAAAATTACAAATTATTTGTTATACCTGGGTTCAGATCCTCTCCCCCCACCCCATGCAATTTGCATTTCCATGGTTATTTTCATATTAATCACATAATGGGCATATATTCTTGCACAGAGTATTTATTCTGATTGCGGAAAAGAACACTGCTCTCCTGAAACTCACGCCTTTCTTTGTCATTTTTCTCATCATGTCGACATGGCAAAAGTGGGCTCTATTGCTCAGAAACACTGCAATATCATATCACAAATTTAAATAATTGTCTAAAAAAATTAACTAGCTTCACATAAATCTTTATTACAAGGGTGTTTGTATCACACCTTTTAAATTGTTTCTATTGTTTAGCATACTAAATCTCTGCGTCATGTAATATTTCTGAATTGAGTGCAGTACTTCTCAATATTATTTTATCTAGTCATTCAGGCTTGTATCTAAATGCCTCGTCAACCTTTTCAGTGACTAAATAATTAAATGTTCTCTATTGACTTGACATTTCACTCCTTATGGCAGGTGTAGATTCAAAAGAAAAATGCAATCATTCTCCAGAGCCAACTTTTATTTTCTTGAAGGCTTTTATACATAGATAAAGTACAGCAAATTACAATGTACTCTTGCCTATAGGATTCATTTTGATCAAAGAATCACTACTCCTTAAAAATCAAGGTGAATAAATGGCTGTTTATATAACCTATTATTTTTCTAACGATAGTGCATAATATACTTTTATTAGCATAATACACTTTTTAAGTAAAAAAGAAAATGGATTCTACATAATATAAGAAGTGACTACCAGAATTTAGGAAAACAAAATTGATTATCAAAATAATGGAAAAGCTGGACTCTTGCATGACTCCAAAGCAACTGCATTCTATACTTCAGCCCTCCAGAGCTTCAACTCTGAGATCCACTGCAGGGCTGGAACATGTCACAGGCTCCCCAGCTTCTCTTACTGCAGGAAACTTTGTAATAGCACTCAAATAAATAAAGAAACTGAAAGAAACTGGGTTGGAGATTATTGCTTTCATTGTGCTATTGTATATGTGTATTATATAGTTACTCCATAGTTTGACACAATCAGTTGAATGTGGGACAAGACAAATGTTGTATATGACAGTGGGGTAGTATTGAAAGATGACCCCATATCTAGAGGGCTAAGAGTTATGGATGCATTGATAGCTGCTACTAACATTTTGAAGCGTGGCTGTTAAATTTTGCCTGCTGGCTTCTGGCTGGAGGCCGGCCTGCCTGGGCAACAGAGCAATTGAAAGGAACTGCAGGCAGCTTTTTTTCAGTACACATCAAGGAACTTTGTTCTTCCTTTATTATAACTGACCACTGACAGGAGTGGCTTCTGAAGAAAGCAAGGCAAACAAGGCACATTGAACACTTCCCAGCTAATCTTTGTTGTGCATTTTATTCACTTCCAGTTGGGCACTTTTTTCCCTTAAATAACTGTTTAAAAATTTTAAAGACACAGTCCTAAACCAGAATAGATAATGAAAAGCACAGAAAAGACTAAGAATATATAAAGAAAATGTTTTTCATCGATAGGGTAGGATGCACTCCATAGTTTATGGAGAAAAGGAGGTAAATAATGTTTCTTATAAAGACCAGTGGGAAATTATATAATAAAAAGTGTCCCACAAAATTCTATCTGGGCTATTTGAAAGCTAGATTGTGAGTGGATTTATTTTCAAAAGCAAGAAATAGAGGAATGTTCTTTGAAAATATGGGTCATGTTTTATATGTACAAAAGAAAATGAATCACATAAACATTAAGCTTCCAAGTTTGAATGAATGATGTATTTAAACAATTGCATAGCTAAGGTCCTTGTACAACATTACTAATGACCAATCTCTTTTATAAATGAATTTGAGACTACATTTTAAAAGCTGGGAGGAAATCTTGTTATTCACAATATGGATAAACATATTTGACTCTGAGAGCCAAACTTTTATATCTTTCTGGTATGTTTAACTTAATGACCCTACAGCATTATCAAGAGGCCCAAGGAATTTGGACTTGAATTAAAGCCATGAGATTTCTTTGTTTTGAATTGCTTTTACTATAGACGATATAAGAAATAAAAATAAAAAGAATACGAATGCAGCTATCTACAGCCTCATTTAAATATACAAATAAAATCCACCTGCATCTCTATCAAATAAATGTACTAAAACTAGAGCCATGTAAATATCAAACATCAATACTTTCTGCTTATGAAACTCTATAGTCATATAAATAGTTATGTAAATTCCAATGTTTATGAATTCCATCCTACGCTTGAACAAATGCAATTTTTCAGTCACTATAGCTAGTTATTTTGTCATTTCTTTCCAGATTTCCCTAGAGATCCAGTGAGGACTAAACACATAAAAAGTTTCATCATTTTTATTCCACAGCCAGCCAGTTTTCAGAGGAAGAGCAAAATTTTTCACTGTGCACTTTTAAGCAAATGAAATATTCCTGGAAAATTATAAGCATAAAGAAATAGCTATGCAAATGTGTGCATAACGTTAGTAATGATGTTTGGATGAGCTAATAAAATAATATTTATCATGAAAAGAAAATTAAGTAAAAATTCAGCCCCTGCAAAATTTAAATACAATTTCAGTCTCAGTCCCTTGACCTTTCTTAAAACAAAGTAAATGAGGAGGTAATAATCAACTATTTTCTTTTTTAATGAAAAAACGAAACTCAGATTAAAGTGGGAGAGGAAAGGGAATAGAGACATATTTTACAATGTCTAGTAAAGGGTTGTTGTTGTTTTTTAACTCACTTTCAGGAAACTTCTCATCGTTAACCTCTTTATTATGGTTACAACAAAACATTCTCTAAATACAAAAAATCCTATATACTTAATACTGGGTATTTTTCTATAACTTCTCCCTATTTTCAAATCATTTCACTTTTTAATGTTTAAAGTACAAAAGTGCTGATTCACTCGTCTGTACAAACCTACTTTGTAATTTTTCTTGAAATCCAGTTGAACAGTAGGAACTTGGAACTATAAAAAAGACAATAGGAGTTTTTCCACTATAGCAGCTAATTTTAAGTCCACCTTGCAGGTGCATCTATTTCCAACATGTATAGAAAATAATTGCATAACAAGTTAACTGTTTTGTCTTGAGTAATTTCTGTAGGTACCTTGCCTTCAGGGTCCTCATTACAAGGTCCCCATTCCTAGGAACCTCAATCAGAAATGTAGGCCAACTTTGGACAAACTCAATTTGCTCTATCCAGAGACTAACAATACTGGATACATGTACTTGGTATTAGGGACCCAGATACACACAATAGGCTTTTTATTCCAAAAACCTCACAGTTTGTTTTTGTTCATAGACAAGGAGAAAGTGAGAGCAAAGCAGTTACTTAATCAACAAAATTAATTTAGTTGAATCAATTAGAGAGTTGGGGCTCTAAATCTCTCCCTTTTCTCTCAATAACATACATAGAGATATATACTTTATAATATCCAGCCATTGTAAAAATACTTCTAGGGAAAATTATTACATTCACCAATGTCTAGTCAGCCCAGTTATATGGATAATTATCTCAATTCTAAAACCCAACTTGATAAATGATGTGGCCACAAAGTTTTATGTAGATGATACTGACTGCAGTTAAATATTGTTTTTAAAAGATTAGGGTTTCCTTCTAATCTCAAACAAGTCCCTAATTGTGTTCAAGATTAAAATTTTCAGGCTTGGTCTCATCTTCTTCCCCAAAATATTTCTGTGATCATGATATTTAGGAGTTCAAGAAAGAAAGAGAAGGATTCACTTTAATACAATAAATTGAGGAAGGTCTTCAAGGGAACAGTCAAGGGAATATTAAGAAATTTGATCCTAAAATTTTCTAAAGAATCCTAAAATAATATATTCAAAAACCTTATAATATGTATTGCTTTACAATCAGAGAAAACAATTTTTTAAACACCTTTCTTCATCTAAAGGTGCTACACCATTATTTTCCATATTTTCTCTTTTAAATGATAAACTCGTGTGATTATTAAGTTCTACTTGCTTGGAATGCAAAATACAATCATTCAGTAGACAGGACACCTATACTCTAGGAGCTTGCCTTCTAAGTTCAAACTCAGGGACAAAAGAAGTAGAAATGACCTATAGTTGATAGGCATGAATCGTAAAAATAGACAGAATAAATTATTTTATTATACAAATGCTATTCGATGTAGTCGAAAGCTAATGCCCAGGCAAGTTTCTTTTAAAAGCAGAAGTGTAGGAGCCATTTTTTATCACCTCATCTACAGGGCTCTCAAATCTTCATGGTTCCCAGCACCATTATCATAGCCTTTGAAACACAGAATATAATAAAATATAGCTATGTCCATAAAAAAATTTGAAGAAGTTCTAATACTTGACTAAAACTTACAGGTAGAAGTTACATATGAACAACTGTGTCAAAATTATGCTCCTGCTAAAACCCAAAACTTCCATTCCATGGATGGAAACGTTCCTTCACCCTTTCATGCCTATGATATAAGGAAGTACTTATGAGTTGACATCGGATTCTGGGGGAAAGAAAGGGACACTATGTTTGCCCACCAGCCTCAGAGGCCCAGGAGGGGGGAAAAAGTCACATTTCTTCCTACTCTCATCCTATTTCTTAGTTAGCCTAAGCAGCTTGACTGGAGGGTATCCCTTCTATCAGGATATTTATATTCATTTTGCAACTATTTCTCAAGTCATTGTGCTCTCTAATTCCAAAATTATTTCTGGCCAAATGACTGTTGTCATTTTATTTATTTGTTCTATAGTAAGAACAGAAGTATATCATCCTTTCAAAAATTATTTGTACAGAAAAAAATTAATTGCTTTTGTTTTTACCCTAAGTCAATGAATCTTATTTCAGTTGTTTATAACAAAGAATAGAAGAGGTTTTTTTTATTTCTTTCATTAAAATCCTTAAGTGGGTGTGGGACTTTCCCCCTACCTCAACCCTCTTTCACTCACTTTCCATGACTAGAACCTGGTGTTTTAATAATTACCTTCTAATACCTAGGAAGGGAAGCAGAATGTGCCCTAACACAAAATAAAGCCTGACAAGCGATGGAGCAGTCTTTTGCTCTTCCGGGTGGCTTTGCTCCCTCTCTGTGCCCCGTGGAAGGCAATGCCCTGGTCCCACACTGAGTACCCTGACATCTGTGGCGGCTGAGGCTGATCTAGCGTTGGCTAAACCAGAAGGGAGAGTGAGAGGCCACCGTGTGTGTGTGTGTGTGTGTGTGTGTGTGTGTGTGTGTGTGTGTGTGTGAAAGAGAGAGGATTCGCCTTTCACCCTCCCCACTTCCTCTGCAGCCCTCCGCTGCTCTCTGCGGCTGGTGGCTTAGTGCATGAACTGATTAGGTAACAACAGAGCACCTTCCCTCCCTGTTTCCTCTCAATGCATTTGGACCACAGCTTTTGAAGGAGCCCAGCCCTGCCACTATCCTGCCTTTATCAAGGGCTGTATGGGGCTTTATCTGGAAATGCCTGGGCTTTGGCCCTGGCATCATCAATCATTTGGACCAGTTCACATCCCCTTCATGGTGTTCCGCCTCATTAAACCCATCAAGGGCGCTGCAGAGAGGCGGTGGGGCCAAGGAATGCCTGAGCACTCCTTCCCACTGCTGCACATATCAGGGAGGAAAAAGGCCCCACAAACGTTGGGGAGAGGGTGCTTAGGACAGTTTACATGGCCATCAGGGGCTCAGCCTTCACCTTTTTTGCTGCTCCAGGAGATTTCTTAGAGCTGCTCTTGGGAAATTAAATCGTCAGCCCAGGCTGGCAAGCATGAGCTCCTCAGTCTTTCTTCTTGAGAAATTCATTTATTTACTGGTGGAACTGGAGACTACAGCTTCACAGGAAGTTGAATATATTAAGACTGATAGATGCAAAGGCTGGTTATAAAAAAGTCTGGGGTACCCAAGATCAGGAAAGAAGCCTGACTCTGGATTTAGGGCCTTCAGAGGCAAAATGAATCATGAAGTGTCATCCAGCTAACCTAGACAAAACTCAGCTCTATATTTGGGGAAAGGAGGCTTCTACAATTTTCCAAAGTTCTATTGTACTGGCTAATGACTCAGATTTCTATTTTTAGGTTTTCATAATGATAATTTTCTCTTTGTGTATAAACACATTACAGGGTGTTTTCACACACATTATTTCAAAACAACCTTTGGAGGTAGCAAGAGCCGATATTTTATTTTCAATGTCATTTTAAAAGTCAAAAGCCAAAGCTAAGAGATTGAATTTAACCAAGAAAATATGGCTGGCAATGGGTGGGCTTAAACACCATCATTTCTGTAACAACACAACTTTGTGGACATGGTAAAAAGAAGTTCAGGAAGGTGCTATTGTTTGTGTATATTTTTGTTAACAATGTCTATGATATGACATCAGATATCTAGACACAAATATACTTCCGTGGGTCTTCCCCAGCCTATTAGGAGAAAGAAAAGGAGGAAGTCAACAAAATACAGACATGTTATTGCTCTGGTAAAATCAGTTTCTTAGAACCAAGTAGGATTTGAGGAGGATATGCATTTAACTTACAGGAGAAAAGTAGGGCTCCAGGGCAGTGGACAGAGGCAGGGTGGAAGAGAGGAAGGCAGCCATAACTTTAGAATGGCCTCTTAGCATCCAGTTAGAATTACAAACAAGAGCCAAGTTTCACCTCCGCACAGCACCACTTGAGCCTCAGTTATAGCCTCTGGACCACCTCGTGCAACCAACTATTTTATGGACCAGGCAGCTGCATGCCCTGTGCTGTTACTTTGAAACCTTGTTCGCAATCTACAGTGGGAGAGTGAAAACACCTCGTCAGCCCTAGCCCCTCCCACCAGCGTGCCACCACCTGACACCCGACGGCTTCAGCTCCCAGACCCTCTGTCCCTGGAGGCCTCTGCGGGAATCCTGGGTTTGGGGCGCGATTTCGAAACACTAAACCACTCGGGCCTCCAGGGAATCCCCCCGGGAGAGCAGCTCCAGCCGGCAACCCATGAACCCCCAGGCCTTTGCGCCCCCTGCGCCAATTTGCATCACCAACGTTGCACTGCGCTCCTCCCGGAGCATTGAGGGTATTAATAATCATAAAAGACCGGGCGATTACAAAAAGAGAAAGTGCTAAATGTCAGGAGCTGGGGCAAGATTTTTAAAAGGCAACGCACCGAATCCAAGTCTGTGCTTTAACTTTTTTAATAACGATTTCTTTTTTCTGGGCTGGAAGCTCGCACCGAATCCTGGAGGAATTGCTAAATCTGATTAAGGTTATATTTTGCAACAGACTGGATGGAGCAATAAAGGAGAGCGCGCGGAAATGGGACTTCACCCATCAATTAGATCTCTATTAGCAGCCAATGCAGGCTTCACCACAGGAAATGGCACGTCCCTGCGCAAGCGAACCCTTTCGTTCCCCACCCCCAGTTTTCACCTCCCCTCTCTCCTTGAGTTAAACTCTTAGAGCACACACATTGGAACCAAACAAATCCCTTTGTTTGGACGAGGGTTTTTGTTTTGTTTTCTTTTTTCTTCCCAGTCTTGTTTTGTAACCCGGCGCCACCTGCCTCCCCTACCACCAGCTCAGCGCTCTAACCCTGGGACACTGAACAGGTTGCACCGCGACACCTGCGCTGTCTGCTGAGTCGCTCAGGACAGTGGTGCAGAGGCTGGTGAGCTGGGCCTTATAAATATTAAAAGCTTTATGACGGTCTTGAGCAGTCCGTAATGAAAGGTGATTAACAAGACAATGGACAGGGATCTGAATGGTGGAGCAACTCAACTGCTATAATAGATCATACCGCCCCGGGGCCCCAGCGTGCGAATTCTGCCCCAGGATCCGAAGGAGTCCGAGGGGATCGTGGGCAAGGGGAAGACTGGCGTGATGTAGCCTGCCTGGGAGTCAGCCCTCCGAAGTGGCGTGCCTGCAGGCTGGGAGGAGACCCTCGTACTGGGTCCTCTCTCACCTCGGCTTCGTCTCTGATGAGCTTGCAGGTGCTGGTCCCTCATTGGAGTCCAAGATGTGTGCGGCCCCCGCCCAGGGGCCTGCACCCGGATTCCTGAGCTTAGAAGTGTTCAACCCCAGAAGTCCAGATACTGGTATCCGAGCTCTGATGGGAAAACGCCCTAATAATAGCTGCTCCGACTTGGCACACAGGCAAGAAAATGGGGCACGACCCCCCGAATCCACTCCGTTCCAGCCTCCGGCAAATGCACCCAGCTATTGACCCTCACTCCTCCGGTCCCCAGCAGAACACAAATTTCCTCGGGCCCCACAAAGCCTCATTTATCATTCTCGTGGGGACCCGAATGACAACACTCCTTGTCCTAGCCTCGCTGTGAATCGGGGGCCCCCCACTTCTGCTCCCTTGTTCTCCCCGTTCCCCTCCCGCTCCACACCCTTGCCATTAGGAGACAAGGTACAACAGCCCAGGAATGAGCAAGCAGGAGAAGTGGCCGAATGGATAAAGGAGGCACTGTTGCAGTTGCCGCCGCCGCTGCCCCCATTCAGGGGCCGAATTCAAATGGATATTTTCCCCCTCGGCCCAGCTGAACGAGGCTCAATGCCTCAAAGGTGCAGAGATGCCTCTGTGGACATGCTCTGTGGCTGATATTATAATTTTCATAATGCGCTTTTATGTCTCTCCAGACTCCTCCGGTGAGGAGCCCGCAGAGCTGCTGAAAAGGGCTTTGAGAGGCCCGGGCGCGCGGCTGCTGCGAGCTGCGCGCCCCCCGCGGGCCTGAGTGGCACCGCTTGCCCTGGCCGGGGCGCGGCTCCTGCACTGCGAGTGCGCAGGCGGTGCCCGGCGCTGCCCCCGCTCCTCATTAGCATGCATCCAGAGTGTGCCTGGCCAGCGTCCGCCCACTTCCAGGCCTCCCAGAGCCCCTCTGCGTCTCTGCCATCCGCCTGGGTGCGATGTCCCTGGCCTCGCCCCAGCTCAGACTCCAACTCCAGTCCAACGGACCTGGCCAACCGGGCCTAAGGAAGAATGGTCAAGGTGTTAAGATGTGAGATCTCGGGAGCAGTCAGAGGTGGGACAATCTTCAGGCCTGATGGAGGCTGCTTTTGAAAGGATACGGAAGCGAGGGGATACTGGGTGTGAGGGATTCATGGCAAAGGCAGGGACTGTGTGGAAGCCTCATCTCTGAGATGCACTCTTTTGACCTAAGCATTTAACAAGTATTAATCATTTAATCCTCTTAACAACCTGATGAGGACACTGAGCAGCAGAGAGATTAAATTACCCAAGGTTCCATGGTTGGTAAGTGGGAGGATCCAGATTCTAACCAGTTGATCTAAGAGTCCTTGCTTTAAACTGAGTTAATAGCTACTTCCCTGATGTTTAAGTGTTGAACCACAGCAAACTCAGTTCACATGCACACTCCTTTGCTAGATCCATAACAGGCAATACAGATCAATGACAGATTAACCACAACTCCCAATCCTCGCCTGCACTCAGTCATTAGAGCTCACTGCTATTGAATAATACCTCAAGTTACCTCCTTTTTGTCTTCTTTTCAGACTCACAGTAGGACTTTGCATGAAACACTTAGGGCCTCTGGGAGTCTAAATCAGACAAATACTTTACCTTAGTCACCGATAAATATTAAAAGTTAAAAATATGCATCTAGGTAAAACTTTAAAAGGAGGAGAAAAAAGAAAAGAAAAATAGAGGGGGGGGGCAACCTGCATTCTAAAAGAATTTCCGAAATAAACTCATCATTGACATTGACCGTGAGTGGAGAATTTTAAAATATAACTCTAATTTTACCTTCATATATAGTACAGTAGGCCCCATTATAGCAGACTCGGGGCTCCCATTTTCAAATTATTCCCTCCACCAAACTTAGGAACTAGTCACAAGAAATATCAGATAAAAGTTGTAGAGCTGTAGTTAATTCTATCCCCAAGGCCAAAATTATAAAAATGTTGTCAATTGCTCTCTAAAGTACAGAGTCTACTATTAAGGTCACCAAATATCAACTTTATTCATTTTAAGAGGTCCAGTCTATGTATTGATAATGAGAGAGAGATCAATCAGTATATGTCCCCCCAATTCATATTTCTTCAAAAGACAGGCATGACTAAAGAAATAAATATATTTACAAGCCCCAAATCCCTTGCTTTAAATAGGAGCAAAATGAACACAGCAAGATATACCTGCTGTAAGAATGTCTGTCCCAGAAGCAATTGCCCTACAAACCCTCTGAGCCATATCATAGCCCCAGTTGTCCATAACTTTTTTGCTTGGCATGGTTAGAGGGACATTATGGTTTTGTCAATGCCCCCCATGCATGGGCAATAAAAATTATCCCCAGGTGTCCATCTGCAATAAGACCACAAGGTCAGTCAAGAATAGGTGTCAGATTGGATTTTTATTTTTTATTTATCTACACAAAGGCCCTTAGGGCTCAATCTAAACTTGAAAAAAATTTTATGACCTAGAAACTAAGCAATAGATCTGAAAACACAACCCACAGATTCCATCCCCAGAGTTGTTATGATATTTGATTTTCTTCCTTAAACTAGCCTCCTTGTTCTTGTTTATGAATCTACTGGTGTTGCCCTGCACGTCTAATGGCATGATCCCAAATTACAGCTAAAAATCTGTTCTTCTTGATTTGTTGCAATGCAATGAAAGATAACTACATCTGAAATTGGGAGACAGCAGCTGCTCATACATTTCTTCATTAAATAAACATTGGGATACCTGCTGATTGAAACCATTTTGGGGTTTTGATGTGGAGGCCTCTTTAAAACCCTTCCCATATGTTAGCCTCTATTAAATTCAACAACTTTGCTCTAGCTGCCTCTAAATTAAAGGTTATTAAATCCTTATTAAAACTTGAAAATATTCTAAAGTAAAATTGTATGCTTGCAAAGAAGTAATAAAGTGCCATTTTTAACAAATTTTTTAAATGATGTGCATGGTAGATTAGATCAAAAGGTCAAATCACTCAGAAAATTTATGACACCTACATAGCTGGCTTTTGTTTAAATTATCCAAATAAATGAGAAGAGGAGATAGGTTTGGTTTAAATAATTTTCTTTGTATTGCCTTTTAACCGCCCCCCCCAAATTCTTAGTGAACCACATGATTTTCAGATATTGTAAGATTTGACAATATCTACCAAAATAATGACTCTCATAGAGGAGATGATGATAGCAAGTTAATGAGTGGCATTATTGAAAATAAGAAGACTGTTATCCCTTCTAATTGTGCATGTTAACATAAGCTTTAAAAGAATTTTGAAAAGCATGATTCATAATTGTCCAATTATAGACTTGTGTCAAATGGTAAATATAAAATATTACAGTATTAGAAAAAGAAATAAATTCTATATAGATTGCTTAGGATGCAGTAGTAGTTATCTAGAGAAATGAAGGATGGAACGAATTATACAATAAATTCAGGACTTATCTGCATGCAAACTGGACAATCATGGTTCTAAATACCTTCTTTTCCACTCACCTGGGAGTACTTTTTCTTTTCTTTACTTTATTTGTTTTACTTTTATGTACGTATAGGCACAGCTCTTTTTTCTTTTTTCTTTTTTTTTCTATTTAAAGAGTTTTCATTTTCTTCGCTTTATTGCAAGTAGGAAGACAGAAATGGGAATACTGAGGGAACTATCCAAGTAATTCTCAAGAACAAAAATCTTCAATGAAAGGAGATCTCCTTTAGCCCAGCTCCCACAAATGGGCTGTTGACATTGATTTAATTGACCTTGGGCTTCCTTTGGCCTACGCAGACATTAGCTTATTAAAGGTAAGCTGCAAGTGGATCTTGCAAGAACTGGGTATAAGTGCCTTCTGGGTTCTCTCTCTCTCTCTCTCTCTCTCTCTCTCTCTCTCTCTCCCCCTCCCTCTCTCCTTCCCTCCCTCCCTTCCTTCCTTTATTTCTTATTATTGGACAAGGGAAAGAATATTGGAGAAACGTGTCCCTGACTTAATAAGAAACAGGAGAGCATGAGTAGATATTCTGACCACCATTTTATCTGCACAGGCCCAGTTTTCCATCTGAAAAAATGGAAAGTCAAATTGATCAGGACATTCCCTTTCTGGTCTACAGTTCTGATGCTTAGGGAAACCAGTACCAAATTACTTCATACCTGGTCATAAACTCAAATATATGTTTCCAGAATACTTCTAAAGCTTTAAGTCTGTACTTCACCATTTGTCCTTTGCTCTATACTTTATTTGTAGAATATAGTGCACTACATATAACTGATTGACATTTTTCCATTAATCAGTAGGGCCCCTACCCTCATCAACAATCACAATAATCAAATGTTTTTCACTGTATGTACAAAATATGTCAAAATTCCAAAATTAAAAATTTTATAGGTGACTATTTCATGGTGTAGACAAATTCCTGAAAGCAGTTGTGTAAAACAGACTTCAATAATGAACAAAATTCTACCATTCCATTTATTTATATAATAATTTCAGATATGATTTTATGATGTCCTGATTGGAAGTGACTAACAAGATTTCAACTTTTAGTTTTTTCTACTGTACTTCTCCCTTTGTTCTTCTTCCTTATTAAATAGATTTCATGGATACTACAGGTATTCTAAAATGTATATTAAGAGCAAAAGAGAATGACAGGGCATTAGGAAAAATGTTAAACAATATAAATAATTATGGTTCTTTCCTTTCATGAATTTGCTATTTGCAATGGTCCTTAGGAATTCCAGAAAAAAACATTTAAGATTAAAATGTCACTTGGTAAATATGTTTTTCACCTCATAAAATGTAAAATTAGTAATAAATGGCTTGCAAAAAGTGAGATAAAGTGTCATTCAGATAGCTGTACATTAAGTTAAAATGGTTACTACTTGACAACAAGATTTACTAAAGACAAATAAGAGGTGGGAATTTTTTCTGACTCTCCAATTGCCATTTTAAATTTTACATGATGAGAAAGTGTCCAAAAATTGCAAATTATTTTAGCTAATAATGAGTGCTTAAATAACTGTAGCCACAGACAGCTGTGTGCTTCATTCAACACTAATAAAGCCAGTAAGTTAATAACAATAATTAACTCCCATTGTACCACACTCCCTTCCATAGATGCTTTGTAACATACATTTGATATTTAGTTAGCAAGTATAGAAAAGCAAAGCACAATAGGAAGATGATGCTCATGGGATGGATATAGGGAAAAAATATTATGTCAAGAAATATAAATGTGTTTGCTGCATACTTGTGTATGACCCCACAAAATCTCTGCGCTCATAAGGACAAGTCAGATAATTCATCAACATCCAAGAAAGGCCAACATGGCTTCTCCATGAGGAACCAGCACTATTCTTCAAGAACCCTCTTAAGTAGCTGTTGAGCTAGAAACAATAAGTGAAGGGATTATCAAAATGAAAACATTTTGAGGGGAAGGGTCAAGAAGATTTTTTTAAGGAGGCATTAAACTGAGATTGTCAGTAAATAGGAAGTGACGTGTAATTATGCTGAATAAACAGATTTATTTTTAATAATGAAGAGGAAAAATGTTCTTATTCACTTAGAAATTATTTCAGCTAACATTTTGAAAGGTCTCTGGAGGGAGTGGGTGAAATACCCTTTGGGGGTTTCTTTTTGCTATTTCTTTTAGGGTTTCCTTTTATTCGCTTTATACAAAAAGCCTGTTTGTCAAGTTCAAGAATAGGAAGGACAGTGCCAGTGGATGTTGTTGTGGGTGTTGTTGTGAAGAAAATGAGTTTACATCCCAGCATGGTGTCTAAAATGGTGCCTAAAGTGTCTCATGGGCAACTACTGAGCAAATGGAATTTCTACACCAACTCATAGGCTTCTGCAACCAATCTATTTGCAAAGAATTATCTAGATCAGACCCATAGTCTATTGATTTGAGCAATAAAGGAAAAAAATAAAGGAAAACACACACACACACACACACACACACACACACACACACGGCGGGGGGGGGGGGGACACCCAAGGCAAAACACTTAGCAACTCAGTAGGGAAAAGGTCAGGCTACCATTGACGAGTATGTAAAGACACCTCCTAAACCATGGGAAAACATGTATAAATCGTTTCGATGCACTGCATTCAGAACCCGTGGATGGGAACCACAAAACTGCACTTTGGCATTGTCGCCCTGAAAGGATATCTATTTATCATCTTATAAGACAGCTCGAATGATCTTTATCTACTTTGGCCACTTTCTGACCCAAATTCAGGGTTTTTATGGAAAATTGCAGTCAGTTTGATTGATGAAATCCAAAGATGTCTAAAATGGCACCAAAGATCTCCAACTGTGCAGACCCCAACCGAGGGCTTCAATGTTGGCATTGTTCCTGAAGGAATAAAAAAAGAAAAAGAAAAAGTTGAGAAAAACAGGCAAAAGTTCGGGAATTTCTGCTTTAAAACTTCAAATTTCAATGAAGATCCTCAAAGCCATTATCCCTGTTCACACGTGCGAACTGGGCGGACATCAAAGTATTTCCCACACATCGTAACAAAACCGGGTTCCTCATGAACCAATAAACCTTCTTTGTAACCCGCTGAATGGCTGTATCTACGTAATGAGCAGGTTTCAGAAAGGCGCTCAGAAAAGCAACGTGGAACCCGGAGCTGGGGAGCGGCGGAGTCCGGCGCGCCTGACCCTGCGTAGGAAAGAGAAATTGTTCGCAATTGCCCCTGCCACGGGCCGTCTGGGTCTTTAAAATACCCTAACGAGGAGTCAGAGCGGCCACTGAAAGCCTTCGTGTTCCGGGGCAGGGCAGCCACAACGCACTCTCCTCTCCCTTCCCTACCCGCCGGCGGCGCCACTATTAACCCAGAGACAGACCCAGGAGGAGGCACCCGGCGCCGAGGCCCGCGGAAGGAGGAGACAGTCGTGATAGTCTGCGAAACCTCGGTCCGGCTTGGGGGGCGATGCTTTATAGTGGAATATTGTCACCTGCCTAATTGTTGGAAGCGGGCCTCCTCCCCTCCCCCAATAGTAATAATAGCTGAGGCGCGCCTCGTACCCGGTTACCAGGCCCGGGAGCTGATGAATGAACCCCCTCGTAGGGGAAAATCTTGGGAGCTGTCTTCTGTCGTATTACCCAAGGGGGCTGGCTATAAATCTTCCTTCATTTTAACCACATTTACCCTCATCATCCTCGGGGCTAGGGATGCTGCGTTAAGATTGCACTGATGTGCCAATGCTCTGGACCAGCTGCTCCTAAATACAGACAGGTCCTTGTCAATTAAGGCTTTGAGAAGCAGGTCCTCGGGGCCCTGGGGGCATTGGAGCAGCCAGCAGCGTGCAGCCCCCACAATTAGTATCCATTTGGAAGGGACCTTCGGGGCACAAATGCACAGGCAAAGGAAGAATCAAAACACCAGGCAACTTCAATTCTGGAAATTGGTCGTGTAAGTGTTGTGAAACTGAACAGACGCCCCCAAGAAGGGAGCTAAGATTTCTGGTGCGAGATGGGCCTCTCCTTTCCCCTCCCCAATATGTCCCCTTTGTCTCATTTCAAGCCATGCAGTAGATTGAGTTTGTGGATAGTTTGGGGAGGGGGGAGATAAATGAATACATTCATTTGCCTGTTCCAAGCTGAAGTTGTCTTTTGGTGTCTTTTGTGACCACCTCAAGCAGCTGGTCCACCCTGCCCGGACCCTGGCCTTTGGCCCAGGGGACGCTGGACAAGGCAGGCGCTCCAAGGAGAAGAGCTGCGATGTATCAGGTCAGGGAGGCCAAGCCGCCGGTGGGCCAGGCAGAACATTAGCAGCTCAGCGAAACAAAACCCAAAAGACTCAGGGGGCCTGGGGCACCGGGAGGGAAGGTGTTTGTTTAAACGATTAGGAGCAGTTGGTAGTTAGGGGCGGAGAAAAGGGCAGAGCTTGTGACACAGGGCAACTTAGCTGGACAGCAAGGGTGGACATTCAGAGGACATCACTGTTTAAGACTGTGTGACCCCACCAAGTTCAAGAACAGAGCAAACAGCACAGGCCATTAGGGACAGCCGTCAAATGGATGGCAACAAAGCCAAGAGGGGTATTGAGAAAAATGTTTCAATATTAAATATGGAAAAGTATTGGGGACTAGGGCAGGAGGTCAATGAAAGTCAATAAGAGCTTAGACTTAATGAGAGAAAGAATTTAGTATCAAAAATGCATAAATCTGCAAATGAACCAGCCTCATAATAGAGATAAAAGAACCAGTTCAGTCAACATTCTGTGATAATGGCACCATAATAGATAGCATCAAGTTACTAACATTTAACACAAAGTTAAGAGAATGAAGGGAAAAATAGCTCCCTTAACTGAGAACCTGCTGGAATTTTTCCGCATACCACAAAGGTGGCTAACTAGCGGCTTTATCAACCTTCTGACTATAAGGGAAAAGGTGGGCCTCCTCCTTCTGAGGGTTGCACCCCCCACTCCACTTCTCCCTCTTCCCAAGGTTTCCCTCTCAGAGTCACACTCTTTCTCTAATGAGTCAGTCTTTCCTCTTAGATCCTCTTGTGATTTTTCTTCTTCCATTTCAGCAAAGAGATAATGTTTCTTTTAAAATTCACTTCACCTCTCTGAGTGAGCTAACAAAGTTCTTAGCAAGGAGCATATTATATAAAAAGAATTGTTGGGGTTTTTTCCCCCTGCTAAGAATAAAACATGGATTTCTTCAGAAGGGAGGGTCAGTCAAAAAGCTTCAAAAGAATTTCTCACTTTTTTCCAATCAACAATAAATCTTATTTTCGAGGCAATGTTTAAGGAAACTTCCAGCAGCAGAGTCCTTAAAATTCAGTGAAGTTTACTGAAGCAAGTATTTCTGCTGTATGCACTAGATCTCTGGGACTTTGCCTGGATGCAAAAAAGACCTTCTTTTTAATATCCACAGGTAGATGCTGAAAGTCAAGGAGACTGCCCTGTCCTGACAGCAACACAGCAAGTGGTAAGTCATTCCAGTTGTGGATAGCTGCTGCCCAAGGCTCAGCGTCCTCCCATTCCTGCAGAGCCAGAAGACAGAGCCTACCTTCCAGGCAGCCACCATAGGGTGCCTTCTTCAGTGGAGCCATGACTACCTGGTCTGTATCTTTCAATTCCATGATATTTGTTAGTTTTCAAAACACATTTACATGCATGATCAGAGGTGATCCTTCCAACTACTTTGTCGAGTGAATAGAGCAGACATTATTATTCCTACTGGATAGGTGAGGAAACAGATTTAGAAAGGTTAAATAAACCAACTCATTTTACATAGTCAATGACAGCCAGATTCCTAATCTAGTGTGTGTTCTACCCCTTCACTGCACTTTGTCCTCCACCATTTAGAATGCAAAGTTCAGAGGCATGGTGAGAAACTAATGTCTTCCTCCAGCTGTACAGGCATTTTGATGCTCATTTACATCTGGACTGTGAATATTACTTCCATGTTTTAGAGCACCTGGAGAACTTAGAAGGATTTCCAAAACATGTGCCTAAACACAATCATTTCACACACAAGAAAACTGAGGCTCAGAGGTATTCAGTACCCAGCCTAGGTCCCAGAGTCAGAAAGTGGCAAATCTAGTCTCAATCTAAGTCCTGTGGTTCCACAACCAGGTTACATCTGAAACCCTTT
Source organism: Rhinolophus sinicus (assembly GCF_036562045.2). Classification (NCBI taxonomy): domain Eukaryota; kingdom Metazoa; phylum Chordata; class Mammalia; order Chiroptera; family Rhinolophidae; genus Rhinolophus; species Rhinolophus sinicus. The sequence continues at coordinate 74,554,763 of NC_133752.1, forward strand.
AGTATCCACTACACCTGATTTTTCTTCCAAGGAAACTGCAAGTTCCTTGAGCACAGTGTTTCTTGTGTGTCTCATATGGGACTATCTCTTCACAAAGCATTTGTGGAATTAAGACTAATGGCTAGTATGTGAATGATAGGATAGGAACCCTCATCAAAGAGATACCAGTTTGGGCCTACCTCAAATGACATTGACAGTTACAGTGTAAAAAACCATACTCCAGATATTTGGACAATTAAATGATCCTTTTAAATGGAAAGAAAACATAAGAAAAACTGGCCTCAAAGTTTTGGAATCCAGAGATTACTGTGTGTTTGTTTTGTTTTAATAACAGCTGCTAAGTCAATGTCTCATTCCTGCTGTTCCCATCACTCTTGAGCAAGGAGAACCAAGGCCATGGAACCTAACCTCAGCAGAGCTTATTCTGGCAAGGTCCAGTCTTAGCTGTTCACATATTCCTCTGCAGTTGGGGAAATCAGAAAAGGTCAGGCCACACCTGGATGGGGGTGGATGAGACCCACTACACCTTCACATATGGAGGTCACTCTGACCACCTGACCTCTAAGCCCTTCCATCTCTGAAGTTCTGAGATGCTGTCCTGATCCTCTGATTCACCACCAGCTAGCTGGGCCTAACGAGACCAGAGATGACTGACAGGAAGTCTGAGGCCAGAGATGACTGACAGGAAGTCTGTGGAACAGTCCCCACGATCCACCCAGAGGAAGCCTGGGAGATCAGGGCTGACTCTGACATCTCCATCCAGCTCCTGCTAGGGATCCACCTGGACCCAGGCCTGACCAGACGATTCCCTGGAATCCTGGGAATCATTCCTTTCCCCTCCCTGCCATCAGCTCCCTGCTGTCTTGGCGCCTGGCAATCACAGCATGTGGCGCCAGCATGAGCACTTCCGGGGCCTGCCTCCTACCCTTGCTAGATCAGGTCAATCGCTAGCACAAGCCGGGCGCCAGGCTGCTCTGGCCCACTGGCCTGGCCCCTTAGCGGTGCCTTCACACAGCTCCAGACCAAGCAGGAGGTTGGCACCTATTGGAGCTGCTCCTCCCTCTGCCCACTCCAAAGACCGGCCAGGGGAAGGGATTTCGAGGTGGGACCATTGCCCGGAGCTCCAGGTGCATTTCGGTCACCTTGGAAATCTCCGGATACCTGGAACTGTGCAACGAATGTCCGAGGCATAAGTAGGGAGAAACCAGTCTTCGGAGAAGGAAAAGGTTTTGTCTTGCAAAAATGTGAAATCCACAAGATACACCAGAACTCGGGCTAGCGGTAGACAAGACAGAGGAGTAGAATTTGCAGTTTTAACAGTTTTTCTTTCCTCAAGAAAAATGGAATTTGGCTAAATGCAGCAAAGGCTTTTCGCGGGTTCAAAAGGTCAAGCAGATGTAGACAAACGCGCAGGAGTTATTTATGTCAGGTCGGGTTATTGTAAAGGCGAGAGAGCGAATCGCCGAGGTGGCGCGGGCAGCTAGTGGGCCCGTGCGTCGGGGTCAGGGTGGCAGGCAGTGTGTCCATCCTGGCGGGACAGTAATTGCCCGGGGTCTGACACGACGCCAGGGCCTCGGGGCGCCTCCATCCATCTCCATCCAGTTAGCGAAGCGCCCCCAGACTGCGCGGGAGGCCGGGCTTGGGCCTTAGCTACAAATAATGGGAACAATTGTCTCCGCGCCTGGCACTGCCTGTAACAGTTCTGGGTTCGCTGCCTCTCTCCTTTCTCTGGTCCCTCTAGTGCCCTAGCCTTGGTGACGGCGTTGGGGGGAGGGGGTGGAAGGTCAGCTCGAGATCAGGTGCACTCTGAGCAGAGAGCATAAGTGAGGCCTGAGAGGAGACCCACACACACACTACCGCCACTCCGCCTGCCTCGGGCCACTAACCGACCTCCTCCACAAACCTGCCCGCCGAACCCGGCCACCCAGTCCTCCCTTCCCACGCAACACCCTCCGGATCTTGCCTCTACAATTTTCCATCAGCGTTGAGGGCTGGTAAAGATTCTTCCCCCTCTGACAATTTAATAGTCCCAAGTCATCATCTGCGTGACACTGGCCATCCATCTTCTCCCAGGGGAGGACAAAGCCGGGCCTCCCGGACTCCAGGCCTCTTGCTCCCCAGCTCTTTCTATTTTGAGACGGCCTCCCTACAATGGTGTCCTTATGAACCATAATGGAGATGTTTATGAAGGCCGCGATACCAGTGTATGAAGACAATTTTATGCCTAATTAGAAGATGATGTAACCAGAGAGAAGACAAAGAAGAGCTGTACCCCCTCCCTCTTCAATCACACCCCAAATTTCCTTTGCGAGTGCTCCGGGCTCCCGGCCTCTGTTTTGACAGCAGCTCGACTCCCCACGCCGCGCCGGCCCTGGCCGCGAGGCAGGCGGCGTCTTGCAGGTCCTGGCGCTGGGGGCAAAGGCTTGGGTGAAGGGGGGCCGGGCAGGACGCCACGGGGAGGGGGCAGAGGCGGGCGCAGAGGCATAAAGAGATTTGGGACGCGCGCTCTTGCACTTTTTCTCTTCCCCATGCGCCCCTATCCAAAGGGACGTCACCCCTGGGAAGACTCCAATAAATGCAACCCGGCGCCACTCGATTCCGGGATAATTTTTAATATATATGCAATAAATGTTCACTTTGTTAGATTGAATGACAGACAATAATATCGGCAAATCTTCATATCCATCCATTACCAGCAAATGAGCCGCACAAAGACAGATTTGCTTTTGATTAATTTATTTGCAGACTCGGGTTGATAAAGCAATAACTATTTGGTTAAACTTGACATTTGGTCTTCGGGGGGTTATCAGACAAATCCCTGTCGTTCGGGAGAGATAATAAAGCTGTTTAAAGGGGATTAATTATTAATTGGCTGCAATTAATTTCCCCCTTTGCTCGGCTGCTGCCACAATGCGCATCCCCCACCCACAAACAAAAGGCAGAGGGTTGCCCCCCCACACCGACCTGGGGTGAGGAGGGGGCTCCCCAAAACCCGGAGCGGAGATGTGGCCTTTTGCACCCCGGTTATTCTCGTGAAGTCTATTTTAATGAACCAACGTGCCTAGTGAAATCTGTCCACAAATACTGTCTAGAGCAGCTTGTCTGGAATCGAGGGTCTGATTGAGCATCCATTTGACAATCGTGGCCTCTGAACAGATTCCCCACTTAGATATTTCCGGGGATAGCAACAGCAACTTATGTCCGTTGTTCTAAGTCCACGTCCCCCAATTTGCCTCCAGGGGCGGCGACTTGGAGTTTGAGGCGAACGCCAGGCACTGGAGAATCGAGAGACAGCCCTAGTCACCGCGCGGAGAGGATTCCCTCTCCCCCAAAGCCCCTGGTGCCGAAGCCCTTCCCATTGCCCCCCATCGCCTGTAACTCATCTCCTGCAGCTACCGGTGCAGGGAGGCCAAGGCCAGATCTCACTTCCGCCTCGGTGCCGAGGCCGGCCGGCTATGCTCAGGGCCGTGACCCGGGCCGCTCGGAGGAACAGGCCCGCTGCATCCAGCTTGGCCCGAAAAGCATGCGGCACCTTTGTGACCTTGCGTGCCTCTTCCTTTCTAATAATATGTCACAATTTTATAGAACACATACTGATATAACAGCCAGCCGAGTTAAGCTGGCCAAAGCCCGAGCTGCCACGGTCTC